>NW_006399752.1:911454-936929 GCF_000299155.1 Elephantulus edwardii | reverse complement strand
TATATAGTTATGTTCCATCAAGTCACCTGCAACTTGTAGGAACCATATGTAAAACATCTCCAAACCCTGTTCTATCTTGAGCTAACCTTATCGTCTCTGACACACCTACCTCCATTACCCCAGTCACTGAGTCAATCCATCTCATCAATAGTCTTCCTCTCTGATGCTGCCCTCATACAATATATATAATATACTGCTGTTGGTATTTATTGTTGTTGAAATTGCCCATCTTTCTCCTGCAGAACAGCTGGTGGATTCCAATATCATACTTTTAGGTTGGCAGCACAGTTCTTCACCGCTAGGCCACCAGAACTCTATCAGTCTATGTATATATATAAAATGTACATATTCTATAAGAGTATATTTGTGTGTGTGTGTATACACATACTTATGCACACACACACACAGAGACACACACATTTATGAGGGATCTCTGGAGGCCTAGGGAATTAACAAAAAAGATATGCCTCTCTCAGAGTTTCAACATACCAGTCACTCTACTGAAGAAAGTTGGACAATCTTTACCCTTGTGATTTATAAACAAGAGATTGAATGACAAGAGGCCTTTTTTGTTCCGTTTGTTTAATGTTGAGTGTATTGAGTTGTAACCAACCCACAGCTGACATTCCAGAGGGTTTTCAGAGATGGTTAATTGCTCAGGAGAAGACTGTCCATCTTTTGCCCACAGAACAGCTTATGGATTCAAACCATGTGCCTTTGGGTTACCAGTGTGAGTCCTGACCACTAGGCCAACAGAGCTGCTATTTTAATATTGTTATTGTTGTTATGTGCTATCAAGTTGACTATTACTCAAAGTGACCCTATAAACAATGGCTCTGAACCTTGCCCTATCCTGAGCCAATCTCATTATCTTCACACACCTTAACCCATTGCCATAGTCACTAGGTCAAATCATCTCACCCAAAGTCTTGTGTTGACCTTTGTTTCTTCCAAACATGTACGGAAAATACAAATAACACTATAACCAAAACTCAAATTCTATGCTATTGAGCTGGTTTCAATACTTAATAAGGCTACATCAGCTTTCCAGGCTGCAAATCACAACTGGAGACAGCCCATCTTTCTTCCACAGAGTTGCTGGTGTATTGGAACTATTAGAGTGAATAGCCTTTGGGCTAGCAGTGCAGCTAACTATGGATTATGTCACCAGAGGTCCCTATAATAATATATTGTTAGGTGCCATTGAATCAGAGCCAACTCATAGCAGACACTACAGGTTTTGAGATACTATAAATCATAAAAAAAGAGACTGCTTGTATTTCTCCTATGGTGTACTTGGTGGGTTCAAACTGCATGCCTTTGAGTTGGTAGTTCAGTTCCTTAACACTAGGGCACAAGAGTTATATATTTTGTTGGTTTTGTTTTTGTTGTTGTTGAAGTTCTGTAGAGTCAAGTACAACTCATAGAGGTTCTATGGAAAAAAAGATCTGAACTCTGTTCTATAACTCTCGTCATTTCTCTAGTGTTCATAAGGTTTTCAAAGGCCTGTTGCTTAGGAAGTGGATGGCAGTCTTGCTTTCAAGTCTGTCTTAATCTAGAAGCTCTACCAAAACCTGTCCATCATAGGTGACCATTATGGGAGTTGATAAACCAGTGGCCCAGCTTTCAGTATCACAGCAACACCAAGGTATCTCAGTCCAGCAAACTGACAGACAAGTGCTGTACCGCTTAGAACAATGTTCTTCCCAAACATGATTAACACCAGGCTCAAGGGCCCAATCAACTTTCAAATGCGTGAAGCAGTTGGATTCTGGAGGGTAGATTGTTTTTATTTAATTGAAATTTGGGGATAAACTGGACTTTTTAAATTTAGCTAACAATCAGGTGTAAGATGATTGGTCGCCTGGATTTGGTTAACAATCAGCTGTGGGCTAGAACCCTCTTGTTTAAGTCCACCAGGACCTGGTGGGTGGGTCTTTGTATTTGAAAGTCAGTTGGACTCTGACTTAGTCCCCAGTTTGGAGGCTCCTATGTAAGGTAGTTGGATTTTGGAGGCTAGGTTGATTTGATTTAATTGAAAGTTGGCATATGGACATCCTGCTCAGAAGGGTGGTGGGACAACGCAGGAGAGGAAGACCCCGGATTGGATGGATTGATACAATGACAAGGGCAATGGGGTAGGTGTGTTGGAGTCAGTGAAACTGGCTCAGGAAAGGGCAAGAAACAGAGCTGTTGCACATAGGGTCACTAAGAGTCACAAGTGACTTGACAATATTCTTCTATTTTACAATAATGGTCTTATGCAATATTGGTCTTTATGAAACTGACTTAGTTCATTTACCATAATGCTTTCATGATTATCCCATGTTATATAGTATTTTACGCAATAGTTTTTAAGTTACTTTTAAATAGAATCATAATATACATACTGATTTAGAATCTGTGCTTTCATTTATCATTGTGCATGCTGTTCCCTGTGACTAAATTTGAACCTTCATTTGATGATATTACACAAACTGGCAACGTGAAGTTTGTTTTTAAATTCTTCTGCATTTTAAGAAAGTGTTAATACCCCAAAAGATACTTCCTAAGTCCCTGAGGTAAGGTTATTTGAAACTCAGGAGATGTAGATTTTGTTTTTATAAAGCTAATATAAGAGCTTATTCTTCATAATCACTGTCAGTTGAAGTCAATTTGATGGCACCTAACAACAACAACAATATATTCTGACTCAAAGTAACCCTTCATTGGGTTTCTGTAGCTGTAAATCTTAATGGAACAAGGTGACTCATCTTTCTTGGTAGATTTGAAATGCTAGAGACATACAGCTTTCTGGTTAGTAGCAAAACATGCTACAGGCTATACCACTAGAATTCCTTAAGTCAGCAAAAAAAGAGTCAGTAAAAAAATATAAAAATATTTTAATAGAATGCACAAAAGGAAAAACTGAGTGGCCCTTATAACTGAAACATTAAATACATTTAAAAAATAGTCTCACAATAATCTAGTAATATTTTTTATCATGGAACTCAGAATATCCAGAAAAGATTTTATAATTCCATTATATATCTTCCATTATTGAGCCTAAAGCATTTAGTTAGTTTTTCTAGCTAATTCTGTTTTGTTCTCTTCTACTGCAATAACTAATTCGATGATTCTTAGTAATTTTAATTAGAAATAAAGGAGTCCAGGATTCATGATACTAAATGTTCTAGAATTAATTCCTGTAATATTCCAACATCTGAAAATATTGTATTTTTTGAAGTCTTGGACTAAAGTATGAATACATGAGAGAATGTGTTTTAGAACTGCAGCATTTTTGTGGATTTTATAATTTTTTTGTTGAGAACTTAAACAAATAATTACCAATAAAACCTACTGATTGGAAAAAAAACATTTGGCAATACCATATCAGACAAGGATCTCCTATCAAAAGTTTACAGAATCCTGCAGGACGTTTACAAGTAAAAGACTGATAACACAATTACAAAATGGGCAAAAGACATGGAAAGACTTTTTGCAGAGGGAGATATCCAGATGGCAAACAGACACACGAAAAAATGCTCAAAATCATTGGCAATAAGAGAGATGCAAATCAAAACTACAATGAGACACTATCACACTCCAGTAGCAGTGACAAAGTTTAACAGGACAGAAATTAATAAATGTTGCCGAGGATGTGGAGAGATAGGACTTCTTATACATGGATGGTTGGATTATAAAATGGTACAACCATTCTTGAAGGCAGTTTGGAGTTTCCTCAGAAAGCTAAACATAGTAATTTCATAAGACCCGGCTATTCCACTACCTGGAATATGCCCTAGAGAATGAGAATTGAGGCACAAATGGAGACTTGTATACCAATGTGCATAGCAGCATTATTAACCATATCAAACATGGAAACAGCCCAAATGTCCAACCAATTGAATGGATTGAGAAATTATGGTATATTCACCTGATGAAATACTACACAGCACACAGGAGCAATGATTTTGTAAATCACTACCTAATTTGGAAAAGACTGGAGAGTATTATGCTAAGTATACTATCTCAGCATCCCCATAAAAACAAATACTGTATAAACCATTATGTAGAAATTGATAATTAACAGAGTGTGTGTGAGGATGTATGGGTTAGAGGAGCAGAAGGGTGGGGATGGATGGGGGGGGTAATCATGAGGTCACACAGTTTGATGGGTGGAGGGAAAGTGGGTTGGGGAGGGGGGAATCTGATGTAAGGGGCAATGCAAACAAATTTTGTAGATAAACCAGTGTTTGTTGTTGTTGTTATGTCTTGTCCAGTCGCTTATGACTCATAGTGGTTCTATGTACAACAGCCATGAAACCCGCTCTATCCTGTGTCAATTTTACTGTCTCTAACACACCTACCCTCATTCCTGTAGTGAGTGAATCAATCCATCTTATCGATGGTCTCCCTTCCTTTCTCCATCCCTCCACTCCTTCAAGCTTGATGTTCCTTTCCAAGGACTTGTCCTTCCTGGCAACATGCCCAAAGTATGTCAAACAAAGCCTCAGAAACCTTGCCTCCAAGGAGCAGCCTGGTTTCACCCTCTCTAGGGTGAACCTGTCTGTTCTTCTGTCAATCCATGGTATATTCAATACTCTTCTCCAGTACCACATCTCAAAGGCTTCAATTCTCTTTCAATCATCCCTAGTCATTGTCCAGCTCTCTAACTAATATCAAGCAATTGCAATGATTATGAACTGGATGAGGCACACTTTAAACCAGCGTAAAATTTAAAAACAAAAACAGAAAACAAAACAAAAAACCAAACTCCACCCATGAATTGCAAGGAATAAGAAAAAATTACAATTAGAAAAAGAGAAAGTAAGCTCATGGCATAAAGAGCACTCAATGGAAAAACAAAACAAAACGAAACAATAATATGATTACCAAGACTACTGAAGCATTGATTTAGAGGAATAATATTTCTTCTTTACCAAATCAGAAAAGTATATCTATTATTTACACATTGTGTTGTTGTTAAGTGTCATTGAGTTGACTATGATTCATAGCAACCCTATGAACAGTGGATCTGAACCACGTTATCAGTATGCCTGGTTTTTAGTTGCTAGAAACTATGAAGAGAATTCTGGTGGCCTAGTGGGTAAAGAGCTGCACTGCCAATCCAAAAGTGCAGTTAAAATCCACTACATGCTCCATGGAAGAAAGATGGGCAACCTCCTCCCTTGAGATTTATAGCTTATGAAAACATGCTGGAATATCAGCTATGAGCCAGTTCGACTACACAACAAGACGTTCAAGTGTTTGTTTGGTTGGTTTTTTTGTTTGTTTTCATTAACTGAATATTAACTGAACACTTAAGTTTAGCAAAAGGTTTAGGCTGGGCTAATAATAATTATGGAAGGGGGAGTAAAATGGACAGAAGTTGAGAAGCCCATGCTCAAAAAGTCCCATGCACAAATAGACTTAACAATTTGTCATTGGTAGGTACCATCAAGTCAACTACAATTCATAGAAATCCTATGAACAACAGATCTGACATTTGCCGTATCCTGCACCATCCACACAGTCAGTTAGTTTCTTGCCCAAGCCCACTGTGGTAGTCACCATGTGGACCCATTTCACCGAGAGCCATCCTCTCTTCCACAGCATTAGCTCTGCCCCCAAGGACTGATTCATCATGAAAATGCGGCCCAAAGTAAATGAAAGCAGTTCCACAATCTAGTAAAAGAAAATGATGGGGAATACCAGACACTGAATTTGTTAGAGAAATAATTTGAATTAAATATTTTAATAACAGAATCCCTGATGATTAAGAACTAAAAGGTTGGATGATTAAGTATAACCACAGACATCTTAAAAGAAAGTCCTAGTGGTCTATTTAAGTCCAAAAAGCTGTGACTTTAAAACCTGGAAAATGCTTTGACATGCATGGGGTCACAATGCACTGGAGGTGGATTGACCACAGGTGATTTGTTTTCATTATGTTCAAAGACCTGAGAAAAAAACCCAAGTTTAGAGAACAAAAGGAAGACATAGGAACAATGTCTCACTAAAGAATATTAGTATTCAAGTAATCAATAACCATCAACTTGATTATTATTCATAGTATCCCTTAAGGACAGAATGGAACTGTTTATAGGGTTTCAAGATATAAATCTTTATGAAAGCACACAGAGAAGCAGGTGAGTCGAAATCGCCAACATTTCGGTTAACAGAAAAGTTAACAATTTCAACAGGGCTCCTTGTTAGAGAGATAAAGGAATCAAATAGCAATTGTGTAGTTGAGAGTACACTAACTGAAAATTTTAAATCACTAGAAGGTTCAAGAACAGATTTGTGGAGGCCGAAGAAAAAGAGCAAATTGGAAGAGAGGTAAACTGAGATTATCCAGTTTTAAGAATCAAACAAAAAAGTAAACCAAGATTCAGAGCTCTGTGGGATATTATCCATCTCAGTAGAAGAATAGGCGAAAGTGAGCACAAAACATAAATGAAGAATCAATGCTCACAACTTTCCAAATATCAACATACTCAAGGACCTCAATAAACTCCAAGGAGAAAACTCAAGGATTTTTTGGTATATATACTAGTTTATTTACAAAATTTGAATACCTTGTTCTGAGAACAGATTCTTACAATTTCCCTCTCCCTCCCATAAAATTGTACAAATCCATGATTAATCCCCCCTCCTCCTGCAGATACTCATCCCTCTGGTTTCACCATCCCCCACCCCCTTTGGATTCTTATACTCATTCTACAATAATGGTTTTATACAATATTTGTCCTTGTGGGACTGAGTTAGTTCACTCAGCATAATGCTCTCCAGTCCCTCCCAAGTCAGATAACAAGTTACAAAATCATTGCTCTTGCATGCTGCAAAGTGTGTGAATACTATAATTTCTCAACCACTTGTTTGTGGTTGGACATTTGGTCTGCTTCCATATTCTTGGCTATGGTGAATAATGCTACTATGAACATTGGTGTACAAATCTCCATTTGTGCCTCACTTCTCATTTTCTCAGGGTATATTCCAAGTAGTGGAATAGCTGGGTCATATGAAATTTATATGTTCAGTTTTTGAGGAAGTGCCAAACTGCTTTCCAGAACAGTTCTATCTTTTTACAATCCCACCAACAATGAATAGGAGTTCCTTTCTCACCACATCCTCTCCAACATTTTATTACTTAAACTCAAGGAATTTTATACAGTTTCATTGTGACGTATATAGGTACAAACCTCTTTCTGTGAACTATACCACCAGAGCTCTCCTAATTGTCTTATATCTGCAAAATAATACATTACACAATCCCTTTAAATCTCTTTTTCAAAGTGTTAATTAAAACACACCTTTAGATAGTGAGGTTTTTTTGTTGTTGTTGTTTGATATGTCTTGTACTCATGCAACACAAAAGAGTTTATCTAAATTACCAATAGGTTTTTTATTACCTTGAAAAGAGCAAGGGAGCACTGCATGGTTCAAAATTGGGAAAGGGGTATGCCAGGAATGTGTCCTATCTCCATACCTTTTCAACCTGTATGCAGAACAGATTATCTGAGAGGCTGGGCTCTATGAGGAGAAATGCGGCATCAGGATTGGTGGAAGATCTATTAACAATCTGCTTTATGCAGAAGACACAACCCTGCTTGCTGAAACTGAGGAGGACCTGAAATGCTTGCTGCAGAGGGTCAAGGACTGCAACCTTCAGAATGGATTGAAGCTCAATGTCAAGAAGACAAACATTCTCACCATTGGACCAATTGGCAGCATCAGGACAGATGGTGAAGAGATTGAGATTTTTAACAACTTAAGTCTGCTCGGCTCCATAGTCAACACTATTGGCACCAGTAGCCAGGAGATCAAAAAACGCATTGCGATGGGAAAGTCTGCTGTCAGGGACCTCCCCAGGGTACTGAAGAGCAATGGTGTCACTCTGGAAACTAAGTTGCATCTGATACAGGCCATGGTCTTTGTAATCACTTGTTATGCATCAGAGAGTTGGACAATGACTAGGGAGGATAGAAGGAGAATTGATGCCTTTGAGCTGTGGTGCTGGAGAAGAGTATTGAATGTACCCTGGACTGCCAAGAAAACAAACAGATTCATCCTAGAGAGGGTTAAATCAGGCTACTCCTTGGAGGCAAGGATTCTGGGGCTTTGTCTGATATACTTTGGACATGTTGTAAGGAGAGACAGGTCCTTGGAGAGGGACATCATGCTGGGTAGGGGAGAGGGACAGCACAGGAGGGGAAGACCCTCTTTGAGGTCGATTGATTCAGTGACTGGGGTCATCCAGATGGGAGTGTCAGAGGCAGTGCAATTGGCACAGGATAGAGCAGGGTTTAGGGCTGTTGTACATAGGGTCTCTGTGAGTCTCAAGCGACTCGACGGCACATAACAACAACAACAAAATGTCTCAGATGTCTTGAAGTTACTTAAAGCATTGTAATATGCTTCATTTTTTTCCCCTTTAATAACTTTTGAAATATTTTTGTTCTGTTCAGTGCTGTAGAGGTGACTGTAACTCACAGCCACCCTATGACCAGTGGATCTGAACCCTGCCCTATCATCTGAACACTGAACCGTAATCATCATCTCTGCCGGAGTCTTCTCTTCCTTCACTGACCCTCCAACTTTCTACCTATCATTTCCTTTTCCAAGGACTGGCCTCTCCTAGCAACATGCCCAAAGTATGTGTGACAAAGTATCACTATCCTTCCCTCCATAGAGCATCCCTGACTTCACGTTTCCTAAGACATCCTTGTTTGCTCTTTTGGCAGTCCACGAGCTATCCAGTAATCTTCTCTAACACCACAACTCATTTAATGGTGAAGAATTATGCTGCCAAAGGTACCTAGTTTGAATCCACCAACTGCTCCTGGCAAACTTCTACTGAAACTGCCTCTGAAAACCCACTGGAGGGTCTGCTATCAGTTGGTTCTGACTTGATGCTACACAAGAACAACAAAATGGTTAAGAATGCAAATCTACTTAGGTTGTGCTGGACAATGAATAAGAATTATAGAACAAGAATAGCGGCGGTGCTGGGGAAGAATACTGAATAGTCCATTGACCACCAAAAGAACAAATAGATATGACCTGGGAAAATACAGCCAGAGTGTTTCTTGGAGGCAAGGATGGTAAAGCTATGACTCTCACAAACTGGGCATGTTGCTAGGTAAGGCTATTCCTTGAAAAGGTCTATCATATTTGGCAATGTGGAAGGTCATCAATGTACTCAGGTGTCAGAGATAGTGAGGATGGCACAGGGTAGGGCTGGGTTCAGGCCAGCTGTTCATAGAATTGCCCTGAGTTGTAAATGACAACAGCTAACAACAACAAAGGCATTTAC
The DNA here is from genome assembly GCF_000299155.1 of Elephantulus edwardii. Taxonomy (NCBI): domain Eukaryota; kingdom Metazoa; phylum Chordata; class Mammalia; order Macroscelidea; family Macroscelididae; genus Elephantulus; species Elephantulus edwardii. The sequence goes on along the minus strand of NW_006399752.1, from coordinate 927,631 downwards.
AAGGCGGCGTGATCAGTAGGGAGTTGCACTGCCAACCCACAGGCGGGCACTTCTCTGGCAGTTGGAATCAACCAGCAACACCGCATGGGTGACAGTTAGACAGTCTCCTCTGATATGATTTATAGTCTCCAAAAACCCACTGGAGGGTCAGCTACAGGTTCTTTCTAAGATATCTCCAATGAATGAGTGTGAAGAGAATTTAAATTCTATTTCTCACATTTGCCTTCACAACTGGATCACAAGAATTTGAGGTCAGAATCTCTTCTGTCTCTGTACCTTTAGGGCTTGCCGCTTGGTAAGGTTTCAGTTTTAAAGTAATGAATTAATGTACATAAATGAATATTTAGATGGATCAATGGATGGAAAAACATTTAAAAACTAATCACATTTTAACACTTCCTCTCCAAACATGGGCAGATTAAATGAGTGAGAAAATAGTTTGAAATGAAACTTCTTTTTGCCATTAAGTATAGATTGCCTAACATTCTATGCCATATTATCAACACAACAAATTCTATAGGGATCAGTTTGATGATAATTGAATGTTAATGATAAACGCACAATGCATATGAAGATAGCATTAAAGTAAACATAAATGGAAACAGATTGAACCATGGTATCCCATCCTCTCCCTGGAAGGGGGAACTGGTGAGAATAAAGACTGTTAGATGGAAATGGCCATGGAAAACATCTGCCAGTGGCGTTTCAAAGAGTGAAGAGCACACTTATTGTGTGTGTTATTGCCAAAGGCCCCCAAACACATCAATGAAATTCTGTTTGTTTTCTCTATAGTCAATAGATCAAAAGCTTGAGTGAGCAGCAGTGTGATCTGCTCTTTGTAAGGAGAAAAAGTCTATCCAGAGAGATGGGGAACACATCTGGAAATATCTGTCTATATAGCTGCTTGAAAAATCACCATGTAACAGCAATAGGAGAAACATCTGTGCAGTGTGCAACAGACCAGCCAGGGGAGAGAGCTGCTGGGAATAGAACCACATAATCAAGACAAAGATTAGGGTGGAGACAGACACCCCATTGTATGACAAAGCTTCCCAGATCCCGTTTTAACCACATGTAATCAATAAGGACAGCTTTCTCTTCAAAGTATGTAGATTAGCAGCACCTGCTCCAAGCATAGCAGGGTGAAGTTAAGTTAAGCATGGCAAGTTAAGGTAGCCTCTCAAAGAGATCTCTAAATATCATTGAAGACTAGAACCTGCAATGGGTGTGCTTACTATGAAACTCTGTGAAAGAATTACTTTAAAATAATTCACTATTGACGTTTGTCAGCATGTATTTTAGTGCAGCACAGCTGAAACAGCTTTTTAATACAATTTACAAAATGAGCTTTCAATAAAAACTTTATTTTCCCCACAAAAATAACATAAATTTAGCAATTTTCTTGAAGCTGACTTTTCTTTTGCTATATTTTGAGTTTAGTACTATCACATTAGTTTTAAAAAATATTATAAAAGTGACTATTTAGGGGAGCTCTGGTGGCCTAGTGGCAAGAAGCTGCACTGCAATCCCAGAGATACAGGGTTCAAAAGCCACCAGAAGCTCTGCTGGAGAAGGAGGGTCAATCTCCTCCTGTACCAGTCAGATCTGATTTGACGGTACACACACACAATTAATAATAATAAAATAAAAAATTAAAAAAATGAATATATAATCACATACCTTTAAAAAAACACATATCCACTAGTTTATTTACCTCAAAAATTATTTGTAGAATAAAGAGATATACTGAGTTTGGGCATGTTTCATAAACACTATTAACCTAGCTTCCACAGATGTATGTACAAGCCCCAAAGTGTTGCTGGCTTGAGAAGAAAATAAAAATTGTTTGTGACTGTGTTATTGTTTTTGGAGGAATGAAACTAATCTGATTAATAAATTAAAACAAGAATTATTATTCACTGTCTTGCCGCTAGGCCACCAGAGTGTCCTAATTTTTATATACAAATACAAAACACTGAAATCTATGGAACTACATTTTGTTTTTTTAAAAAAATTTGGTCTATAGCTGTGGTGTTCCCACTATTGGTCTTAATTAACACGTTGCCACATTGCATTGGGTTGGCTTTATATAATGCATTTTGAGGTTGTGTTTACATTTCAAAACATAACAAGGAATAAATCATATGAATAAATATTCAAGACCAAAAATATTAGCTGTTGAGTGAAAAAAACAAATTTTTTCAGGAATAACCCCCATTTCACTTTGAATTATTTCACTCAATATTTTTCCCAGTTATTTTCAGTGTTCTCAGGCCTTACTGCAATATACCATTTTTAAGTTATATTTAACTCTAAAGAGATCATGCTTGGAAAGGTGGAGAGACAGCATAAGAAAGGAAAGCCCTCAACAGGACAGATTGATATAGTGACTATAGCAATGGGTTCAAGTATGTCAGAGGTGGGGAGGAGGCACAGGCTAGGGCAGGGTTCAGTTCTGTTGTTTATAGGGTTGTTACGGGCTGCAATTGACATGGTAGCATTTAACAACAAATAAAGACATTCAGCAAATTGAATAGCTTATACATCTATTGTCATTTTCTACATTAGTTCATTTAATCCTTTTTACACTTCCAAATGACTTACAGAAAATGAAGAAAGACTTAAAGGACTTACTGGTAAAGCTTGAAGACTACAGCATTCAGTATGGATTATACTTCAACACAAAGAAACAAAACCAAACCCTTAGAACCTAAGCTAAGAAGTAATATAATGATAAATGGGGAAAAGATCAAATTTATAAAGAATTTCATTTTACTTGAAACCATAACCAATATTCGTAGAAGCAGTCAAGAAATCAAATGATGAAATGCACAAGGCAAATTTGCTCTCTTCTCCAAATTGCTAAAGAGCAAGGATGTCAGTGTAAAGACCAGGGTGGGCCCAAATGAACCATGATATTTTCAATGGCTGCATATGTATGTGGAAATTGGACATTGTATAACGAATACTGAAGAGGAATTGATGCCCCTGATTGTGGTATAATGAAGATCATTAAATGCACCATGGACTGTCCATTGTCCATAAAATAGACAAGTCTGTGTAGGAGGAAGTGCAGCTGAGTACTCCTTCAAAACAAGAATGGTAAGGATTCATCTTCTAAACTTTGGGCACATTAATAGGAGGGACCAGTTCCTGGAGAAGGATATCATTTTAGAAAAGTGGTTGCTGTTGTTAGATATCAAAGAGTTCACAAATATTTAAAGCAACTCAGTGAGCAATAAATAGCTCAAGTAACAATAGCTCTGCCCTCTCCTCCACCATCCGCACAATGGAAACTATGCTCAAGTCTGTTGTGGTCATTGTGCAATAGTTCAAGGTTGTCTTGTCTTGTGTTAAACTGTCTACGTTTTCTAGCATGATGTCTTTTTCCAAAGATTACCCCATCCTGACAATATATCCAAAATATAGGAGGCAAAGTTTCACCATCCTAGCCTCAAGAAAGCACTCTGGTTGCTCTTTCTCCAAGATAAATGTTTGTTTTTCAGGAAGTCTCCGAGATATTCTACAGGAGCCCTAGCAGCCTAGTGGCAAGAAGCTGTGCTGCAATCCCAAAGGCACAAGTTTCAAGTCCACTAGCTGCTCTATAGGAGAAAGAGGAGACTGAAATATTTAGTTGTGTACAGTTTCCGCCCATAAAGATTTACAGCTTTAGAAACCCATAAAAATCCAATTCAAATGCTGTGGCTTTGGCTTATTTTAGGTACAAATAGACCCTGAATGAAAGAGCTCTGGTGGCCTAGTGGTAAGAAGCAAGAAGCTGCTCTGCAATACCAAAGGCATGTGGTTTGAATCCACCAGCTGCTCTGCAGGAGAAAGATGGGCATTCTCCTCCCTTGTGATTAACTGCCCTTTAAAACCTTTCAGAGGGTCAGCTATCAGCTGGTTTTTATTTGATGGTGCACAACAACAGGGACTATGAACAAAAGAACTCTGGTGGCCTAGTGATAAGAAGCTGCAGTGCAATCTGAACAGCAGTAAATTAAAATCCACCAGCTTCTCTGCAAGAGAAGGATGAACAATCTCATCCTGTGCAATTAACTGCCTCTGAAAACCCACTGGAGCATCAGCTATGGGTTGGTTCCTATTCAACATCACACAAGAGACCGTGAAAGAACCTTGACACAACAGTGAAGTACTTGAATACTAACAAAAAGGTTAGTAGTCTGAACCCACCAACATCTTGAAGGAGTAAAAAACTTAGACATCTGTTGCTTTAAACACTATAACCTAGTTGTGGTATTTCTCTTAAAGCAGCCCTGCATAACTAAGATAGGAAGTAAATGTAGGTATGTGTTAATTAGTTTGTCTCTTAATTTTTGGTAAATAGTGTTTGTAGTGGAAATTTAAATACAGATTAAATATGTAGTTGTAGACAGTATTCATATTCTGCTACTTAGCAACAGTGGGCTTTAAGAAAGGAGGCATAGTATTCAAAAAAGCTCAAGATCTCCCAAAGACACAGAATTGGTGATTTGGAGAAATGAAAATGGGACTGGTAATGGGAAAGAGTAGCAATGGTGTAGATAATTTCAGTGATGGTGTCTTCAGAGACTACATAATAGATGGAATGGCAAAATTGAAAAAAAAAAGATTAAAGATCCAACTCAGGAAAGCCTTTAAGACATCCAAGGAAACAAAAGGGAAGAAAGAAAAATTATATACATAGATACTTGATTATGTATTTAACATTGCATCCTAAGAATATCCATTCGGTCCTTGGAGAAGGAGGTCATGTTTGGGAGGGTGGGGGCACAGCACAAGAGGGGAAGGCCCTCTATGAGGTGGATTGATTCAGTGACTGGGGTAATCAGGGTGGGTGTGTCAGAGACAGTGAGATTGGCACAGAACAGAACAAGGTTTAGGGCTGTTGTACATAAGGTTGCTAGGAGTCGCAAGCGACTCAATGGCACATAACAACAACAACAACATTATGTTTAAACAGTTAAAGATGAGAAATTATTATCTATTAATATCAACTTGTTCAAATTTTAATATGGTGTAAAGAGGTTTCTGTTTATCAGAGGAAATGATATAAATGATATAAATTCTCAATATAAGGGCTTAGCCTTGAGTGTTATATTTAATAGTAAGTTTAAGGGTGCTCTCTTGTTCATAGGGGGCTTTGAAGGCCTCTTATTTTAGAAGTCATGACCAATCCTTCTTCCCAGTCTGCCATAATTTGAGAGCTCCACTTTGGTACAGCATCTGAAGGCAAATGCTCTACCAGAAAAAGCAGAAGATGGATTAGCAGACGTACATGTATCAAAGCAATTAAGAGCAGTGACATGCAAAGACATTCCCTAATACAAAAACTGACAGATAAATTTGATGTTGATCTTCCCCTTTCTCCTCATGAGACACCACCTAATTAGAATCCCTAATATGATGGTTTAGGTTTCAATCACTCTCATCCATTGTTTGAGTACTGGAGAAGACTATTGAGCATACCATGGAATGGAAAGGGGACAAACAGGTCTGTCCTGGAGAGAGTGAAATCAAGTTGCTCCTTGGAGGCAAGGATTCTGAAGCTCCTTCTCACATACTTTGGGTATATTGCCAGGAGGGACCAGTCCTTGGAGAAAGATATCATGATTGAAAGAGGAGAACATCAGCACAGGAAAGGAAGATCCTGAGTGATATAGATTGACTCAGTGAAAGTGGGGTTAGGTATGTCAGAGATGATGAGGTTGACTCAGAATAGGGCAAGATTCAGAGCCATTTTTATAGGGTCACTATTAGTCATAGGTGATTCACCAGCACATAACAACAACAATATAATTCACTATTAGTGATGCAGATAACTAAGTTTTTGACAACTAACAGAAAGGTTATGGGTCTGAACTCACCCACAGTTCTCTTGGATGACAGCCGTTCTAATCTTCTCCTAAAAAGTTACAACCTCCAAAATTCTACGGAATAGAATGTGTGCATTTGCTTAAGTCTCCACAGTGTTTATGATACCTTTAATAGAGAGTCATTGCTTTATAAATCCTGCCCTTAACCTTTAATTGACAAATAATTGTAACAAAAGAAATGGAAGCAAACTGATAAAGACATCTTATCCTCAAAAAGTATTCAGTTTATCTGGTCAGATATATCAGGGATTAACATAGGACCATACATGTGGACATGAAAAGTAACATTAAAAATCTTACAGAAGTCCAGATAATTTTTTTTCAGAAATTACTTCCAGTCAGAAACATTGGGGGCAGGGGATAACTCCTTAAAATGAAAAAAAAAAAAAAAGAAAATGAAAGGAAAACAGCAAAAGACCACAACTTTGTAAAAATGTAATTCCAAATAGACTTTGATGGATGAGTAGGATTTGGACAATATGATATCCTTATGTAGGGTAAGGACATTCAGAGAGAAGAAAGAGAATAACAGTTAAACAAATATGTAAGTAAACGCAATTGTGTTTGATGTCTGGTGTCTCTGTATGTTATAATCAACATTCTTTACTACTTAAACCACGTGAACCTCAGTTCCTTTATTAGGAGAAAAGGAATAATTACATAGCACATGATCATTGTTAAGATCCACTATTCTAATATTTATAAGCCTATAATATTGTTGTTATGTCATGTCAAGTTGACTATGATTTATACCAACCCTTACATACAATAGCTTTGAACATTGCCTTATGCTGAACCAGTCTCACTGATTCCAGCACACCTACCCACATAACCCCAGTCACCATTTCACTCCATCTCATCAGGGGTCTGCTTCTCTTACACTGGCCCTCCATCCTTCCAAACATGATGTCCTTCTCCAAGGATTAGTTTCTCCTGGCCATGTGCCCAAAATATGTGAGATGGATCTCCAAAATCCTAGCCTCCAAGGAAACACTTGGTTTCATACTTTCCAAAATGGACTAATAGTATGTTCAAGACTCTTCTCTAGCACGACAACTCAAAGGCATTAATTCTTCTTCTGTCATCCTTACTCACTGTCCAGCTTTCTGATGCATAACAAGTAATTGCAAAGACCATGGTCTGTATCAGGCATACCTTGATCTCTAGATCAAGCATTGTTGCTTCCAGTACTCCTGAGAAGTCCCTGACATCAGATTTTCTCAGTACAATTCATCTTTGGATTTCCTGACTTGCTTATGCCAAGAGTATTGATTGTGGAGCCAAGCAAGCTGAAATTATCAACAATCTCAATCTCTTCTTCATCTATCATGATGCTACCAACTGGCCCAGTGGTGAGAATCTTTTGTTTTCTTGATGTTGAGCTTCAATCCATATTGAAGACTACAGTCCTTGATCTTCTTCTATAGCAAGTGCTCTAGGTCCTCTTCTGTGTCAGCTATTCCTAGTAGTGTTCAGGAGGAATCAGCCATAATGAGAACTCTGATAATAAACTGAATAGAAAATTAAGTAAAGACAGTAGAAAACACACAGAAGGAAAATGTGAGAAAATTTTAGGAGAGCAATTCTCAGAAAACTTGTCTGAGTCTAAAGATAAAGGAAATTATTCCATTTTCAAGGAAGAGCTTGCAGTAGCATCTATAATTGGTCTTGTGTGATAGTATGTGTCTTTGTTTGAAAGGATGAAACCAAACTTCTCCTTGAATGCAAGGTTTTGAAGGCCTGCCTCACTTTATTTGGTCATGTGGCCAGAAGGGACCAGTCTCTAGAAAATGTCATCATGTATAGTGAAGGGAAAGCACAAGAGAGGAAGATCTCAGATGAGATAATTGACACAGTAACTGGGGGAGTGGATCAGATATTTCTGAGACATTCTGGCTCAGGACAGGATGGGGATCAAAGCTATTGTATATAGGGTCATTAAAAGTCACATAACAACGATAACACAAATGATATTCAACTCACTAGTACCTAACAACAACAACAACAAAACAAAATCATTAAATGTTAATGCAAGAATTTGGACTGACTAGAACTATCATACATTCTCACTGGAAATTGGGAAAAAGCATAACATTTCTCAAAAAACTAAATGCAAATTACTAAAGAGCTAAAACTTAGTATACTGCCTAGCATATTACACAAAGTATTTTCTTTTTAAAAAAAATTATTATTAATTTCAATGAACATTACAGAGACTTTGGGCTTCCATTCATTCATTGTTGCACTATTCTCCTCTACTCAACCCTCCCCCCTAGTACACTACCCTATTGGGAAAGTAAAAGAAAAATTCTTTCATTGTTTTATAAACCCTCCCTCAAACTCCCCCAACCCTCCATTATGCAGGCTTCTCTATGGACTCCTGTCATGACAAAAATACCTAATCACATATCCCTTTTAAACAGTTTTCTCCCTCATCTGTTTCAATGCAGTATACATTATTGAATCCATCTTTCTCAGTTTCCCCCCAACCCCAAGGTCAGTCCTGTTTTACAACAGTGGCACCATGCAGTATTTGTCCTTTTGTGACTGAGATACTTCACTCAGCATAATGTCCTCCAGGGTTACCCATTTTGAATAATATTGCATGAGTTCCTAGTTTTTCAACGTAGCATAGTATTCCTGAATACTATGTGTGAATATACCACCGCTTCTCTATCCATTCATTTGTTGATGGGCACTTAGGTTGTTTCCAACTCCTTGCTATTGTGAATGAAGCCACAATACACATGGGTTTGCATATTTCTGCTTGGATGTCAGTTATGGTCTCTTTGGGGTATATTCCCAGTAGTGGTATTTCTGGGTCAAATGCTACCCCTATTTGCAACTTTTTGAGAAAGTGCCATACCACCTTCCACAGTGGTTGCACGATTTTACACTCCCACCAACAGTGAATAAGTGTTCCAGTTTCTCCACAACCTTGCTAGCATTTGTAGCTTGCTGTTCTGTTAAATTTTGCTATTCTGACTGGGGTGAGATGATATCTCATAGTTGTTTTGATTTGTATCTCTCTTAGAGCTAAAGATTTTGAACATTTCTTCATGTGCTTGTTAGCCATCTGTATGTCTTCTTTGGTGAAGTGTCTGTTCATATCCTGTGCCCATTTTCCTATTGGATTATTTACCTTTATCTTGTTGCGGTACTCAAGTATTTTATAAATTCTGGATATAAGTCCCTTATCTGACATGTCACTACCAAATACTTTTTCCCAGTCCATGGCTTCCCTTTTTACCCTGTTGGAGCAGTTTTTGGATGTGCATAGGGATTTGATTCGTAGAAGGTCCCATTCATCTACTTTATCTTCTCCTGATTGTAGGGTTTTCAGGATACTTGGGAGACTGTTTTTATTGTGGATTAGGACTTGTAGCATTCTTCCAAGCTTTTCTTTAATGAAGCTTACAATCCTTGGTTTTAGTCCTAGATCCATGATCCACCTTGAGTTGTTCTTTTGTATATGAAGTGAGGTGTGGATCTTGCTTGAGTCTTTTGCAGATACTTTTCCAATTTTGCCAACACCATTTGTTTAAAAATGCTGTCGTTTCCCCACTTAACTGATTTCATCTCCTTGCTAAAAATCAGCTGACCATAGAAAGATGGGCTGATCCATGGGATCTCAATTCTATTCCATTGATCTATGCGTCTGTCATTTTACCAGTACCATGCTGTCTTAACCACCACAGCAGAGTAGTAGGTTTTGAAGTCAGGGAGTTAGATACCTCCTACCTTTCTTCTATTTTTAAGGAGTGCTTTGCCTATTTGGGGCTTTTTTCCATTCCAAATGAAACCGGAGATTGCCTTTGCTATCTCGTTGATGAATGGGATTGGTATTTGTATTAGGATTGCATTAAACGTGTAAATTGCCTTTGGTAGTATTGCCATTTTCACAGTATTGAGTCTTCCTATCTATGAGCAAGGGATATTCTTCCACTTCTCCAGGTCTCTTTTTGTTTCTTGTAGTAATGTTTTGTAATTTTCTTTGAATAGATCCTTTGTGCTTTAGTTATATTTACCCCCATGTATTTAATCTTGCGATTAACTATTGTGAATGGTATTGTTTTTCTTGGTTCCGGCTCTGTATTCTTCTTTTCACTGTAGTGAAATCCAACTGATTTTTGTATGTTGATCTTGTGTCCTGCTACTTTGCTGAATTGGTTCACTGTGTCCAATAGTTTTCTTGCTGTGTCTTTAGGGTTTTCTAAGTATACTATGGTATCATCTGCCCAGAGAGATAATTTTATCTCCTCTTTGCCAATTTGGATACCTTTTATTCCCTTCTCTTGTCTTATTGTTATCTCTAAGACTTCCAAAAGAATATTAAACAAGAGAGGTGATAGTGGTGATAGTGGGCATTCTTGCCTAGTTCCTGTTCTTAAAGGGAATGCCTTTAACCTCTCTCCATTGAGAACAATGTTGGCTCTTGGGTTTGCAAAAATACATTTTACTATGTTGAATAAATTCCCCTCTAATCCTATTTTGTTGAGTGTTTTAATCAAGAAAGGGTGTTAGATTTTGTCAAAGGCCTTCTCTGCAACAATTGATAAGATCATGTGGCTCTTGTTCTTTGTTTTGGTAATGTGATGAATTACATGAATTGTTTTTCTTATGTTGAACCATCCTTGCATACCTGTTATGAATCCCACTTGGTCATAATGAATTATTTCTTTGATGTATTATTTGGATTCTATTGGCCAGTATTTTATTTGGGATTTTTGCATCAATATTCATGAGAGATATTGGCCTATAGTATTCTATTTTGGTGGTGTCACGAAGTATTTTCTTATGGAAATGAAAATATTTACAGAAATATTTCTAACACCTTTTAGTCTTGATTACTAAAATTTAAAGGATACTAGTATTCTTCAACAGACAAATTTATAAACAAACAGATTTGTCCTGGAAAGGGTTAAACCTGGTAGCTCCTTGGAGGCAAGGATTCTGAGGCTCCGTCTAACATACTTTGGACATGTTGTGAGGAGAGACCAGTTCTTGGAGAGGGACATCATGCTTAGGAGGGTGGAGGGACAGCGCAGGAGAGGAAGGCTCTCTATGAGGTGGATTGATTCAGTGCCTGGGATAATTGGGATGGGAGTGTCAGAGACAGTGCGATTGGCACAGGACAGAGCGGAGTTTAGGGTTGTCGTACATAGGGTCGCTATGAGTCGCAAGCGACTCGACGGCACATAACAACAACAACAACCTTACTTATATTATGAAATATTATTCAGCAGTAAAAATGGTGATAACACCAGCAGTGAGAAATTTAAAAGGAAATTAGGAAAGAATTCCATTCACAACAGTTTCTACTATTGATGAGCTACTACACCAACCCAAATGACTGCATTAGATTTCCTTTCTTGCTTTGGAGGTGTTGGATCATGGCGTTATGCCACACCACAGCTAATTGACTTGGGAACATGTTTAGTGCTTCTCTTTTGTATCCTGGTTTGATTTGTAGTGACTGTTGTCTTAAATGCTTGAAAGCAGCCATCCAGTGAACAATAATCCATCTTTATTTACCTGAAACAACAAAGGGAAAAGTGGAGGTAAGAATATCAGGAGAATGAGAAATATACGACTAATTGCTTCCAACAACTACTTCTTTTTTGTCATGTAACTAGGACAATTGAATGGTGCCTGGCTACCAGTAGTGACTAAAAATTTCATAGAAGAATCTTAATCAAAAGGAGAGAAATAAAGAACAGAATTAAAATATTTCATTACTCCAGATTCTCTGGAGTCATGGCAATTGAATGAACTGAGGAAACTATTACCCTGATACAATCTGTAATTTTTAAGCAAAAATATCAGCTGAAGTAGTCTTACAAACAACAGTTTAATGTAAATAGTAACAAAATATCTCCTTAAGCATTACATGTTTTTAGAAAGAATTGATATGGGATCTATGAATTGATAACAGAAACTTGAAAAACTATATAAAGAACCTTAAGTATTCTGTTTAGAAGAGAATAATTTTATACCACTACTTAAATTCTATGATTAACATTTTAGTATATTTTCTCACACTAGATGGAGAAGAGAGTGAGGGTGTAACAATTTGAGCTTGCATGACACTACAATCAACATTCTTGACACAAGGAGTCAGGTAATCAAAAGATGAATTGCACTGGGGAAGGGTGCTGTCAGAGACCCCTCCAAAGTGCTCAAGAGCAAATATGTCAGTTTATAGAGTAGGAAGCAGGAGTGGCATCCACTTCATAAACAACATGCTTCTGCAAATTCTATGAACTTTGAAAAATGATGATAGTTATAGAAAGGCTCCAAGCCTTTTGTTCAAAGGGTTGCTATGAGTTATGCTCAACTCAACGGCAATCAACAACAACAACAACAACATAGATATATAGCATATATATATATATATCCTCTATATATAATCTATATACTGATACATAGTCTATAGATTGCACTGGAGCATTGAGATGCAAAAACTAAAGGAAAACATGTCGAAGTGAAATAGCTGAACAAGCAATTTCAAAGGGTGGCTTAGGAGGACAAAGTAAAGTATTATTTTGGAATGTACAGAGGACTGAAATTGGAGAATAAAAAGGAAAGAACTTGCTCTGCATGTTTCAAGCTGAAAGAACTGAAAAACAAATTTAAGCCTCATGTTGCAATATTGAAAGATGCTATGGGCAATATATTGAATGAAAGCATAAAAAGAAGATGGAGGGAATACACAGAATCACTGCAGCAAAAAGAATTGATTGAAACAGAAAACTTTCATGAAGTAACATATGAACAGGAGCCAATGGTAATGAAGAAGGAAGAAGAAGCTCCATTGAAGGCATTGGCAAAAAATAAGGGCCTAGGAATTGATGGAACAACAACTGACTTGTTTCAAACAACAGATGCAGCCTTGGAGACACTCATCAGTCTATGCCAGGAAATTTGAAGGACAGCTGTCTGGCCAATGAATTAGAAGAGGTCCATATTTTTTTCCCATTCCCAAGAAAAGTAATCCAACCTACTGTGGAAATTATCAAATAATATCATTGATATAACATGCAAGCAAAACACGGCTGAAGACCACGCGAAAAAAAATGGCTGGAACAGTACTTAGGAAAGGAACTTCCAGAAGTTCAAGCAGGATTTAGAAGCAGCAGTGACACCAGGGATATCATTACTGAGGTCATATGGATCCTGGCTGAAAGTAAGGAAGACCAGAGGGATGTCTATTTGTGCTTTATTGACTATGCAATGGCATTTAACTGTGTGAATCATGTCAAGTTGTGGCTGACACTTAGCATAATGAGAATCCCAGAGCACTTCATTGTGCTCATGCGGAACACATACTTGGGCCAGGAGGCTGTCGTGCAAACAGAGCAGGGGAGCACTGCATGGTTTGGAACGGGGAAGGTAGTGTGCCAGGGTTGTATTCTCTCTCCATATCTATTCATTGTGTATGCTGAACCAATTATCTGAGAAGCTTGACTCTATGAGGAGGAGTGCAGCATCAGGATTGGAGAGAGACTTATCAATAACCTGCATTATGCAGATGACACAACCTCACTTGCTGAAATTGAGGAGGGCTTGAAGTACTTGTTGCACAAGATCAAGGAATGCAGCCTTCAGTATGAAGTGCATCTCAATGTCAGGAAAACAAAGATTCTTACCACTGGCAGTGTCATGATGGATGGAGAGGAGATTAAAACTGTCAACAGCATCATCTTGCTTGGAGTCACAGTTAACACCCTTGGTACCAGTAGTCAGGAAATAAGGAGACACATTGCACTGGGAAAATCTGCAGTCAGGGATCTTTTGAAATTATTGAGGAATAGTGATGCAATTTTGAAGGCTAAGGCTCATATGATTCAGGCCATAGTCTTTCTGATTAGCTATACATCCAAGAGCTGGACAATAAATAAGGATGATGGAAAAAGAATTGATGCTTTTGAGCTGTGTTGTTGGAGAAGAGCACTGATAATCCCATGGATGGCCAAGAGAAAGAACAGATATGTCTTGGAGAAGGTGTAGCCATTGTGCTCTTTGGAGGCAAGAATAATGAAGCTTCTCTTCACATACTTTAGACATGTTGCTAGGAAGTGCTATTCCTTGGAGAAGGACATGATGCTGGTAAGGGTGGAGGGTCAGTGAAGGAGAGGAAGATCCCCAAACAGATGGATTGATACGGTGACTGTTGCAATGGTTCTTGTGTGTCAGGAAGTGTGAAGATGGTGCAGGATAGAACACAGTTCAGATCTTTGTTCATTGGGTCACTATGTTTGACTCAATGGCACCTAACAATAACAACAACGAATTTAAAAAGTGCTTGATTCAGGCCATAGTATTTACAGTTACTTGCTATGCATTAGAGAGCTGGACACTGACTAAGGATGATAGAAGAAGAATCAATGCTTTGAGTTGTGTTGCTGGAGATGAGTTTTAAACATCCCATGGACTTCCAAAAGAACAGACATGTCTGTCATGGAGAGGATGAAACCACGTTTCTCCTTGGAGGCAAGGACTTTGAAGCTCTGTCTCACATACTTTAGGTACATTGCCAAGGGGATCAGTCCTGAAGAAGGCCATCATCCTTGAAAGGATGGAAGGACAGTAGAGGAAGACCCTGGATTAGATGGATTGACAACTGGGGTAATGAGGGTAGGTGTATCAGAGTCAATGACCCTGGATCAGGATAGGACAGGATTCAGAGCTATTGTACACAGGGTTGCTATGATTCATAGACAACTCGATGACAAATAAAAACAATATTTTCTCCACTATGCAGCACACTTATCCACCCATCTGTGCATCTGTTAATATATCCTATTTAATAATGTACTATTTAAAAAGTTTCAAAAGTCACAGAGAACTGTCAGAAATACAAACTGGATTTAGAAGAGGCTATAGCCCTCAAGAAATAATTGCCAATGCCAGATGTATCTTGGCTTAAAGTAAAGAGTACCAGAAGAATATTTATTTGTGTTTTGTTGGCTGTGAAAAGGAATTGATTGTGTGGCTAACACTGAGAAGAATGGGAATCCCAGGACCCTTAATTATGCTCATCTATGATTACATCAGGAAGCAGTTGTCAGAATAGAGCTAGGAAACACTGTATGGTTCAAAATCAAGAAAGGAGTGCTTCAGGAATGTATCCTGTCTCCTTACCTTTTCAATCTACGTGTGGAACAGATCATTCAGGAGGCTGGACTCTATGAGAAGAAATAGAGCATCAAGACCGGAGGAAAACTCATCAACCTGCATTATGCAAATGATGCAACCTTGGTTGCTGAAACTGAGAAGGACTTGAAGCTTTTGCTGCAGAAGGTTAAGTACTGTAGTCTTCAATATGGATTGTAGCTCAATAGCAAGAAAATAGAGATTCTTATAACTGGACAAATTGGCAAAATCATGATAGATGGACTAGAGATTGAGGTTGTTAACAATTTCAGTTTGCTAGAATCCACAATCAACATTTTTGGCAGCAGAAGTTAGGAAATCAAAAGATTAATTGCATTGGGAAAGTCTACAATCATATTACTCTCCAGTGTTCTCAAAAGCAATGATATTCTGAGATGAAGATGTGCCTGACTCAGGCCATAGCCTTCACAATTATTTGCTATGCGTTAGAAAGTGGACAATGACTAAAGCTCACAGAAGAATTGATGCTTTCGAGTTGTGGTGCTGGAGGAGAGTCTTGAACATACCATAGACTGCTAAGGGAATAATCAGATCTGTCCTGGAAAATCTGAAACTAAGCCATCCCTTGGAGACAAGGATTTTGAAGCTCTGTTTGACATACTTTGGGCATGTTTCCAAGACCAATCCTGGAAATAAAGCTTGAAAATAATGAGTGAACATCATGCGTGGAAGTGTGGAATGTGAGTGCAGAAGACAAAGGCTCTGGATGAGGTGGATTGACACAATAGCGGTGGCAATAGCGGTAGACATGTAAGAGACGGTGAAATTGGCTCAGGATAGTCAGGGTTCAGAAATATTGCTCATAGTGTTGGTATGAATTGACTTGATAGCAAATAAAAACAGCAGCAATGAAATAAGAATATCCAGTCTGTAACCTTTTCAAATTTTTGTTTAAAGTGCTGTGAAATAGAATATTAGGGAAAGAACTCATCTTTTCATCACACTACGATATAGAAATTCTTCTATAACCAGTGTAGTCTATTTGTAGATGAGTATTTTCCTAACACTTTCTCACTTGTGTATCTTTAACCTCTGAACACATGCCATATCTCCTTTCAAATCCAAACCCAAATCTATTAAAGCTACAGTGATCTCTTACATGAAATATTAAATGGCTTTTTTTT
>NW_006399752.1:866246-909439 GCF_000299155.1 Elephantulus edwardii | reverse complement strand
AAAAAAAAAAAAAAGAAATATTAAATGGCTAATCCATCTAAGTGAACGTTGATTTTAATGAATTTTATATGTTTCATTTGCATAAATTATGCATTGTTATAAGAGGCATTCCAGCATAGAAATTGCACACAGTGCTTCTGATCTTTTGTCTCGCCTCCATAATTTACTAATTTCAGTGCCTTTATAGCCTTTGTGCTCCTCACTTCAAAGTTGAGATAACTACTACCTCTCTTAGAGGATTGTTATAAAAAGTAGATAACATAATTTCTGCTGACATTTTGGAATACAGTTTTCGCTTGCTTTCTGAAAGGAGAGTATTCAAGTGAAATCTTTTGTAAATTGAAATGGAGTGATGCAAAATATAACCAGTAATTTCTAGGGGGAAAATTTCTAACATTCCCATATTTGTACCCCCTCACATTAAGCTACTAAAGGATGTCAATTAATTAGTCCATAAAACTGAAGATTATATGAATCTAGAGTGTTCACAGACACAGTGAAAACAAATGACGGTTTGATGCTGAGTATAATTCCCAGGGAAGGTGTTTGATGATACTCCTCACTGTTTTGGATATACACTGTCACTCTCATAGTTCATTCAAAATAAATGCTGAACATAATTTTCACTACTTTCTATTTTATTAAAAAACTTTCTTCTTGGGGGTTTTTAGTTAATGGAAACAGTAATATAGGTCTTTTATAAAATCAAAGAGGCACAAAGCAAATTTGAAAAGTGGTAGATATCAGTAGTGACTGATACACAGTAAGAGCCTAACAGATGTGAGTAAATATTATCTTTGTAATAAATATACTAGTACCTTGCATTGCATATTAAATGCTGTAAATTCCCTAATAGCTGAGCTTCTTATAAACATAAGTTCATCCATTGCATTCCTCTGCAAAACGTGTTATATAGGTAAACATAAAGAGGTCTCTAAAAAACAGGTTTCTTAACTAAATGCATAAGGAAATAAACCTTAATGTGTTTTAATAACATGCTGCAGCGTCACCCTGTTGAAGAAAGACATGATACTCGGCTCCGACAAAGACCTGCTGCCTTAGAAATCCTATAGGACACTTCTACTCTGTCCTATGTGCTTGCTATGATTTGAAGCTAGCAAGTTTGAGTTTGGTGATATTACTAATGTCAGTTTAAAACTGTAGTTCATCTGATTCAAGCCATGATCGTGACATCTCCAAGTTGGACAACTACAAAGGATTACACAAGAAGAATTGATGCCTTTGGATTATGGTGTTGTAGAATATTACTAAGTAAGCCCAAAACTGCCAAAAGAACAAACAAATGTGTTCTGGAGAAAGTGCAAGGAGGGTGCTCCTTGGAGGCAAAGATGGTGAAACTTCACCTCACATAACTTGAGCATATTGTTAGGAGGGACCAGTCCTTGGAAAAAGACATCATGCTTGGAAAGATGGAGGGTCAGTGAAGGAAATATCAATCCTCAATGAGACAAAGTGATACAGTGGCTGTAACAATGGACTCAGGTGTATCAGAAATGATAAAGGTGGCACCAGATAGGGCAGGAGAGCGATCCATTGTTTATGGGCTTGCTATGAATCACAATCCCCTGGATGACACCTAACAGTAAAAACATATTCACCTAATATTATTTTCAATAAATACAACTTTAACTAAACAATATCTTCTAAACAATGTACAATAATTTACAAATGGAAGACTATGTTTTTATTCAAATATATGCTCTTTAACTTGCATTCTAAAGCCTCAATCTGTTTCAGTGGATTTTAGGATTATAAAAGGAGGCTATTTGGTATGCACTGCTATTTTGCTATTGTTTTCTTACATATAAGGATTCAATTAGTCATTTATCTTTTAGATCAGGAGTTCTAGAGTTCTGGAAATGATGAGTTTTGAAGGTCTTTGATATAGAACACAATTTTCGACTGGACTGGAAAAGATTGATATTTGTTCCCATTCCAAAGAAAGGTGAACCAACAGAGTGCAGAAATTATCAAACAATATCATTAATATCACATGCAAGCAAGATTCTGCTGAAAATCATACAAAAACGTTTGTAACAATATGTCAACAGAGAACTGCCAGATGTACAGGCTGGATTTAGAAGAGGTCACGGTACAAGGTATAATATAGCTAATGTTAGATGGATCTTGGCAGAAAGCAAAGAATACCAAAAGAATGTCTATCTGTGCTTCATTGACTATAAAAAGGCTTTTGACTGTGTGGATCACAACAAGCTGTGGCTGACCCTAAGAAGAATGGGAATCCCAGAACATTTGATTGTGCTAATGTGAAACCTATACTGGGACCAAGAGGCAGTCATCAGAACAGAGTAAGGAGACACTACATGGTTCAAAATCAAGAAGGGGGTTCATCAGAGATGTATTTTGTTTCCATACCTTTTCAATCTGTGTGCAGAACAGATCATCCGAGACGCTGGGCTATACAAAGAGGAATGTGGCATCAGGATTGGTGGAAGAATCATCAACAACCTGCATTATGCAGATGACACAACCCTGCTTGCTGAAACTGAGAAGCACCTGAAGTGCGTGCTGCAGAAGGTGAAGCTTACCATCAAGAAACAAAGGTTCTCACCATTGGGCCAATTGGCAGCATCAGTATGGATGGTGAAGAGATTAAGATAGTTAACAGTTTTCATTTACTTGACTCCACAGGCAACACTCTTGGTAACAGCAGCCAAGAAATCAAGAGACGAATTGCATTGAAAAAGTCAAATCTGAGGGATCTCTCAAGTGTACTGAAGAGCAACGATGTCAGGTTGGAGACTAAGGTGAGCCTGATCCGAGCTATAGTCTTTGCAATTACATGCTACACATCAGAGAGTTGGGCAGTGAATAAGGTTGATAGAAAGAGAATTGATGCCTTTGAGCTGTGGTGATGGAGAAGAGTGTTGAATAGACCATGGACTGTTAGGAAAACAAACAGGTTTGTCCTTGAGAAGGTGAAGCCAGAATGCTCCTTGGAGTAAAGGATTCTGAAGCTTCATCTGACATACTTTGGGCATGTTGTAAGGAGGGACTGGTCCTTGGAGAGTGACATCATGTTTGGTAGAGTGGAGGGGCGGCGAAGGAGAGGAAGACCTTTGATGAGATGGATCGATTCTGTGACTGGAGCGGTGGGAATAAGTGTGTTTGAGACGGCTAGGTTGGCACATGATAGAACAGCACTTAAGCTCTTGTACATAGGGTCGCTATGAGTTGCAAACAACTTGATGTGACATAGCAACAACAACAACAACAACATAAAACAGAATCCAATAAACACCAGTTCGATGTCTTCACTATTTCTTTGGAGAAATATTCAAATCTTGCTTGAGGTTGTAATATGAGGACTACAAAAACTAAAGAAAAATCAAATATCCTGCAGGATCGCATACTAGTAATCCCCATTCATCAGCTTTGCAGCAATGACAACGCTTTTCTGGAATAACAATTTTGGGGGTTATAAGTGTATAAAAAGCTTATGATCAACTGAATGGAAAAATTAGCAGGTAGTAGGACAAGTTGGAGGGCCCCTCCTTACTGTAAGTGTAGAGAGGCCCTATAGAAATCGTAAGCTTATGTAAAATCTTTCAGCAAGTCTATAATAATGATGAGTTTCAGTCTCAAAAGTATATACACTTTTCCCCCTCCAAATTCCAGAAACATAGAGTACTTAGAAACCGCAAGTGCCTATGTGTGAACAATCTCCTTCTTAGGTTACATAATGAGGATGTAAATCTCAAGAACAGATGCCTTTAAAATGTCAAGATGACTCTACTACACTTTACACTAGTCAGAACTTTTAAAGGAGTTTTATAGATTTTTACAGAAGTCCTCACTAGAACACAAATCTAAAGAACACTCAATGTTTTCTATTGCTTTGTGTCAGCCACACAAAAGAGTTTATTGATGAGCCTTATTTGATCATAATGCCACATTCTTCTTCATAAAGTCCAGTTTCTCAGATTTCTTCAGTACCCATATTAAAATGGCATAATGAAAGGATATAATTCTAATGCACACCTTTCCTGTTTAAACCATGTGGTATTCCATGTTTCTGTTGGAACAATTGTTCTTGGCAAATGTGTAGGCTCTGCATGAGCATGATTAAGTATTCTGGAATTCCTATTCTTCCCATGTTACCTATAATTTATTATGATGAACCTAGTCAAATGAATTTTCATACTCAAAAAAAGACAAGTGAATCGTATCATCTGCTTCAAGCCATGATACATCTGAGATATCAGCAATGATATCTCTTGTTTCACAGCCTCTTCTTTTTTAAAAAAATATAACAATATATTTATTTCTTTTCCCCCCCACTAGTTTATGTACAAAGTTTGAATACAAATTTGAACAAACTCCTTCAATTTCCCTCACCCCTTCCTCATCAAATTGTACAGCCTAATGATTAATCCCCCAGCTCCCTGTACACCTTCATTCCTCTGCTTTTGGCCTCTCCTACCCTTCCTGGATCCTTATACTCATTGTACAATAATGGTTTTATACAATATTCATCCTTGTGGGACTGAGTTAGTTCGCTCAGCATAATGCTCTCCAGTCCCTCCCAAGTTAGGTAATAATTTACACAGTTATTTCTCCTATGTGTTGCATAGTATTCCATTGTGTGAATGTATCATAATTTCTCAATCCATTCATTTGAGGTTGGACATTTAGGCTGTTCCCATGTTCTTGCAATGGTGCATAATGCTACTATGGACATTGGTGTAAAAATCTCCATTTGTGCTTCACTTCTCATTTTCTCAGGATATATTCCAAGTTGTGGAATAGCTGGGTCATATGGACTTTCTATGTTCAGCTTTTTGAGAAAGCATCAAACTGCCTTCCAGAATGGTTGCACGATTTTACAATCCCACCAACAATGTATAAGAGTTCCTTTCTCATCACAGCCTCTCCAATATTTATTACTTGCTGCTCTGTTAAATTTTGCCACTGTTCCTGGAGTGAGATGGTACCTCATTGTGGGTAATATGACAAGAGACGGAAATAAGAGGCATCCAAACTGCAAAAAAAAACATGGTTAAACTGTTGCTATATGAATATGATACGATAGTGTACACATAAAACCCAAAGATACAATTAAAAAATTATTAGAGTTAATAGACCGATTTAGTAGACTGACAGGATATAAGATCAATGTCCAGAAATCAATAGGATTCCACTACAATAACAAAGAGAACTCAGAGAAGGAAATCAAGAAAGCAATACCATTTACAATAGCCAATTACAAATTGAGATACTTGGGACTGAACCTAACTAGAGATATAAAAGACCTATACAAAGAAAACTATAGAACATTTCTGAAAGACACAATGAAAGACCTAAAGAAATGGAAATATGTGCCCTGTTCATGAATAGGAAGACTCAAATGTTGAAAATGACAATCCTACCAAAAGCAATCTGCTTGTTCAATGCAGTCCCAATCCAGATACCAAATTCATTTTTCAAGAAGATTTAGATGAAAGTTATCAAATTTTATTTGGAGAGATAAGAGACCCTGAATAAGCAAAACACTTCTGAGAAACAAAATTTAGGTTGGAGCCATAGCACTCTCTGACCTCAAAACCTACTACACAGCAGTAGTAATCAAAACAGCATGGCACTGGAACAATGCCAGGCACATATACCAATGGAATAAAATTGAGAATCCAGAGATAGACCCAGTTATCCATGGTCAATTGATATTTGACAAGGAAATCAAAGCTAACAAATGGGAAAATTATAGTCTCTTCAAGAAATGGTGCTGGCAAAATTGGATTTCCACCTGCAGAAAGCTGAAACTGGATCTACATCTCACACCATACACAAAAATCAACTCAAGGTGGATTAGAGACCTAGGAGTAAAACCCAAAACCATAATATTCATAAGAGACAAACTGGGATCAAGCTTAGAAGTGCTGGGTAAAGGTATAAAAAGATTGCCAAATGCAACCAGAAATACACAACTAAAGAGAATAAAATGGATGCAGGGGACCTTCTAAAGATTAAATCCCTGTGCACATCAAAAACTTTTTCCAACAGGGTGAAAAGAAAATCTACAGACTAGGAACAAACATTTGGTAATACCATCTCAGAAAAGAGTCTCATAGCGAAAGTTTACAGTATACTCCTGGGCCTCCACAAGTAAAAGACTGATAACCCAATTACAAAATGGGCAAAAGACATGGAAAGAATTTTCACAGAGGAAGATATTAGAATGGCAAACTGATACATGGAGAAATGCTCCCAATCACAGCCTCCTCTTAATCTAATTTGAATTTTCAGTAGCTCCCTTTGGAACTACTGTTTCAATTATTTTTTAATAATGATCAGCAATATTTTACTTTATTTTGGTATTAATGATATTCTCTGATTTTCACACTCTGTTGAATCACCTGTCTTAATCAGGGAGTTCTACTGAAAGCTCTCCAGCATGGATAACAGTTACTGCATTTGACAGACTAGTAGCATAGTTTTCAGTATCATAGCAACCCACAAGTTATTTCAGTGGAGCAAACTGACCAACAAGTGCTGTACCAATTAGAACATTATGCTCCCCAAACATAACAAACTGCCAAATTTAATTTTTAACTCTGATAGTGTAAACTGGTTTTTCATTTACAGGGCCTCTGTGAGTTTTGTATGACTCATAGACACTTAATAATAATGACAACAACATAGCAAACAGGGAGCTCTGGTGGTGAAGTAGTAAGAAGCTATGCTGCAATCCCAAAGGCATGCTGTTTAAGGCCACCAGCAACTCTACTGGAGAAGGATGGGCAATCTCCTCCCGTGAGACTGTCTCTGAAAACCTGCCAGAGGATCAGCAATGGGTCGATTCTACTCAGCGATACACACCCAAACCAACAACAATAGCAAATCAGTCCTCACACCAGTACAAACAATTTACTTCCAGATTCCAACTGCTGCAAAAAGGAGGGTCCAAATTTGAGACTCAGGCAGGACCAAAATGACTTTTAATCACAAAGACCCACCCTCCAGATCCTGATCAGTTTAAACAAGAGGCTTCCAGGCCATAACTGATTGTTAACCAAATCAAAATGGTCATCAGCTTGCACTTGACTGTTAATTAAACAAACAAACAAAAACCCCAAAATCCCACAATCAAACAGTTTACACCTGGTTGTTAGTTAAACCCAAACAAATTACCTTCCAGAATCCAACTGCTTCAAACAAGAGTTCAAACTTTAGACTTTTGAGCAAGCCCTAATCTACTTTTAATCATAAAAGCCCACCCAGTAAAATGTAATTAATTTAAACAAGAGACTTCACCCCACAACTGATTGTTAATCAAATTTTAAAAATGACCAATCAGCTTACACCTGATTGTTAATCAAATCAAAACTGGCAAATCAGCTTACAACTTATTGTTAATGAAACAAACAAACAAAATATGACCCATGGACTGCCAAAAGAACAAATATGTGTTGGAGGGGGTACAGCCAGAGTGCTCTCTGCGGTGCTGAAGAAGAGTATTGAACATACCATACACTGCCAAGAGACCAAACAGGTCTGTATCAGAAAGGGTGAAACCAAATTTCTCCTTGGAGGCAAGGATTTTTAAATTCAGTCTCACATACTTCATGCCTCTGAAAACTATATGAACTTTGATGAATGTTGATAGTTGTAGTGGAGCTTCAAGCTTTTTGTTCATAGGGTCATTGTGAGTTGTGCTCGACTGGAAGGCAATCAACAACAATGCACATACTTTGAGCATGAGACCTTGGAGAAGGACATTGTGCTTGGAAAGGTGGAAGACAGCACAGGAGAAGAAGACCATGGATGAGATGGATTGACACAGTAACTGGGGTAATGAGGATAAGTGTGTGGGTCTCAGTGAGAGTAGCTCCAGATAGGGCAGGGTTCAGAGCTATCATACTTACGGTTGCTATGAGTCTCAAGCAACTTGACTGCACATAGCAACACCACCACCACCACCAATAGGAGACAGAATATCTAAAATTAGTCTCCTAAAAGGAATGTGAAACTGAAGAAACCAAGGATAGCTAAATGAGCTATATCTCTCCACTGAGAGTTTTCCCTCCAAGTCAAGCATTTGCTATTATTGAATCTTATTTTGATGATGAAGTTAAACTGCAATACAGCAGGATTTTCAGAATTCTAAGAGAAGCTAAAGAGCAATGCTATGAGTTCTTCTCAGTCTCTATTCTCTTGTTTCACACAGAAGAGCTCTGTTTTCATCTGTTTTGCATCTAGGAATTTTAAACAAAGGGTTCTACAATAAGAACAATAAAGATTGAAAATTTCTGCTTTAAAGAAGCATGCCCTACGATGACCAAGAAGCTTCTCGAATGTTTCATTCATGGGAAACTGAACAAAGCTCAAAATGAATTGTGGATGGTGGCTTAGGCATCATCTTTCTATATGAAGGATGATATATGAAACCTATACTAATCAATGACATTCACTAGAGCAGATGATGATGATGTGATTTTTTTTCAGGTATCTAGGTCCTTTCTCATGCTAAAGGAAAGAACCAGAAAAAGATTGAATAAAGGCCGACTGTTGTTTGTCAGCCCACTTGCCACCTATGAAGCAGTAATATCCCCTGCTTATGTTCTGAGTGCCATCCTCTCTTCTGAAACACTTCATATCTTTGAGGATCTCAAGAGCTATCCATAAATATTGAAAACACAAGAATCATAAGATAATTTCATAAGTTAGAGCAAATAAAAGGAATAGATCTGAGATCTGGAAGTTTGATGAAAGTCTAACATATTACAGATATGATTACTATCTTATGAATTCTTTTTGCTGTTGTTTTTGGTTTTTTTGAGGCAGGTCTTTTTCTTCTTTTTTTTTTTCCTTTCTCTGTCTTGTTGTGTACTGTCAAATCAGATATGACTCACACAGAAGGAGGTTTTCCCTCCTTCTCCAGAGGAATTTCTGGTGGATTTGAACCATGCACCTTTGGGATTGCAGCATATTTTATGAATTTTTGATATTGTGACCCCTATGTTTGCCTCCGGAAACTCTATGTACGAACAATGCTCAGGCTGTTCGTTCATAGGGTCACTATGAGTCGTCTACGACTCGACGTCATTAAACAACAATAACAATGACGACGACCAAGAGAGAGCTACGTTGGCCTAGTGGAAGGAAGCTGTGCTACCAAGCCGAAGGTGGGTGATTGTCATCTGTGGCCCTTGGCCAGGTTCAAATTGTCTTCCTGTCAAACATTCTTCTAGGTGGTATAGCACTGGTCTGTGCGTTGCTGTACAGAGGTAACTCGGGGTTGCTGTGATGCTGAAGCCTGTGACAGTGATGTGCCAATCATGGTAATGGGCACCCATGGTGGACAGTGTTGGCTGGAGCTTCCCGACTAAATCAAGCCTGGAAGCAGGAGCGGCATCCACTTCCAAAATGGCTTGCCTCCGGAAACTTTTTGTACAAACAGTGCTCAGGTTGTTCGTTCATAGGGTCCCTATGAGTCGTCTAAGACTCGACAACATTAAACAACAACAACAACAACAATGTTTCAGACTACACTGATAAAGAATTTTTGGAAAGTTAAGCTAAAAATGTCCCTTCTCATTGTAAAATGGGACTGACATCAGGGTTGAGGGAAGACAGATAAGGAGGGGAGGAATGATGTATATTGCATTGAAACAGATGAGGGAGAGAACTGTTTTAAAGGGATATATGAATGGGCATTCTTATCATTACAGAAGTCCAGAGTGAAGACTCCATAGTGGAGTGGACTTGGGGAGAGGGATTGCATAACAATGAAAGAGTTTTTCTTTTTCTTTTCAAGGAGAAGAGTGAACTGGGGTGAGGGGTGGAAAGAAAAATGCAACCATGAATTACTGGAAACCCCAAGTCTCTGTAAACTTTCATTAAAAATAATTTTTAAAAATTGTCCTTTCTCAGGCATTCTCTTTATTTGTTTGAAGAGAGATGATTGACTGAAGGCATTCCCAGCTAATCACCATGGGTGATAAATAAATCTACATCTCTCTCTATTATTGCGATTGTTATGTGCCACTGAGTCACCTGTTACCCACTTAAAATTATATTCATGTTTAAGGGAACTTAGGCATCCCCCTTGCCAGCAACAACTACTGCACCTGAAAGTTTCAGCTGTGAGTGGGGTTTGTACAACGAAGTATTGCTTTAAGAGAACAATAGATCTTGTGGATTCACTAGAGACATGAGCAACAAAGCAACTACTGGAAAGTCTGGTAAATCTTTGCATGCATCTGGAATTGATAGGAAGAAATGACACAGAATCATTATTTGTCTTATATGAATTCAAAAAGTCATCTTGTCAAGCACTTTATTATTTTTTTCCCTAAGGATATTTGTAATTCAGCGTAGTATAGCTCTTTCTTGTACACAGATGTACATAATGGATGAATAGAGCAAGAGTCAATGGTTTCAATGTTCTCACCCTCCAAAATTGAATTATAGCAAGATGCTGCTAATTACACAATAGTTCTTTTAAATGAAAGCTCACAACAAAACTCACAGTAGGGGATTTTAACGGGGACTATTATATTATTGAATAATCAAATCTTTAGTTCTCCAAGAGGCTTGCAGTTTTAAAAGTTGAAGATATCCAAAACTTCAACTGGACTGAAGAGGAGCCATCCACTTAATTAGAAAAGAATAATACCATAAACCACAACGAACAAAACAGGTTTTGTTGGGCTATCTCCTCCTGTGTGATCAAAATGCTAAAGAGCAACAATATCAATCTAAAGACTAAACTGGACCTGATCTAAGCTATGGTCTTGGTCTTCAGTCACTTGGTATTTGTCTCAGAAATGAACAAAAGGATAACAGAATAAGAACTGATGCCTTTGTGTTCTGGCACTGGATAAGAGTACTGAACATACCATGGACTGCTAAGAGAACAAACAAGTCTGTCTTGAAGAAAGTGAAATCATGTTGCTCCTTGGTAGCAAGGATTTTGAAACTCTGTCCCACATACTTTGGGCATGTTGTCAGGAGGACCAATTCTTGGAGAATGGCATCATACCTGGAAGGATAGACTGTCAGGGCAAGAAAGAAAGGCTCTGGATCAGATGGTTTGACACAGTGACTATGGCAATCAGGTCAGGTATGTTTGAGCTAGTGAAATTGACTCCGAATAGGGAAAGTTTCAGAGCTGCCATTCATAAGGCCAGTAGGAGTTGTAGTCACTTCAACAGCATATATAAATGACAGCAAAGGGTGCAAAAATATTTCACTGCATTGTTACAGCATTCCAGTCCTTGTTCCAGAATGCCAGGAGCAAAAATCATGCAGCTCCAGACAAGTATGGACTAAGGTTCCACTGCTGAGTAAACACTATTAATAAGTCAGAGGAGGAAGGTTAGAGTCAAATCAGATTGTGTGGAAGTAAAAAGGTGGTCATTCTCATCATGAGTCAGAATCATCAGTGAGGAGGAAAGGAAAAAGAAAGAAAAGAGCAGTAGCAAGGTCCAGTGCAGATTCCATCTGCCTGACTGCCAATGTCCTTCATATGCTCCTGATATGACAGTTCTTTGAATGGAACTCAAAGGTCCCTTCAGCCATTGCATTTACCCTTTAGTCACCTAGCTTCTAACTTTTCTGCACCATGGAAAAAAAATCTGTCTACTTTCATGTCTCTTGTAACTTATTCTTGAAATAGGTCAGTATGAAGAATAAAAAGCTTGATGCCCCATTCAGCACATTTTGAGTTATATTTTTGAAAGAGCGTGTTTGGGCAATGACACACAAATTACATGAACAAAGCAAATTAATTATTTGCAGATATGTAGTGTAATTATATGGGTTTATGCTATCCATCTGTGAACCTTAGTCTCCCCTGGTGCAAGCACTGCTTACAATAAAAATGGTTTAATAGCTTTAAGAAAAATGTATTATGCTTACATGTGCACGAGAGTAGACTTTTCATTATTTGATGGCATCCATGGGCACATTTGGGTGGGGAAAACTTTTAAAGGCCAACGATCTTTCAGGAAGATTCATATTTAAAAATCTTCTGAAATAAATGGTGCCAAAGAAGTCTGACAGTCACCTGAAGAAATATTATTTAACATCTCTGACCCGCCAGAAATTTTTCTGCTACTAGATTTACATATTTATTTAGTAATTTAAACTATTTTGTAAAGAAAACGAAAAATCTTCTCAAATGGAACAAGCAATATCCTGATAAATGAAGATGAAATTGACGTTGAAGGATTTAAATTTATTTGAGTAAATCAATGTACATGAAAGCAGAAGTCAAGAAATTAAAATGCATATTGCACTGGAAATATCTGCTGCAAAATCTCTCTTTATGCTTTAAAGCCTTTAAAGGTTCATAGAAGTTTGCTTTAAGGTCTAAAAGAAAATACGCTGCTTGGATGACTAAGGTGCATGTGACACAAAGTATGGCTTTTTAAGTGATCTCATATGCCTGTGAAAGACGGACAATGAAAAAGAAAGATAAACTGATGTATTTAAATTATGGTGTTGAAAGAAATATGTTGAATATACTGTTGACTTCAAGAAGCACAAACACATTAGTCTTAGAAGAAATACAACCAAAAGACTCCTTATTAATAAGGATGGTAAGATTGTGACTAGCATTAATTTGGACATATAAGTAGAAAATACCAGTCACTGGAAAAGGACAATGTGTTTAGCAGAGTGTCTTAAGTCATTACCATCAAGTTGGAACTGACTCATAGCTAACAGCTGTTGGGTTTTCAAGGCTGAAACTCACATGGAAAGAAATAACCCATTTCTTTCTGAGCTGCTAGTATTTGAACCACCAGAGAGGTGGGCTTTGGGTAAGTGGCTCAACTCTGTGAACTATGCCATCATAACTCCTTTCATCTAGTGTGGCATACAACTCTCTAAATCTCTCCTTGAACTTCTTTGGCTTACTCGCTTTGGACACACAGTCTACTCTTATATCCCAAAAAGTATGACTTTTATATCTCAAAAAAAGACATTCTACACCAATACTATCTCATTGAAAAACCTATTCACAGAAAAGATTATAAGCATTTGCAAGGGAATGAGAATTTACAACATTTTTTTAAAGGAGGGTAAAATGTGTAGAACAGTGTGTCACTATGAGGGAAACCCTCAATGAGATGGAATAACATGACGAGTTCAAATATCACTGATGATGTAGAATAAGACAAATTTTGTTCAATTATACCTTAGGTTTCTATGAGCCATAACTGGCACAGTTTCTGGGTCTCTCTTCTTTTCAAATGGAAACTGGAAATTGCCTTTTCTAGCTCTTTGAGGAATATATTTGGTATCTGTAGGCTCAATGTCAAGAAGACAAAGATTCTCACCACTGGACCAATTGGCAGCATCAGGATGGATGACGAAGAGATTGAGATTGTTCACAGCTTCAGTTTGCTCGGCTCCACAGTCAACACTCTTGGCACCAGCAGTCAGGAAATCAAAAAGTGTATCGCGATGGGAAAGTCTGCTGTTAGGGACCTCTCTAAAGTACTCAGGAGCAACAGTGTCTCTCTGGAGACTAAGGTGCGCCTGATACAGGCCATGGTCTTTGCAATCGCTTGTTATGCATCAGAGAGTTGGACAATGACTAGGGAGGACAGAAGGAGAGTGGATGCTTTTGAGCTGTGGTGCTGGAGAAGAGTACTGAATGTACCATGGACTGCCAGGAAAACAAACAGATTCATCTTGGAGAGGATTAAACCAAGCTACTCCTTGGAGGCAAGGATTCTGGGGCTTCGTCTGACATACTTTGGACATGTTGCCAGGAGGGACGGGTCCTTGGAGAGGGACATCATGCTTGGGAGGGTGGAGGGACAGCGCAGGAGGGGAAGACCCTCTGTGAGATGGATTGACTCGGTGACTGGGGTAATCGGGATGGGTGCGTCAGAGGCAGTGCGGTTGGCGCAGGATAGAGCAGGGTTTAGGGCTGTTGTGCATAGGGTCGCTATGAGTCGCAAACGACTTGACAGCACATAACAACAACATTGGGATTGTGTTGAACATGTAGATTGTTCTTGGTAGTATTGTCAATTTTACAATATTTTTACATTTACTCAGGTCTCATATTGCTTCTTGTAGTGGAGAAGAGTCTTGAACATACATACTATGGATTGCCAAGAAAACAAATAGGTCTGTCTTGGAGAGAGTGAAACCAAGTCTTTCCTTGGAGGCTAGGATTTTGCAACTCTGCCTCACTTACTTTGGGCATGTGGCCAGGAGAGATCGATCCTTGGAGAAGGACATCATGCTTGAGAGGGTGGATGAACAGTGCAGGAGACGGAAATCCTGGATGAGGTGGATTGATACAGCAACTGGTGTGACGGGGAGTTAGTGAGATTGGCTCAGGACAGGGAAGAGTTCAGAGCTGCTGTATGTAGGGTCACTATATATGGCAGGCAACGCAATAGCACATAAAAACAATAACAAACTGTAACAGGTTTGGAAGCAGGAGTGGCATCACCTTCCTAAATAACAAGCCTCTGGAAATCTTATGAACTTTGATAAATGTTGATAGTTGTAGAGGGGCTTCAGGCCTTTTGTTCATAGGGTCACTATGAGTCATGCTCGACTGGAAGGCAATCAACAACAACAACCAGAAACAGTGGTGTTTTGTAGTTTTCCTCATAAATTTATTTTGTGTGTGTAGCCTCCAATATGGACTGAGGCTCAATGTCAAGAAGACAAAGTTTCTCACCACTGGACCAATTGGCAGCATCAGGATGGATGGTGAAGAGATTGAGATTGTTCACAGCTTTTAGTTTGCTTGGCTCCACAGTCAACACTCTTGGCATCAGTAGCCAGGAAATTAAAAGGCGCATTGTCATGGGAAAGTCTGCTGTTACGGACCTCTCCAAAGTACTGAAGAGCAATAGTGTCTCTCTGGAGACTAAGGTGCATTTGATACAGGCCATGGTCTTCGCAATCACTTGTTATGCATCAGAGAGTTGGACAATGACCAAGGAGGATAGAAGGAGAATTGATGCCTTTGAGCTTTGGTGCTGGAGAAGAGTATTGAGAATACCATGGACTGCTAGGAAAACAAACAGATTCATCCTGGAAACGGTTAAACCGGTGGCTCCTAGGAGGCCAGGATTCTGAGGCTCCATCTAACATATTTTGGACATGTTGTGAGGAGAGACCGGTCCTTGGAGAAGGACATCATGCTTGGGGGGGTGGAGGGACGGTGCAGGAGGGGAAGGCCCTCTATGAGGTGGATTGATTCAGTGACTGGGGTAATTGGGATGGGAGTGTCAGAGACAGTGTGATTGGCACAGGACAGAGTAGAGTTTAGGGCTGTTGTACATAGGGTCGCTATGAGTCGCAAGCGACTCGACAGCACATAACAGCAACAACAACGTGTGTACTTAAGCTTATCCCTAGGTATTTCATCTTGTGTTGGCTGTTAAAAATAGTATTGCTTTTCTGGTTTCCTTTTCTGTGCTTTCTGTGTTGCTGTAGAGATCCAAATGATTTTTGTAAGATGATCTTATATCTTGCCTCTCTACTCAATTGCTCTACTAGCTCTAACATGTTTTTGTTGAGTCTTTGGAGTTTTCTGCATACACTCTCATGTCATCTGGTATCTGAAAATTTCACAAGGGCATTGAAAAGCCAAAACAAAGGGAAGAGGTGTGGAAGTAAAAGAGCTGGACGGACAATTAAGAGGACAGCCCCAAAAGGCAAAACAAAGTATTATAATGGAACATACAAAGACTTAGAATTGGAGAGGGAGAAAGGGAAGAACTCACACTGGCATTTCTAAAGCTGAAAGAAATAAAAAAAATTCAAGCCATGAGTTGAAATACTTAGAGAAGCTATGATCAAAATTTTGAATGATCCAGAAAGAATCAAAAGAAGATGGAGGGAATAAACAGAATCACTGTACCAAAAAGAACTGGCCAGCACTGAAATATTTTATAATATACCATATGTTTGAGAACCAATGGCAAGGAACAAAGAAGTTCAAGCTGCAATAAGGTATTGATGAAAATTAAGGCCCAAGGAATTGATGGAATATCAAGTGACATGTTCCAAATGATCACATCAGCTGTTCCTGGAAAACTGAAAGATTGCTACCTGGTCATTTGCTAGAAAAGATTATTATTTGTTCCCATTACCAAAAAAGATGACTCAACATAATGTGGAAATTAAAAAACAATATTATATGCAAGTAAAATACTACTGAATATGATTTTTAAAAGCTAGAGCGTAGGGAACTGCCATAAGTTCGAAACTGTGTTGAGAAGAGGCTATGGCACTAGGGATATCATTGCTGATGTCAAATGAATCCTGCTGGAAAAAAAAAAACATGAAAAATGTCTGTTTGTCCTTTATTCATTATGCAAAGGCATTTGACTGTGTGAATCCTAACAAATTATGCCTAACATTGAGAAAAACTGAAATCCCAGAACACTTCATTTTGCTCATGAGAAACCTATACCTAGACCAAGAGGCTGTTGTTCGAACTAAGCAAGGGAAGACTGCATGGTTTAAAATAAAGAAAGATGTGCATCCGGGGTGAATTCTTTCTCCACACCTTTTAAATCTGTATGCTAAACAAATTATTTGACAACCTGGACTCTAAGAAGAAGAATGTGGCATCATGATTGGAAGAAGTCTCATCAATAACCTTCACTTTGCAGATGACACAACATTGCTTGCTAAAATTAAGGATGACTTAAACACTTGCTGCAGAAGATCAAACATGGCATTTAAGAAAGATTGCAACTTAAAACAGTAAAACAAATAGGTCTGTCTGAGAGAGGGTGAAACCAAGGTTTTCCTTGGAGGCTAGGATTTTGAAATTCTGTCTCACACACTTTGAGTATATGGCCAGTAGGGACCGATCCTTGGAGAAAGACATGCTCAGAAGTGTGGAGGGACAGCACAGGAGAGGATGAACTCAGATGAGATGGATTGATACAGTAATTAGGGCAATGAGGGTAGGTGTATTGGAGTCAGTGAAGCTGGCTCAGGACTGGACAGGCTTCAGAGCTATTTTACATTGGATCGCTATGAGTCCCTGGTGACTTGCTGGCACATAACAACAACAGCAGCTGCAGAGAGTAGGAATTCTTACTCTACCAGAAGACATTTTTCCTGAACAGCAGAGATGGAATTATTCGCCTAGCTGGAAAAGTGAGATCTCCCCGAACCTGGTGACATGTAGGACACTTTCTCTTTGGGATGGCAGCAGCAACGATGGTTGAACTGGAGAATTAGATGTGAAATGGGACTTTTGAGGCAAGGGAGCCAACATTGGCAGGACTGAGAACCTAGGACTGAGAACACTTAAATCCATTTAGAGGCTCAAGGCTGGGGCACCTGTGTGCATATTTTGGGAAGTGCCTTGACTGTATTTTGTTATTAATCAGAATTGTAACCCTTTAACTCCCCCAACATGTTTCTGTGTGGTCTGTGAGCTATCACATTGGATTTTGGACCCAGCCAAGAAGTAAGGTTTTTGTTAAGATGAGTAGAAGAAGGCAGAGCTTCACAGGACCTCACGTTTGACCTCATGAGAGTTAGTTTTGTGTTATTGATGCTGTAGGCAGGGAGAGTTTCCCCCTGTGAAGTTAGTAAAGATCATATACGATGCTCTCTGCATAGCCCTTGCTCTTTTTACAGTGTCATTCCTTACTATTCAGTGGGATTTACCTTTAAACTCTGTCAGAACGAAGTATTGCCACTCCAGCTTTCTTATAGAATGTCATTTGCTTGATGTATTTCCTCTACCTTTTTGTTTTCAATATCTCTTTCTCCTCTTTTCTTAAATGTATCTCTTGTAAGCAGTATATTGATAGACTTATTTTTTTATACATTCTGCTACTCAATTGTGTGTCTAACCTATTCACATTGTGTGTGAATTGATCGGCTAGTTTTTATGCCATTTTGTTGAATTCCTTTTTCTGTTGTTGCTGGTTATTTTGGTCCATCCACTTTTCTCTGCTGTCTTGGTATGAAGTATTTCCCTTACCATATCTTGAAGTGTCGGTCTTGTTTTCCACTAATTCCTTAAATTCTTGCTTTCCTGCAAATGTCCTTCATATTTGATGGACAAATTTGCTGGTTACAGGATCCTTGGTGGGCAATCATTTTCTTTTAGCCTTCTATCTATATCGTCACATTTTCTCATTGCTCACATGGTTTCTTTTGAGAAATTGGAGCTTTATCTCAATGGTTCTCTTTTGTTGTTGTTTTTTTACCTTGTATTTTTATAGTCTGTACTTGTCTTTGATTTTGGAGAATTTGACAATGATATGTCTTGATGTTTTCCTTTGGGGTCTAATGTGTTTGGCATTCTCTGATCTTTCTGAAAGGTTTTGGTTTTTTGGTTTCTTTTTAAATTTTTAATGATACCTAGAAAATTTTCTTCTAGCATTTCTTTTATAATTTTCTCTGTGTTTATTTTACCCACTTTGCTCTCGAATTCTAACCATGTGTATGTTATTTTATTTCATCCCATATGACTCTAAGTTGTCTTCATTTCTCATGTCTTTCCATAGTTTTTCTTTTTGTAGTTCTCATTGAAATTCTAGTCTTTTAACTCACTGAATCTCTTTTCTATCTCTTCTGTTCTTCTTCTTTGTGTCTTCATCATATTTAGAATTTCTGTAATTTCAGTCTTGATGTTCTGAAGTTTATTTATATACTTTTCTGTTGCATCTAGTACTTTATTGTTTGTATTCTCTGTGCTTGTGAGGATATTTTTCTTTTCTTATTGCTACTTGTTTATGGCTTCAACTCTTTCTTCCAGTACCAGTTCTTTAAACTTCACGTGGCCATACTTCTCTTACCTTCTTGTCTCTGAAATATCCTTTGGGTCCTCAATCTTATCTACATTTTTAGGAGAATGCTTGATTTGTCTTTGAATAATTGATCCTACCTGTTGCTTCCTTGACATTATATGAAGTGTATGAGGACAATGTTTGCTCCCTGAGGAGCAGTGTTCTCCTCAGGCTATGTGGGAAAGGCCGCTTCTGCCTTAGCCTACAATGTCCCTGTGGAAAGCTGGGAGATTCTAGAATGCAGTCCTGGATCCTTCTCTCCCTGAGTCTCAGTGATCCCTGGTAATGATGTACCTGTGTCTTCTCAAATGCATCCTTTCTGAAGCATTCCATGATTTCTATATTCCCTCTCAAAAATTCTTACTGCCCTTGAGTGGACTCTGAGCCATAGATACCATTCACTGGGTTTCCTGGATTTTAAATCTTAAGAGTGAGCAACTACTTATCTTTCTTCTGAGGAAAAATTGATGGATTCCAACTGATAGAAACTCTGTGATTTTTTTTCCTGTAATTTTTCTTAGCACTAGAACCGTCTATGAACTATGCCATCAGATCTCTTATATATTCCCCTAGACTAAGTGTTATCAGTATAATTAGCTTTGCCATATAAATCTTATTTTATAAAATTTAATGATTACCACTAAATTCCATACAAATTTCCCAAATAAATTAGTAATGACAAAGACCATCCTGCAATAAGAGGTCAGCCAATGCATGATTTAATAGCTAAGCGTATAATCTGGGAAGTCCTTATGCATTTTTCTTTATCTGTGTTGTCATCATGCCAGCACCATATGACTGACAAATTGCCTCACATCTAAATGCCTCATTGTTATAACACAATCAGGGAAAGTCTGACTTAGAGAATGTACAAGCTATGTCTCTTTAACCATTGCCTTCGAAATTATTTCAACCTGATACGGCAAAATAGCACTGCTTCATACAATTCCCAAGTTGTAAATCTGTATAGAAGCAGGTTGCTTCATCTTTCCCTATGGAGTAAGCTGATGGTTTTAAACCACTGGCATTTTGGATAGTAGCCACTGAAGTATAAGGCCTTCTTAATGAGTTATATAAAGGGGTAAAAAAGGAGGAGCAGTTTCTTTTACTTTGGGTATTAGAGGGTGCTTGATAGAATAAATACTCTGTTTCCATCTTTAAGAATAAGCAGCTTTCTAGAAGGGAGGAAAAAATAAAGGAGTTCTTTTAAAAGGAATAAAGTATGGGTGAATTTAATTAACACAAAATGTTTAGGGAACACACACTAACCTAAAGGTGCTGCCTTCTGGTGGTTTGAATCTACCAGCTGCTCCAAGGTAGAAAGATGGATATCTCCTGCCCTAAAATTTACTGCTTTTGAAAAGTCACTGGCAGGTAATGTATGAGTAAGTTCTAACTTGACAGCAATTTTACTCCAAGTTTGAAGTTTAATTTATTAAGAAACAAAACAAAACAAAAACCCACCAACAAACTTTAAAGAATGAAAAGAAGCTATCCAAGAGGAACAAAAGAATTTTTTTTTCAGAAG
The DNA here is from genome assembly GCF_000299155.1 of Elephantulus edwardii. Lineage (NCBI taxonomy): Eukaryota > Metazoa > Chordata > Mammalia > Macroscelidea > Macroscelididae > Elephantulus > Elephantulus edwardii. The sequence goes on along the minus strand of NW_006399752.1, from coordinate 889,126 downwards.
AAATATAGTATCAAAAGAGGTAGATGAATGTACTTTAAAAATAAACTCCAAGTTTTTAATGTAACTCAGGAGGCTGACAGGGTAAAAAGAAGGAAGGAGGATGGTGAAATGTATTAAGTATCTTCAATTACTTTCTATATCACATAAGTACTTTCATTTAAGCTTTACAATGGTTGTATCTTGTTGTTATTGTAGTTGTTGCTGTTGAGTGCTTTCAAGTCAACTACAACTTATAGGGACCCTATGAACAACAGATCAGAACCTTACCTTGTTCTGTATTGTCTTCAGATTTCCACCATGCTCGAGCGCATAGTAACAATAACTGTGTCAATCTAACTCATTGCTGACCCTATCCCTTTCCCAGCAAGATGTGTTTTTGCAAGACTGACCCCATCTGACATGTCCAATGTATGTGAGATGAACTTTCACCATCCTTGCCTCTAAGGAACAAGCTAGTTGCAAGAAACCAAGGTTGGGCAAGATTAATACTTTGCCTGTCAGCACACAAGTTGTAAATGTCATAGCTGGAATGAAAATCATCCTTTGATTGGTTTATGTTAAGGCACATGGTTTGTGTCTAGGATATTAGTGCTCTTATTCTAAAAGATAGAGACAGACAGTAGTGAGATCAGGAAAACCTTGTTTGCAATGCTAAGGAATCTGAAATTTCTTTTATAGACTAAGAAGAAAAATATGTAAAATTTCATTTTTAAGGAAAAATACAAAAAACACTCTTGTGAAAAACCTTTAAACAGATACAAGAACATATTATAGGAGGAACAGGTCAGACCCAATAAAGACCTTATTCAAAACAGTAGCACTAGTGATGATATGGAACAGAACCATTAACGAAAATTTTGGAAGATTTTAATCTCTAGGGCATGGTGATTTCTTTGAAGTGGGAACGAAGGTCTATAAAGAGTCTAAGATCACTCCCAGTTTCCTAGTTTGGCAGAAGATAGGGTAGTGGGAGAATATCGTACTATAAATCAATGTAGTAAATGCCAGAAGGAGCCAGTTTGATAATAAAAGATGAAAAGTTTAGTTTAGGGACATTTTGAATTTGAAATAGAGATACCCCTTAGGTGAGAAAAGAGGTCTTTAGGGTTGGAGTTCAGAATAATTGAGAACTAGCATAAAAGAGAAATGTCACTATGGTGAGAAATAGTCAAGAGAGCATGGACTGTGAAGAAAAAAACCTCTGGGTTCATGAAAATTTTAAAGTTAAGAATGTGTATAGAAGCAATCGAGATTTAAGAAGTAGAACCTGAAATGATATGCAGTATCTTAAATGATGAGACAGAAAGGTTTTACAAAATAAACAATAGCCATAAAAGAATGGTACAGAGAAGATAAATTATTTTGATATTGACAAGAGTCTAACAATTTGCACAATTGTAACATAAGCAGTAATACAGATCATGGAAACCAAGTGGCATAGTTTGGTGTAAAGAATGATGGTGGTTCTACAACCAGGAAAGAATAAAATAGATGAATGGGACCTTCTAAGAATCAAGTCCCTATGCACATCCAAAAACTTCTCCAACAGGGTAAAAAGGGAAGCCACAGATAGGGAAAAAATATTTGGTAATGACACGTCTGATAAGGGACTTTTATCTAGAATTTATCAAATACGCAAGCATCACAACAAGATAAAGGTAAACAACCAATTGAAAAATGGGCACAGTATATGAACAGACACTTCACTAAAGAAGACATACAGATGGCAAACAAACACATGAAGAAATGTTCAAAATCCCTAGCTCTAAGAGGGATGCAAATCAAAACAACTATGAGATATAATCTCACCCCAGTAAGAATAGAAAAATTTAACAGAACAGCAAACAACAAATGCTGGTGAGGTTGTGGAGAACTGGAACCCTTATTCACTGCTGGTGGGAGTGTAAAATGGTGCAACCACTGTGGAAGACAGTATGGTGCTTTCTCAAAAAGTTGCAAATAGAAATACTATTTGATTCAGCAATTCCACTACAGGGAGTGTACCCCAAAGAAACCATAACAGCCATCCAAGCAGATATATGTACACTCATGTTTATTGCAGTTTTGTTCACAATAGCAAAGAGCTGGAAACAATCCAAGTGCCCATCAGCAAACAAATGGATAAAGAAACTCTAGTATATTCACACAAAGGAATACTATGCTGCATTGAAAAACAAGGAACTCATGATATATTATGAAATACCCCAGTCACAAAGGATAAATACTGTATGTACAGTGCCACTTCTGTAAAATGAGGTTAAAATGACTGACACTGGGGTTAGGGGAAGTCTGAGAAAGATGGGATAAATTATGTGTACTGAATTGAAAGAAATGAGAGAGAGAGAGAGAACTATTTAAAAGGGATATATGATTAGGTATTATTGTCATGACAGGAGTCCAGAACAAAGGCTGCATAGTGGAGTGGACTAGGGGGGAGGGATTATACAACAAGAAAAGAATTTTTCTTTTACTTTTCAAAGAGATGAGCAAACTGCGGGGGGTGGGGGAGGTGTGGGCAGGGAGAAAAGTGCAACAGTGAATGAATAGAAATACAAAATCTGTAAGCTTTCATTAAAATTAATAATAACAAAAGAAAAGAATGATGGTGGTGAATTGAAGACCTAATGGAAAATGAAGAAGAGATAATGCAATAATGTACATTTTAAGAGCTTGGAACTAATATTCAGAACTCTTTAGAAATGTCTATAAAAGTCATTTTACTTACTCTTTAAGACTGTTTAATGAAAATAGTCATTCCTTGTAGCTGAATAAAAACTCAGATTTCATGATTTCTCTTTTAGTCAACAAAAATTCTTATGTCCTCTTTAAAGTCATACCTATAATCTCGTACCAATAATTAAAATTGTTCAGAAGAATATACTGGACAAGTTCTCAATATTCATTCAAAGATAGGTTTAAGTCTTCTTCTTGTGGTACAGATAGAAAATCCAAAAAGACAATTCAGTCCAATTTTTGTGTCTCTCCATATTCATTTTGCCCTGGCTGTCTTCAAGCTTCAGGCACTTGTTCAAGGTTTAAGTCCTTGCCACCATCACTCTGGCCTCATCTTCTAACATTGGCTGGTCTTTCAATCCCCCATGTCTTTCATGGAGGAATCTTGAGGCATCTTCATCTGATCATATCTAAACTGCCCCTGTGGAGACTGGGATGCTCTTACTACTTCAATAATCAAAGGAAGCCTTATATAGGCTCTAGCTTTCTTAGTAGCTGACTTGTGGGGCCTGGGAAACTCAAAGGATAAAGGGTAGAAAAGTAAATTCCTCATTAATAGAGCCCTTTGCAAAAGAGACAAGAGATGGAGGAAATCAGTAGATACATGTCTTTCAATTTTTTCCATTGTGAATTCTGGTGTTGTGGTGGTAAGTAGTTGTGCTGCCAATCTAGAGATACTTAGTTCAAATATACCAGCAGTTCCATGGAAAAAAAGGTGGACAATCTTCTCCCATGTGATTTACAGCATATCTAAATCTACTGGAGGTCAGCTATGGCCCAGTTTAACTTGATATTACATAACAACACAGTGGTCTCACTGAGGATAGTCCAAAGTACAATTATTCTGCAAGGCCTAACTCGAAGAAGATCCCTTGTATAAGGTCACCTCTTATTTTCTTATAAATCTATGTCATGCTCAGGAAAATATCACCTGATATGTGCTTTTCTTCTCTCTCTGCTTCCAAACTTGTTTTGATTCATTTTGCTATCTTGATATTTCATCTTCAACAAAAACTTTAACACGCAAGCTTTCATTATGGTATTCTTTGCCAAGGAGCTCTGGTGGATATAAGTCTATTTCTCACCACTATCCAAACCAATGCAAGCTAAGTCTTCTATCATTGAGTTGATAAGACTCATGATGATTCTCTATTGGATTTCTGACACTACTGTATTTATGGGAGGAAACGGTCTTAATTTTTCCACCCCTGCACTGCTTCTGGTGGATTTGAACTATCAACCTTTCTTTTTGTAGAGCACCACAAAGAACACAATGCCACTCCATTTCCTTTATCTAATTCCCTGGGCCTGATACAAAGGTACTGGGATCAAGATCAGTGCCCTGTCAAGAAAGATAAAAATGTATCCAGCACAACAGACAGTAGTGTAAATACTCATGAGCAGAAGTCACAAAGCTTTTATGCGAGCTGTACATATTGGGAATGAAGTGTTTCAATCAAACCTTATGAACCACCACACAAAATTCTAAAATTTAGTTAACCTCTTATAGCAGCTATCAGTAACATAGTTATAAAAAAATGTGAGTTACTGTCATAAAAGAAGAGCAGCAAAAAAGGACAAAAATGATGCTGACCATCAGTGCCATATTTTCTTCAAGGAAAAAAATCATCTCTGGAATGTAAATTGTCAGTATGTTTACGGTGTATTAAAGGAGCATATACAACATGGAAGTGGCTGAGTCTGACTTTTACCTGCTTCATAAAAGGGAACTTTCTTCATCAAGAATACCTATAGTACTAAACAAATAGCTACATGTCCAAATATGCCATCCCACATGCTCCTGCACTTCTACCAGTATATGGGTCCAATGTTTGTTACAACTTAATTCACAGACCTCACTCACAGTTGTAGGGTTTATTAGGAAAATAGGTTGGGGATGAGGATGGCTAAGAATATTACACAAGGCAAGTCTAGGTTTGGTCTACAAGTCTCAAGCCAGATTAACACACTGCACAATTCCTCAATTAGTGGAAGCCTAGGTTCAGATCAGTTCAACAGCACAAATGCACCTCTGGTTTCCTCAATTGTCCAGCAAATTTTGTCTCAGAGCAGTTGCAAGTCAACTTTTCTTTAAATCATCCAGCACACAAAATACTTAGCTGTGGTTCCGTCTCCAGGGTTGCTCTGGTACACTGTCACACACAGTCTCTTCACAGCAGTGCCGCAGATGATTTGCAAGACCTTGTGTCTGCAATTAAGGTAGCTGGTGACCATGCCCCCAACAGGGGTTTGCACAATGGATAGAAAAGCCAATTTTCAAGTTTCTGACATCACAAGATGTTAGTTGTATGCAAACACCCTTGTCAAAGTATACAAAAACCAAACTAGGGTTTTTTCCAAGTTAGTTTTCATCTGTTTTACCATCTTGAGCTATTGTAGGTAGATGTGACTAATAGCAGCCCCATGTACAACAAAATAAACACTGCTTGGTTATGAACCATTCTCAGTCTTTGCTATTTGATCTCATTGATACAGCCATTGTATCACTCTGACTTATTGAGAATATTCCTTTTTTAGCTGGCCATATTTATTTCCATTCCAAAAAAGGTAATCCAACAGAGTGTGTAAATTACTGAACAATGTCACTAATATTACAGGTAAGCAAAATCCTGCTAAAGATTATCCAAACATAACTGGAATAGTACATTGACAGAGAACTATCAGAAATACAAGTTGGGTTTAGAAGAGCCTATGGCACTGGGGACATAAAAGCCAATGTCAGATAGAATGTCTATCTGTGGTTCAGTGACTAGCCAAAGCCACTTAACTGTGTGGATCACAACAAATTGTGGCTATCATTGAGAAGAACTGGAATTCCAGAACACCTGATTGTGCTCATGCAAAACATATACGTGGACCAAGAAGCAGTCATTAGAACAGAGCAAGAAAACATTGCGTGGTTAAAAAACAGAAAAGGTGTCCATTAGGGATGTCTTATCTCCATGCCTTATTAATCTATAAGCAGAACAGATCATTTGGGAGATTGGGCTATAAGAGGAGAAATGTGGCATCAGACTATCAACAACCTATATTATGTAGAAGATACAATCTTTTTTTGCCGAAAATTAGGAGAGCTTGAAGCATTTGTTGCAGAAGTCAAGTACTACAGTCTTCAATATGGAATGAAGTTCAACATCAAGAAAATAAAGATTCTCATCAATGGCCCAATTGACAGCTTGGAAGCATCATGATAAATGCAGAAGAGATTAAGATTATAAACAATTTCACTCTCCATAAGAAATACATTCCTCTAGGTCATATAGCCCTGGTGTACAAGTTGCCGTCCCTCGGTCACTTGTGGTTGCTGTGAGGCTGAACCCTGTGACACGGATGTGTCAAATGAGTTAATGGTTGGCGACCCAATGCGGACAGAGAGTGGGGTGGAGCTCCCCGATTAAAACAAGCGTGGAAGGAGAAGTGGCATCCATTTCCATAATAGCTTGCCTCCGGAAACCCTATGAACCTGGAGAGAGGATGAAAGGCACCCAAGCGTCGAGGACTCTCCTTCATAGGGTCGCCATGAGTCGTCTGCGACTCCATGGCACTTAACAACAACAACAACAACAACATAATAAATACCCTTGGAACTAGCAGTCAGAAAATAAAAGGTGAATTGCATTGGGAAAATCTGCTATCAGTGACCTTTTCAGAATGCTGAACACTAATGATGTCAGTTTAGAGACTAAGGTGCACCTGATTCAGGCCATTGTCTTCACAATTACTTTCTATGCATCAGAGCTGACCAAGAATAACAGAAAAAAGGATTGATGCCTTTGAGTTGTGGTGCTAGAGAAGAGTTTTGAATACTACATGGTCTGCCAAGAGAAGAAACAGATTTTCCTAGAGAGGGTTACTCCAAGTGACTCCTTGGTGGCAAGGATTTTGAAGCTTCATCTCACACACTTTTGGCATGTTGCCAGAAAGGACGAGTCCTTGGGGAAGGGCATTATGGTTGGAAGGGTGGAGGAAGAGTGGGTACTGGAGAGGAAGACCCTGGAAGAGATGGATTGTCACAGTGACTGAGGTAATGGGGGTAGGTGTATCAGAGACAATGAGATTGGCTCAAGATAGGAAAGCATTCAGAACTATTGTGCATAACGTTGCTATGAGTTTCAGGTGACTCAATGGCACATAACAACAACAACAACCAACAAAAGATACTCAAGGACTTTTGGTGGCTAAATAGTAAGAAGCTGCACTGCAATCCCAAGGTCACATGGCTTGAATCCACTAGCTGCTCTGAGGAAGAGGGATAAGCAATCTCCTCATGCGTGACTAGGAACTAAAAAACAAAGAACTCATGAAATAAGAGCTGCATAGTAAAGTGGTGGGGGGTGAGGATGGGACTGTATAACAATGAAAGACCATTAAAAAAAATAAAAAAGGCAAACTAGGGGGCCAGGGAGGAAAATGTGCAACAATGAATGAATGGAAATTCAAGTTTTTTTAAACTTACAATAAAATATCAATTTTTTAAAAAAAACAAAATCAGCTAGCAGGTCAGCCGACTCAATGGCACACAACACTGCTTCTTAGGGAGGTCTGGTAGCCTAGTGGTAAGGATTTGTGCTGTCAATTCAGAAGCAGGCAATACTAATCCACCAGCTGCTCCACTGGAGAAAGATGGACAATCTCCTCCTGCGTATTACAGCCTCTGAAAATCTGCTGGATGACCATCTATAAGTCATTCCAACTTAATGACATATAACAACAACTATTTCTTATTCAGGGTTTAAAAAAATAATAACAAAGAAAAGAAGGTAAGGGCATAAAGAAGGAAGGAACAATAATTAAAACATTGCAGATTTGTAAAAATTTCTTTTCAGAGACCATACACCTAAATTTTCTTGGTCTCTGAATTAGCTGCTAATTTTCCTTAAAACCCTGAAATTTTAGAAAATTAGTGAAACTAATTGTATTTTGCAAGTTTTGTTAGAGTATCAAATCATGAAGTCGTAACTCACAATTTTTAACGACTGAGTAGATACTGCTAATGTTGCTGTTGATTGCCTTTGAGTCAAGCACAACTCATAGTGACCCTATGAACAAAAGGTCTGTATCCTTTCTGTAAGTATTGACATTTATCAAGGTTCATAAAGTTTCCGGAGGCAAGTTATTTAGGAAGTAGATGCCATTCCTGCTTCCAAATATTGCTAATAATGATGGAATTCTTTTTCACTTCTATGCAAAGATTCTTGCTTTGTATGAGAATTTATAAGCTTAAAATGTGAAAAATAAAATTCTCTTTTACAAAAATGTAGTTTAGCATTTATAACAATGAAAAATATCATTTGGCCAAAGACAACATGAAAACAATAAACTTCCTTACTGTTGTTGTTGTTGTGTGCAGTCAAATCAGTGCCTCATTGCTGACCTTTCAGCAGTTTTTTAGAGGTAGTCCCTTCTTCTCCTACAGAGCTGCTGGTGGATTCAAACAGTGTACCTCTGGGCTTGTAGCACAGTTTCTTACCAGTAGGTCACCAAATACCCTTAGTGTTATTAGTTGATTTAAAAAATATACTAAGAAAATTAGTAAATTTCTTATAAGTTGTTTGGTAGTTTTGATTTAATTTACAATCAGGTGTAAGTTGTTGGTGGGTTTTATTTCATTAACACTCAGTTGTGGGCTGGAAGTTCTTTGTTTAAATTAATCAGGACAAAGTGGGCAGATATTTGTGATTAAAAGTCAATTGGGCCCTAGGACTGCTGTTATGAAGACTGATTTTCTATTAGTTACAGAGTAAATGCAGTTTGTTGTGTTTAGAGAGAACATTGTTCTAATTGGTTCAGCACTTGTGTGTCAGTTTGCTGTACTGAGATAACTTGTTGGTTGCTGTGCCACTGAAAGCTATGCCACTATTGTGTCAAATGCCAAGGGTTACCCAAGGTGGACAGGTTTTAGTTTAGCTCACAGTTTAAGACAGATGAGGAAGAAGGATTGGCTATCTACTTCTCCAATAAGGTCTCTAAAAACAATATGAACAGTCGAGGAATGCAGATAATTGTAGTAGGGTAATGGTAGAGTCTAAATTGGAAGTCAGTTGGAATGAGGAAAAATAATGGCAAGCATCATTTAATAATTGGAACATAGAATGTAGATAGCTTGGATGTTGAAATGTATTAGTAAATTTAATATTGATCTGTACTCAAAACAACACCATTAATATAACATGCAAGCAAAATCTTACCAAAGATTTTTTAAAACTACTAGAATAATACCTCTGCAGAGAACCCCCAGAAATCCGAGCTAGATTTAGAAAAGGATTTGGCATCAGAGATATCATTGTCAGATGGATCTTGGCTGAAAGCAGAGTATAACAGAGGGATACCTATTTATGTTTTATTGACAAGTAGACAATATGCAAAGCCTTAGTCTACACAAAGACATTGGACTCTGTGGATTATAAAAAAATTATGCTTTACACTGAGAAGATAGGAATGCTAGATCACTTAAGCGTGCTCATGTGAAACCTATACCTTGATCAAGAAGCTGTTGTTTGAATAGAATTAAGAGAACACTGCATGGTTTAAAATCCAGAAAGGCATACATCAAGGCTGTAACTTTTCTCTATATCTATTCAATCTGTATGCTAAACAAATCATTTATGATGATGAACATAGCTTCAGAACTAGAGGAAGACTCATCACCAACCTGCACTATGGAGATGGCACAACTTTGCTTGCCAAAAGTAAAGAAGACCTGAAGTGCTTGCTGGGAAGATCAAATACTACAGTCATACACACACACACACACACACATACACACACATATATGTATATATATAAAAACAATAACCAATATTGTGTATACAGTATCAATAGATAATATAAATTATATCTCAACATCAAGAAAACAAAAGTCCTCACCATAGCGACCCTATGAATGAAAGTCATGAACACAAAACTTTCATCTTTTCTCCAAATTCAGAGAGTTTCCAGAGGCAAGCTTTTTTTTTTTCTAGAAGTAGATGTCTCTCCTGCTTCCAAGCCTGTTTTATTTAGGAGATCCACAAAAATATGGCCCAAGGGCTATAGGTGTTTTAAAGGCAAGACCAAATCCAATCAACTTATATGTTATTGTGAGCCAGAGTCACATCCTAGTCTAAACCCTAAACCAGAAACCACACCTTTGCAGAATCCAGCCATTCAGCTCATCTTCCCCACCTGGAAATAGGCCCAGACTGGCAGCCAAAATTCTTTCTAAAGGCAAGGCCAAATCCAATGAACTCACACCCTATTGTGAGCCAGAGCCACACCCTAGTCTCACCCTCAAACAAGAAAACACACCTTTTCAGAATGCAGCCATTCCACTCATCTCCCCAGTCTGGAAATAGCCCCAGATTGATAGATAACATTAAAATAGATGAAGAAAGGATTGAAATTGTTAACAATTCATCTTAATTGGATCCACAATCAACACCCTTCATACCAGCAACCAAGTCTTTAAAAGACTATTGCTCTGGGAAAATCTGCTGTCAAGAACAGCAGTGTTCAAATCCACCAGATGCTCTATGATAAAGTTTAATAGGACAGCACGTAATAAATGTTGGAGAGGATATAGTGAGATAGGAACTCTTATACACTTGTTGGAACTGTAAAATGGCACAATTGTTATGGAAGGCAGTTTGGCTTTTCCTCAAAAAAGCTGAACATAGAAATTCCACATGACCCAGCTTTCCCAGTGCTTGGAATATACCCTGAGAAAATGAGAACTTAGGCAAAAATGGAGACTTTCAAAGCACTGTTAATAGCAGCATTATTCACCATCACAAGAACATGGAAACAGCCCAATTGTCCAACCACAATCGAGTGGATTAAGAAATTATGATACATTCACATAATGGAATACCATACAGCATGCAGGAGCAAGGATTTTGAAAATCACTACCTAACTTGGGAGGAACTAGATATGCTAAGTGAACTAATTCAGTCACACAAAGACCACTACTATAAAAGAGAATTATTATAGAAATAGAAAGATAATTAGTAAAATGTGTATGAGGTTCCGGGGTGGGGGGTAAGAGCAGAGGGGTGAAGATGGGCGGGGGGTGGTAATCACAGAGTTGTGCAATTTAATGGGTTGACCAAGTGGTAGGTAAAGGAAATGAGAGATATCCAGTGTGAAAACCAATGTATATGAACTTTGTAAGCAAACCAGTATAAAATAAAAATGTATTCATTACAATAAAAGAACCTCTTCAAAATTTGAAGAAGCTGTGATGTCAGTTTAAAGACTAAGGTGTAGAGCACTGGTCTGTGCATTGCTGTACAGGGGTAACTCTTAGTTGCTGTTTTGTTAAACACTGTGACATTTGTGTGCCAAATGCGATAATGGTTATCCATGGTAGACAGTGTTTAGTGGAGCTTCCTGATTAAAACAAGCTTGGAAGCAGGAGTGGCATCCCTTTCTGAAATTACTTACCTCTAGAAACTCTATGAACAGTGCTGAGGTCTTTTGTTGGTAGGATCACTATGAGTCTTCTACGACTCAACGGACTTAACAACAACATGATGCATCTGAAAGTTGGATAATGAATAAAAATTATAGAAGAAATTATGCCTTTTGAATTATAGTCTTGGAGCAGAGTATCAAATATCACATGGACTGACAAAAGAACAAACAAATATGTTTTGGAGGAAATACAACCAGAGTGGCCATTAGAAGTCAGGATGGTGAAACTTCATCTTACGTACTTTGGTACAATGTTAGAAGGGTCCAATCCCTGGAAAAGGATAAACTTGGATAGGTGAAGAATCAGGGAAATAGAGGAAAACCCCCAAATGATGGATTGACACAGTGACTGTAAAAGTTTTGTTGTTTTTGTGTACTGTTAAGTCACTTGTGGTTCATAGAGACCCTATGTAAAGCTGCTCTGAAACCTATCCTGTCCCCTGAGCCAGTCTCACTAATTCTGACACGCAAAGCCCCATGCCACAGTTACTGTATCAATCCATCTCATCAGGGTCTTCCTATCCTGTGCTGTCCCTTCAGCCTTCCCAGCATGATATTTTTTTTCTCTCCAAAGACTGAGCTCCCCTGGTCATGTGCCAAAGGGTGTGAGAAGCAGCCTCAAAATCCTAGCCTCCAAGGAGAAACTTGGTTTCACCCTCTCCAAGACAGACCTGTTTGTTTTCTTTGCAGTCCAAGGTAGGTCCAAGACTCCTTTCCAGCACAATTCAAAGACATTGATTCTTCTTCTGTCATCCATAGTCATTGAATGTAAGTGAAATAACTAAAAATCTTGTTCTTTATAAAAATACTTCATATTTTAAAAAGTTGTTTATACTAAATATTTGTTGATAAATTAAAAAAAGAAAAAACACTAGGCTGTATACAACAAAATAAATAAGCATTTAAGTCTGAAATTTTACTTAGTTTAAATGTATTTTTATCTAGGAGTAGAAAAAAAAATGGCTCATTGTTACTTCAAATATATACAGGAATGTGTGTATACAATGTTTTGTTTCAATTTAATTAAGAGGACATAACCTATACTACATTCACTGCTACACAAATGGCATGTAGGGAAATTACTGGCACAGGATAAAAGCTCAATATTAATTAATTAATCTCCACTGAATTTGTAGTGTGTGCCTCTAACTACCGAAAGTATGAGATACTGTCTATTGTCTCCAAAGAGCTTACAGTTAAATAAGGAAGACAAATTCTCCTACATGAAGCTATTAGAGGCCCATTGGGTAATAAATATCTTGAGATAACAATGCAAGATGATAAATATGTGGTTAGGTGTGAACAACTGCACTTAATAACAGAAAGAGACAAAGGTGTTACATTTCATAAACTGTAGCATCAAAACAGCTCTCTTCTTCTTGTATCCAAAACAGAGATGTCCATATTACATAGCTATTTGCAAGGTTAGGCCAATTTCAACCTTGAAGTGGAGATGACCAGGTCTGTACTCAAGCCCCAACATGTTTCTTTGCTAATGATACCCAAAGTTGTGAGTGAGACTAACAGGTGCCCCAGTGCTTATTTAGTAGCTGTCTGCCTCATCTATGAGGCTAAAATGCCTTCTGATATCTTTAATACTGACATAATAGCTAATAATATAAGCAAAGTGAAAGACTATCTCATTGTCCTTGGTTGGTACTGAGCAGAATTTAGTGAGCCATACAGCTGGCTATCAAGATTTATTTTCCAAAATGGAGTGAAAAGAAATTACCTAATTTTTAAGGTCTTTAAAAATTTACAAAACACTTTTACTTGAAATTTGTTGACATTTCATATAATTGAAAGGTAAAATAATCATAGACAATAGCATAGAGTATAATTTTCATAGTCTGATAAAATTGCTTTCTATCTAATTTTTATTTTTGCTGAGAAAATAGTGCTTTGAAGATTTCCCTCTATTTACCAAAACCAATAGTTTTCAAGCTGTGCTCTATAGAAGTCTATGGAGAATCTTCAAGTAGGTTTTGTGTGCCAATGAGTTAGAACCAAGCCCTGGGTGACCCTCCAGTGAGTTATCAGAGGCAATAGATAGTACAGGAAGAGACTGCTCATTTTTCTCCACCCCAGTAGCTGGTGAATTCAAATGATGGACTTTTTGCTTTTGCAGTGCAGTTCCTTACCACTTAAGCAGCTAGAGTTCCCCTTTGGGAGAAAGGAACTCTTTTAAATTGTTGGTGAGATTGTAAAATGGTACAACCACTCTGGAATGCAGTTTGGTGCTTCCTCAAAAACTGAACATAGAAATTCCATATGACCCAGCTATTCCATTACTTGGAATATACCCTGGGAAAATGAGAACTAAGGCACAAACACAGATTTGTATGCCAATATTCATAGCAGCATTAGTCACCATTACAAGAACATGGAAACAGCCCAAATGTCCAACCACACACGAATGGATTGAGAAATTATGGTGCATTTACACAATGGAATACTATGCAGCACACAGGAGCAATGCTTTTGTAAATTATTACCTAACTTGGAAGGGAATGGAGAACATTATGCTGCGTGAACTAACTCAGTCCCACAAGGACAAATATTGTATAAAACCATTATTGCAGAATGAGTATGAGGATCCAAAGGGGGTTGGGGAGGGTGGAAGCAGATGGATGAGGATGTGTAGGGGGGGTGGGAGATTAGTCATGGGGTTTTATAATTTGATGAGTAGGGGCATGAGGGAAAGTGGAAGAATCTGTTCTCAAAAAACAATGTATTTGAATTATGTAAATAAACTAGTATGTATGTATGTCTATGTCTAGTATATATATATATAATTGAGAGGCAAAAGGGTAAAATGAGGGGGGAAGGTGTCAGATGATGTTCAAATGACACAATTCAAACCTGAGAATTCAAAACCGAGACACTTAATTATTATAAGTGGACCCTGTTGCATGACTTGTTGGACTATTTCTCTGTCTCCTTTTTTTGTGATTCACTACCTCAATCAGTGTGGGCTAAATACTGAGATAAAAAATAACCGGGGGCCACGGGGGAAGAGTTATACACTCTTAAGTAGGAAAAAATATTCTAGATATAATTTGTCTATTTTCAAAAGTAGAACAAAAAGCACAATATTATTTGTAGCATCTTTTTATCATTTAACTCTTGGTTAATTTTTCCTTATGCAGATGTTAGAATAAAAAGTCCATGCACATGGGAAATGTGTATCTTTGTACTGGTCTTTTAAACTCCAGAACTATATATGTCCACTTGTCAAGCACTCCTGTCAGGGATGATAAAGATGGAGCAGGGTAGGAAAAAGTTCAGATCTCTTGTTCTTCATAAGGTCACTATGAGTTGAGTTGTTTTCAACTAAATGCTATATAACAAAAACCTGAAGAATGAAAAAGGCTCCACAGAGCACAAATGCTGCTATCAATTTGGAGTAAGTAAACTCTACCTGCCTGGGCCATACATAGCCAGAACATGGAGGATGTGTTCATTTCAATAATGTATAATCAAAACAAACTTTTCAATAAATAAGATACTGACCTCTTAAGACATTGTTCTGGATTAAATTGTGTTCTTCTTTCTCAAAAATGGGTGTTTCAAAGTTCAACTTTCATCCCTGTAGTTATAATCCTTGTTGCAAATGTATCATTTCTGCTATATTGATGAGACAGGCCTAGTATAGGCATATCTAGAATCAATCTCTTTTGAGATATAAAAGAGATTAAATGGGAGAGTAGAGCAGAGATGGGGAAAGTGCAATGCCAAACCCCATTAAGAGCATCTAGAAGCAGAGGAGCTAAAAAGACACAAGGCCAGAGAGAAATAAACTGGGCTGAACAGAGAGAGGACACATTCCTACAGAGCTGGCTCTTTGAATGCAGGCTTTCTGGGAACTCTGGTGGTGTAAACCACTAGAAGTTTAACAGTTAATTCAAAGGCCATGCTTTTCTGGCCTTTCGAATACACTAGCCCTTCCAAAGGAAAAAGAAAGTTTGTCTTCTTCTATGCTGAGTCAGTTCTAGTTTAAAAACAGTAAATTTGAGTTTTAACTTTTTTGTAGGGTTATGATCCTTCTAAATGTGAGAAAATAAATTTCTGTATATTAAGGCTATGTAGTTGTTTTTTTCTTATTGTTGTTATGTACTGTCAAGTCTCCTGAGACCCATAGTGACCCTACTCTAAATAATGCCCTGCCCTGAACCAGTCTCGCTAATTCTGACACATCAACCTTATTACCCCAGTTACTGTATCAATTCATCTCATCCTAGGTCTTCCTCTCCGGCACTGTTCCTCCACCCTTCTGAGCATGATGTCCTTCTTCTCCAAGGCCTGAGCTCTGCTGGCCATTTGCCTAAATATGTGAGACAGGGCTTCAAACTCCTAGCCCCCAAGGAGAATTCAGCTTCACCCTCTACAAGAAAGACCTCTTTGTTTTCTTGGCAGTCCATGGTATGTTTAAGACTCCAGCACCACAACGCAAAAACATTGATTCTTTGTCTGTCATCCTCAGTCCCTGTCCAGCTCTATGATGCATAGAAGGTAATTGTGAAGACCATGACCTGGATTAAGTGCACCTTAATCTCTAGACTGACATCATTGTTTTTCAGTCCTCTGGAGAGGTCCCTGTGCAGTTCATCTTTTGATTTCCTGGCTGCTAGTGTTAAGAGTGTTGATTGTGGATCTGAATTATGGTGCTGCCAATTGACCCAGTGGTGAGAATCTTTGTCTTCTTGATGTTAAGCTTCAATCCATATTGAAGACTATAGTTCTTCACCTTCTGTAGCAAGTGCTTAAGGTTCTCCTCATTTTAAGCAAGCAAGGTTGTACCATCTGCATAATGTAGGTTGTTGATGAGTCTCCCTCCAATCCTGACACCACATTCCTCCTCATAAAGCCCTGTGTTCCTTATGATCTGTTTTGCATATAGATTGAAAAGGTATGAATATGGGATGTATTCCCAACACACTCCTTTCCTGATTTTGAGCCAGGAAGTATTTCCCTGCTCTGTTCTGAGGACTGCTTCCCTGTCCAAGTATAGGTCTTGCATAAGCACAATCAAGTGTTCTGGAAATCCCATTTTCCTTAATGTTAATCACAATGTGTTGTGATCCTCATAGTCAAATGCCTTTGCATAATCAATGAAATACGCATAAACATTCCTCAGGTACTATTTGCTTTCTGACAAGATCCATCTGATGTTGGCAATAATATCTGTAGTGCCACAACCTCTTCTAAACCCAGCTTGTATTTCTGGTAATTCCCTGTTGATGTACTGTTCCAGTTGTTTCTGGATGATCTTCAGCAGGATTTTGCTAGTGTGTGATATTAGTGATATTGTTCAATAATTTCCACACTCTGTCAGGTCCCATTTTCTTGAATGGGAATAAATATGGATCTTTTCCAGTCAGTTGGCCAGGTAGTTTCTGTTATAAAAGCATTATACGATTCAGGTGGTAACAATTACATACAAGTAGCCCCAATTTTAAATTTTCATTTTCAGTAAAATGATCTATTCACTTGTGTGCATTTTTATTAGAATTTTAATGCATTTAAATGTATAAAATAAATTTATTTAGACATTTTATATTTTCTAAAAGAAATGTCTTTACTAAAACATTTGTTAGATTTTTATTTTACTTGCTTTCAGAAACAACTTATGGCTATACTATTGTAGTATTACCAAGCACTTATCACAACAAATCTTTATTTACTCTTGTTCTATTTCTGTTGTTGTTGTTGTTGTGTGCTATTCATAGCTGATGCTCCAGTGGGTATTCTGAGGCTGTCAATCACATGAGAAGAGATTGTCCCTCTTTCTTCCTAGGAGTATGACCTGGATTCAAATCTTAAACTTTTGCATTGACAGAACAGGCCATGGTCCTTGCTATCACTTTTATGCATCAGAGAGTTGGACAATGACTAAGGATGACAGAAAGAGAATTGATGCCTTTGAGCTGTGGTGCTGGAGAAGAGTATTGAGGGTACCATGGACTGCTAGGAAAACAGATTCATCCTGGAAAGGGTTAAAGCAGGCGGCTCCTTGGAGGCAAGGATTCTGAGGCTCCATCTAACATACTTTGGACATATTGTAAGGAGAGACCCGTCCTTGGAGAGGGACATCATGCTTGGTAAAGGCCCCCTATGAGGTAGATTGATTCAATGACTGGAGCAATCGGGATGGTAGTGTCAGAGACAGTGCGATTGGCACAGGAGAGAGCAGAGTTTAGGGCTGTTTTACATAGAGTCACTATGAGTCTCAAGCGACTCGACAGCACATAACAACAACAACAACACACCCTTCTATGTCTCAGACTATATTTAAGTGCTTACCTAATCTCATTCTTATTCCTCCCATCTCTCTTTCCTTCAATAGCATCTGTCCATTAGTACTAATATTTTCGGTCTATAGTCTTTGATTTGGATACACAGTTAACATGTAGGGAAACAGCAGTCAAGACATCAAAAGGTATATTGGTACATTGGGATATTCTGCTCTCAAGGACCTCTTTTAAAAAAAAAACTCAGAAGAAAGGATATTAATTTAAAGACTAGGGTGTATCTGTTCCAAACTGAACACTGAAGAGAATTTGATGCTTTTGAATTGTGATGTTGACAGAGAGCACTGAGTATCTCACAAACTGTCATAAGAACATATAAATGAATCTTAGAAGAAGTGTAGCCAAGGTGTTGCATTGAGGTAAGGATAGCTAAACTTTATGTCATATACTTTTCAGGGTATATTCTAAGGAAGAATCAGTCTATGGAATAGGACACTGAGCATGGAAAATTAGAGTCAATGAAACAGAGGAAGGTGTTCAAGTAGATCTATTGATACAGTGACTGCACGAGTGGTCTTAAATACCGGGTATATTGTGTGGATTATGAGGAAACCAGCAAGTGTTAGATCTGTTGTACATGATAATTGTTATGTGCTATAGAGTTGTGTATGACTCTTACTGACACTATGAACAATGTGTCTAAATCCTGTCTTACTCTATGTCATTCTCTTCATCTCTGACACACTAGAACTCATTGCAGCAGCCACTGTATCAATCCATCTGGTTCGGGTCTTCCTCTCATACCCCAAGCCTCCACCTTTACAAGCAGGATGTCCTTCTGCAAGGAATAGCCTGTCCTGAAAACATGCCCAAAATATGTAAAGTCAATTTTTGTCATCTTTGCCTCCAAAAAGCACTTCACTGCATATTCTCCAAGACATATCTCTTTGTTCTTTTGGTAGTCCATGGGATATTTAGTAGTCTCCAATACTACAACTCAAAGGTATTAATTCTACTTCTTCTGTCATCATTTATTGTCCAGCTGTCAGATGCATAAAAAGTTATTGAAAAGACCATACCCTGAATTAGGCATATCTTAGTCCTGGAACTGACATAGTTTCTCCTCAGTAATTTGGAGAGGTCCCTGACTTCAGACTTTTCCAATACAATACAGAAACTGATCTCCTGACTGCTGGTATCAAGTTTGTTGATTGTGGATCCAAGTAAAATGAATTTCTGAGATTAAAGAGGCCATGGTACCAGTAATGTCATTGCTGATGTCAGATGGACCTTCACTGAAAGCAGAGAATAACAGAATATTGTTTATTTAGGCTTTATTGACTGTGCAAAGGCATTTGAATTTGTGGATCATAACTAATTTTGGCTAACATTGAGAGGAATGGGATTCCCAGACATTTAATTGTACTCATGCAAAACCTACACCTAGACAAAGAGGTTCTTGTCCAAATAGATCAAGGGAGAACTCCATAATTTAAATCAGAAAAGTTGTGTGTCAGGGTTGTATCCTATCTCCACACCTATTCAGTCTCTATGCATAGTAAATCATTTGAGAAGCTGGACTCTCTGAAGAATAATGTGGCTTTAGGATCTGAATAAGATTCATCAACCACCTGCATTATGGAGATCACACAAACTTGCTTGCTGAAAGTGAAGAGTTTTTGAAGCACTTGATGTAGAAAACCAAAGATTACTGCCTTACATGGATTATCTCTCAACATTAAGAACACAAAAATTCTCACCATTGGACATAAGGACACATATTATACATGGATTCAATATGAATTGGAGTCAACTCAAAGGCATTTCACAATTAAACAGGTATTTTTACTTCTTCATCTTCTGAATTTCACTCTCTAGAATATTGCTTTTCTAATACATTAGCATTTTTTTCTATAGCTCTAATCTTTAAGTTTCACATTAATTGATCTATATAGAGATCAGGAATTTACCATTACATTAAGAAATGACCCATTTTGTATGATATTTTATAAGTTTCTTGTTTTCAAGTGCTGTGTAGTATTCCATTGTATGAATATACCACAGCTTGACCCTGGAGGACATTATGCAGAATGAAATATCTCAGCCGCAAAAGGATATCTACTGTATAATGCCACTTTTATAAAACAGGGCTGACATGGGATTGGGGGAAAACTAAGCAAAGAGGGATAAACAGTATACACTGCATTGAAACAGATGAGAGAAAGAACTGTTTAAAAGGAATATATGATTAAGTTTTACTTGCATGACAACAGTCCATAATAAGAGGTGCATAGCCAAGTAGACTGGGAGAGGGGTGAGGAAGGAAATTGTGCAACAATGAAAAATTTTAAAAAAAAGTTAATGAATGAGGGGTCGTTAGAGAGCAAAATGTGCAACAATGAATGAATGGAAATTCAAGATCTTGGTAAACTTTCATTAAAATATTCACTAAAAATAAAAAAGCACCCAAAAGCATTTCATGGCATAAAGGAATTATTTATTTGACACCTTTGAAGGCAAGAAATTGACAAAAGGTTTTTACATGATAGTTCATATTTGATGCTTTTGCTCTCAGCTAGAACAGCTTAAGAACACATTCTTAAGAAGACTTATTGACTGACAGTGTGTGTGGGTGTGTGTGTGTGTGTGTGTGTGTACACCACCAAATTGGATCTGACTGGTACAGGAGGAGATCGTCCCTCTTCAACAGAGCATCTGGTGGATTTGAACTGCTCACCTCTGGGACTGCAGTACAGCTCCTTGCCACTAGGCCACCAGAGCTTGCCTCACTGACATATTTTTTACCTTGGTGCCCCGTATTTGTGTGTGGTGGTATCTTTCTCCTCTCTCTTCTCCTTTCCCTCCTCTCCCTTTTCTCCCTCCCCTTCTCCTCCTTCTCCTCCTCCTCTTCCTCCTCCTTCTTTTTCTTTTTCGTTCTCTGTCTCTCTCTGTCTCTCTTTGTCTCTCTCTGTCTCCACCTGCTCTGCTCTCCTGCTCTCTCTTATAATTGCAAAATGCTAGAAACCATAAGTAAGAAATAGGTATATTATCTCTTCTCTTTCTCCTCTCTCTTTGTGTTTCTCTCCTTTCCACCCTTCTCCCACCCCTCCTCTTCACCTTGCCACATGCTGCCTCATCTTCTAAGGTCTCTTCATGTATTTCTGATTTCTCATAGCATGGTGATTTCAGAAGTGTTTCACTTCTTAAAAAGCAGGAAGCAGAAATCAGAGACTTCTCGGTGAATCAAGTGTAGAGCTGCATCACTCCTTTCAAATTCTTTGTGTTGCTACCTTAATGGAAGACTATGGACCAATTTTTACTCTTCTGAGAATATCTTCATCTTTTTGCTCTTTTATGCTTTTCTCTTCTCTTGAAATTACTAAAGAGCAATGGTGTATGTCTGGAGACAATTACTTGCTATGCATAAAAAAGCTGGACAATGACTAGGGATGATAGAAAGAGAATTGATGCCTTTGAGCTGTGGTGCTGTAGAAGAGTGTTGAATATACCACGGACTGCTAGGAGAACAAACAAGTTCATCCTGGAGAGGGTGAAATCAGGCATCTCCTTGGAAGCAAGGATTTTGATGCTTTGTCTGACATACTTTGAGCATGTTGTAAGGAGGGTCCAGCTCTTGGAGAAAGATATCAGGCTTGGGAGGGTGGAGGAACAGCACAGGAGACAAAGACCCTCAATAAGTTGGATTGACTCAGTGACTAGAGTAATGGGGGTAGGTGTGTCAAAGACAATAAGTTTGGCTCAGAATAGAGCAGGGGTTGGAGCTGTTGTGCACAGAGTCACATAAGTGCATAAGTGACTCAATGACATATAACAGCAACAACAAAAATTATATTTCATTATACTGATTTCTAATTCTTACACAACAGTACATTACAATATTCATTTTCTCCTTATCAGTTCTATATATCTAAACAATACCTCTTTTGTAAAACGTAGATATTATCATCACATTTTATTATGTGAAAGGGATAATTCTTGTTTTTATTTCACCTTTTTGAAATCCTCTTTTCCAATCAGTAATTAAATGTGTTTAGACAATCTATTATTTTATGGAAAACTTTTGAAAATGAGGGATATGTCATACCAAACTAAAAGCAAAACAGACTTATTTCTCCCTTCCTTGAGCTCACACAGCCATAATGTGGGTATCCAATATAGGTTCAACAAGTGAAATACTTTTCTTGGTTGTTAAATCTTAAAGTTTTAATGCAATATGTTCACTCAATGCCTACTGACATGACTCGGTTATAAAGACCATATCATACTGCAAAAATTGGTGTTATGTGGAAATATAATACAGTCACATAATAGAAGATAGCTACCACATTGTATAATTGGCCAATGAAATTACTGCATAATTGCCAAACCACTGAGAACCATGGCCCAGTCAACTTGACACGTAATCTTAAACATCACAGCCAATGTTACGCTCATCTAAGACTTTGATTTTTTCTAATTGTCAGTTATATGTTATTAAAGTGCAAAATAGTCCTTTTTTTCTATTGTAAATATAATGTGTTGTTTAATGAGACAGTGAATAAGTAAGAAGCAGTGGTAGGATGGCAGAAGAATCAATGCCTTTGAGATGTGGTGTTGGAGAAGAGGACTGAATGTCCCACCGAGAGTGAAAGAACAAGACACTCTTGAAGGAAGTGTGATCACGGTGCTCCTTGAAGGCTAGGCTGACAAAACATCTCACATACTTTAGGCATGCTGTCCAAAAGTGTCGAGGAATGAAAGGAAGACCCTTAGAAGAGGAAAATGGATTGAACTTGATGGGAACTGTTTAGGATGGTGCTGGATAGGGCAAGGTTCATATCTGCTGTTCGTGATCTGCTGTTAACTGGGTCATTGAGTCATAGGTGAGTTAATGGCACCTAACAACAAGAGTAGTAGTTGGTAAAGAATTTGTCTTATTCATCACAATAGTAGTAGTAATGTTCAGATTGTTCCTGCAACATGACTATTGCTACAGTTTCTGCTGTCCTACTTTCTGGAATGACGTTGGTTTATTCTAGCTAATGAACTAGGTCCCTTGAAGACTCTAGAAATAGTTTCGACAAGTTAATTGTCTTTCTTGCCATAATCAGAGTCAGTTTCTACTGCTTAGAATCCTGTTTCATTTAATACTCTCTTATAATAACTGTGTATATAAATTGTTCAGAAGATGTTGTTGTTGTTATGTGCCATCAAGTCGTTTGCGACTCATAGCGACCTTATGTACAACCGCCCTAAACCTTGCTCTATCCTGTGCCAATCGCACTGCCTCTGACACCCCATCCCAATTACCCCAGTCACTGAATCAATCCATCTCATAGAGGGTCTTCCCCTCTTGCGCCGTCCCTCCACCCTTCCAAGCATGACGTCTCTCTCCAAGGACCTGTCCCTCCTTGCAACATGCC
>NW_006399752.1:849114-864706 GCF_000299155.1 Elephantulus edwardii | reverse complement strand
TTCTTCTGACATCCATTTTGGTCTTTTCTTCCTCTTCTGTCTTTGTAATGACTGTTTGCACTCTTCCTGGATGATACATTTGACATCCTCCCACAGCTCATCTGGTCTTCCCTCATTAGTGTTCAAGAGGAAATGAATGTAGAAATATTCCTAACCCTAGAAGGGTGATCAATCATTTCATTAATAATTTTCTTCTTCCTTATTACTCTCATTAAAATTACTGTTAGTGAACTTTGTCTAGATGTTTTAAAGAAGAAACATGATTCCTAGCATATACTTATGACAATATAGTACCCATTCCAGTTCAGTTGTCTGTTTAACTGATATGCTACAAAACTAAAGTTTGAGAAGACAAGGATTGTAAAAAAAGCTTTCCAGTTCATGCTTCATCTCTCTAAAGACTAAAGAATTCTACATTTCATTTTACACTCGAAATAGTTTTTATTATCTACAGAAAAAAATTTAAAAATATGAAAGTTAGGAATGAAAAAGAAAGTATCAAAGTTGCTTTTTGTAAACCCACAAAACTCTATTTAAATGGAAATTACAAAGAAGGTACATGTTTTCTGGACATTTTATTAGTAAATTCCACAAAAGATTGCTAACAGATACAAAGAGATTTTTTTAGGGGGAAGGTGATTAAAAATGTTTCATAATTAGTTGTAATAACTCTACTACCTTTAAAATACACAAAATTTGCTTTTAAGGAATTAATTTTATGGCAAGTGAATTATATCTAAATGCTTTGAGAATATATATAAGTTTTTTAAATAAATAAATCGCCCTGTAAATATCTAAGCATCTAAGACTCAGAATATCTCTCTCTCTCTCTCTCTCTCTCTCACACACACACACACACACACACACACACACACAGAGCCATCTTATCAGAATCACCTCATAGCTAACCCTTGCAGAGTTTCTGAGTCTGTAAATAACACTAGAAGAGTGTGTGCATACCACTGCAGGATTAGAACCATCAGAGGAACTTGGCTTTTGAGATAGGTGCCTAACTTCTAGAAACTGAGTACATACTGCACAGCCACGATTCCCCTGTTACTAGAGTAGGCTTCCTCTCTTGCTGTTCTTTATTTCTTTTTTTTTTTTTTTTGTTCTTTATTTCTTGACTATTTTAAACGTGCCAACTGTGTATTCACTTTGAACGAAAACTTCATCGTTCTGATTTCAGGTAAAATATAGTTGTGGAATTCAGTCATTCCTTATGGACACATATTTTATCATATCTGGAGGTTTATCTGGCAGCTACTTAGTAAAGTAAGGAGATGGATTGATTCCAACAATATTTCAAGTTACGTGGAGGGCCAAAGCATCCGAAGCACATGAATAAATCAATGACACTTTTCCATTTCTTTGTCATAGCTGATATCCTCAAGTATGCTTTGGAGTGGTCATCTAAATATGTTTCAGTTGGAGCATTAATTGTTCTTCTGTTTTATTTCCCAGCTCATAAATGGGGGCTAAACAAATCTTATGTAATACTAATGTTGATGGCTACAATAGTACATATGGAACAAGATACCTATGTATTATTTGCTTATATTACACTACCTTTTTGAAAAACACAGATGAAAATAGTTCAAAGTCCTTAAATTCAAACTTAAGAAGAAGCATTTTACAATTCACCTGTTTCTATTCAAAGAATTTGATGTAGCTCCTAAGAAGTTACTTAGAAAATGTTTCTACAAGTATCATTGCAACCTGATGAAGAAAACATTGGAGGACAAGGAGGAAGGGGAGAAGGGGTGGGAAGAAGAAGAGGGATAAGTGTAGACAAAGACAAGATGAAGATGAAAATGAATAAAGGATTGTTAAAACTGGCAACATACCAAGATGTCTGTACTCAGTACTCAACTGCCTAAAACGGGAGTGAGCCGTTTGTTATCTTTTCTCCTCACCACCAACCCTCTCCTCCCTCTCTGCCGCTCACTCCCGCCACCCCCTTGTCTCTCATTCTCTCTCTCTTTCTGTATATATCTGTCTCTCTCTTTCTCTCTCCCTCTCTCCCTGGTACAAGCAATCTACTTATCATTGTACCCAGGCTTGATTAGATTTATCGTTTGTTTATCTGAGAGCTCAATGCTTTATTGCAACCAGAAGCCAAAATACGTGCACCTCCACAACCCAGCTGAATAAAACAAACTCATTTTGATCTTTGTGTACAAAGCCATCAGCACTGGTTCAAAGTGTAGTGCAGCCAGTTCTGGACGGCAGATGCAGAGTTCAGCTCTTCTCCCGGGCCCTTGGTTTTAATTAGGCTGTCTGCCAAGTGGCCCATGTGCCTCTGTGTGCTGAAACGTTTCTTTGAGGCAGCTTTTTTAAATTAGGAAATAAAGACTTCCCATGTGATTTGCTATATATACAATTTATGACAATTGATTTTTATAGTTAAAATGCGTACATTTTTAACATATTTCTCTTTCTGCAAAATAGCAGCTTTCTATCGAGAGAAGAAAATTAACAAAATGTAAATACTGTATTTCTTTGCTCTTCCCACTCAAAAATGTACTCAAACATGCATTAAAATGATACTACAGACCACTGACCGGCAGTCACATAGGGGAGGATGGTCTGCTGTACATAGGGCTGCTATGTGCTGAAGTTAACTCAACAGTACCTGAAACAACAACAATAACAAAGACCACGAAGTTTCTAAAATAATTCACTTTAATCTTTCTTAAGGAGAAAAAAAAATAAAAACACAGACAGTAGGATACCAGCAAGAATTTTCTGACTTTCAGGGCTTGTAAATCGGGGGGAAGTAAATATGAGAGGCAAAAGTAGGAATTATTTGAGATCAACAAATACTTCAAGCAGAATACATTCCGCGGACCCTCCACCCTTGCTTTTAGTACTATTTGGCCCTTTTGTCCCATGAATTTGCAAACACCACCTTGTGATCTGGCAATTGGTATAAAAAATTCCAAAGCCGATTTCCAAAATGTACCTGATTCCTGAGAGGTGGTGTTGTTAGGTTCGGGTTAGCAACCCCATAGACAATAGATCTGAGCCCTGTCCTATCCTTTACCTTTCTCACCATCTCGGGCACACTTGAGCCCATTGTTGCAGTCACCGTGTCAATGTGTCCTGGTGAGGCTCTTCCTCTTTTATGCCAACCCTATTTATTTCCAAGCATGATGTCCTTCCCCAAGGATTGGCTCCTCCAACAACGTGCCCAAAGGATGTGAGACAAAGCTTTCCCATCCTTTCCTCTAAGAAGTACCCTGGTTTCACTTTCTCCAGGATCTAAACGAAATGCACAGCAAGTAAGTGTGTTTCACAACCGTAAGGCTCACATACGAATGTGATTTCTCACCAATGACAGCCTGGCTTGGCACAAAGCTAGAAACAATTAAAAGCACTTTTCCATTTACCCCAGGCCATTAATAAACAGCCCTCCTGTTGCAGCTAATTCAGGGCAAGTCTGAAATGATCAATTCCTGTGAGGCCTCGATGAGCAGGAATCATCCCACAGGGCTATGCACAAGCCAGGGAAACATTGCTACTTGTATTGGAGTCAACACTGAAATTCTTCCCGCATAGGCCTATATTGCTCCTTAAAGGTTATTCAGAAGTATTTTAACTCTGAAGAACAGGGCTCACAAATTGAGCCATCACTTAGCAGATGCTAACCACTGCCAGTGTGAAGCCAAACTGCAAAAAGGGGCACCAGTCTACCACTGAATGCTAACCAGCTGTTGAGTAATGACTTTGAGAAGGCGACTTAGCACGCTATCCCGTTCACACAGCAGAGACCCGTAAACATGGCACATATATATATCTGTCTAAATATGTATATATCTTTTTTTTCAGTCCATGAAGACAAAATTAGCCATTGTTTAGTGTTAATTATCCTATAGTCTCATTCTATTATTATAAGGGAAAGAGTCAATATGCCTTTGAAAACAAGTTTTAACTGAAAAAAATTAAATACAATTAAATGACTGCCGAGGGTGAGCTCTGGTGGTCTAGTGGCAAGAAACTCTGCTGAAATCGTGAAGACATGTGGTTCGAGGCCACCAGGTGCTGTGGTGAGAATGGACAATCTCCTCCTGTGTGATTAATTGCCTCTGAAAACCAAGAGGAGAGCCAGATATGGGTTGGTTCCAACTCTACAGTAGTCAACAACAATAAGAAGAAGAAATATAATCATAGAGAGGAAGTCCCCCTTGATATTATGAACTACATCCTGAAACTAAGCATTTTTGGAAGCCATAGATCATTATTTTATGTTGTCAGCTTTACTATGTATTGTTGAGTCAAAATCAACTTATAGCTGACCCTCCAGCAGGTTTTCAGAGGCTGTAAATCACACTGGAGGAGACTGCCCATCTTTATTCTGAAGACCAATGGTGAATTCAAACCACATGCTTTTGGGTTGACAGCACAACAACTTACCACTAAGCCACCAGAGTAAACACAAATTTACAAATAGGGCTCATTAAAGCTCACAGAATCACTGTATCAAGTATCTCTCACAGATTTAAGGAGACTCTTTTTATCTTGTACACTGAAACCATTCTCTCTCTCTCTCTCTCTCTCACACACACACTCACACACACACACACACTTTCTTGCAGAAACATACACACAAATTGTTGTTGTTATGTGCCATCTAGTTGGTTGCGACTCATAGCAACCCTATGTAAAAGAGCCCTAAATGCCGTTCTATCCTGTGCTGACCTAGCCATCTCAAACACACTTATTCCCACTGCTCCAGTCACAGAATCGATCCATCTCATCAAAGGTCTTCCTCTCCTTCACCACCCCTCCACTCTGCCAAACATGATGTCCCTCTCCAAGGACCAGTCCCTCCTTGCAGCATGCTCAAAGTATGTCAGATGAAGCTTCAGAATCCTTGACTCCAAGGAGCAGTCTGTCTTCACCCTCTCCTAGCAGTCCATGGTATAGTCAACACTCTTCTCCAGCACCACAGCTCAAAGGCATAAATTCTCTTTCTGTCATACAAATATATCCATGAAATTAAAGAACTGCTGTAGCATTTAAGGAATTCTTTTTCCCCATCAGCCCTTGGTTCTATGAGTTTGGAGGACTCACTTACCTGCATATGATGGTATATGCTTTAAAATCCACTGCTAACAATTTATGTTTCAAGCAAATGCATCAGTTAGTTCTTTGGAATTCAACGTGATGCTCTTACTCTCACAAATTTTATTTCTATATTATTGACCTCATACCCATCAATGTTTTCATTTTGGTGACCCATTCAGAATAATCTCCTAAGGATATTGTATATTGATATTCCACTCATTCAATTATGTACTTTCTCTGACAACACAAAATTCTACTTTCATTTCGTTGACATAACAAGACCAACATAATATAATGTAGTATTAATATAATATAATAAAAGATAAAGTATTTTCTTTTACTATATAAGCACATTCGGTAATTTTAAGGATCTATGGCGGCTAAGGGTGTTAAGCACTGAACTGCTAACAGTGAGTTCCTTTGAATCAATCAGGTGCTATGCAGAAGAATGGTCGTCTGTCTGCCTCAGGTAAAATATAAACTCTCAGAAATTTACAGGAAAGTCAACACGAGTTATAATCGACCAGCTGGCAGTCGGTGTTGGTTTGGTAATATTAGAAGTCTGGCTTTTCCTTAGCATTATACTGTCTCCATATCATCTTTATAATACAGTGTTGTGGGAGTAATATCATATACTTTTCATATTGGAGCCCTAGTAGCAAAGTGGTTAAAATACTCCACTGCTAACTTCAAGATTAGCAGTTTGAACATATCAATCTTTGGGGCATAAAAATTAAATTGACTGCACTGAGTTCCTTGTTGTTTGGTTTTCATACAAATACATTGAGGCATTGAGTATAATCATTTGATCCACAGAATGCAACCAAAAGTGACAAACCCAAGAAACTTGAACCCACATCTACACTAATAGCCACTTTTCTTTGTCTCTGCCATTCCATTTTTACTGCTTCATCTCAATCTTTATGGACAAATGAGGCTTATTGTTTGTGGGTTTGGTGTGTTTTTTGTTTCTTTGTTTTTTTACATAAGCCAGAACCACTGCCATATTGTTAGTTCCAACTTCTAAGTTGGAACCCTCCATCAGGTTTCCTTACAGGCAGTAAATCTTATTGGGAGGAGACTTCTTCATTCGTTTGAGCACGAACCTGTCAGTTAGCAGCCCAGCACTAAACTTCTGTGTCAGCAAGGCTCGCTAATCATTTGTCTATGTGACTCTAGGATCATTTTTTTTAAGAGCTAACATGTGTCTAACAATGTTTTTACATTGTTTTTATTATTTAGATGATTATATACATTTTTCTTCATAGAGTTTGGCTTCTCAAATACTTGTTTAGTATACAGATTGAATGGGTATGAAGAAGAAAGGATACAACCTTGACGCATATCTTTCTTAATTTTAAATCATGTGGTGTTTCCTTACTTTGTTATTTGATATTTGATAATCCTGGTGCAACAACCTCTTCTGAATCAGGTTGAATCTTGAATCTGGCAATTCTCTGTGTACTGTTATAGTCCTTCTTTAATGATATTCAACAGTATTTTGCTTACCATGATCTTTTCAATTTCTGGCTGTACTGGTGAAAGGTGAACAATGAATAAAGATGACAGAAGAAGAATTGAAGTCTTAGAGTGTGGTGTTGAAAAAGAGTACTGGAAATCCCATGGGCTGCCTAAATAACAAACATATGTCTTCGAGAAGGTGCAGCAAGTGTGCTCCTTGGAGGCAAGAATGGTCAAGCTTCATCTTACTATATTTGGGTATGTTGCTAGGAGAGTCTGTTCCTTTGAGAAAGACATCATACTTGGAAAGGTGGAGAGCCAGTGAAGGAAAGGAAGAACCTTAATCAGGTGAATTGACACAGTGACTGCAGCAATGGGCTTGTGTCAGAGATTGTAAGGATGGCATAGAATAGATCCGAGTTCAGATCTTTTGTTTGTAGGGTTGCTGTGGGTTGGACTTGATTCAGTGGCACCTAACAACCACAGCATATAATATTCCACCTCTTAGTGAACCTTTCCTCAATCTGGAACACTTGTTTCCTCCATTGTTTCAATATCATTTACATCTGTTTTAAATGTTTTATGTTAGATTTCATCATCATCTTGAGCACAAAGTTGGTAATATATGTTAGGAAACTAATTTGTACCCTGAAGCAAGTTTAGACAAATATAAACTATAATTATTTAGATTTATCTTGAGGACTCAAATCTATTATTATGAATAGTAGTATAATACAGTAATTTTGGGAGAACTATTGACAGGTAAAAGCTGTTTGTAACTATATAAAATGAACAAAGACTACACTGGATCTTGAGTTATACATATTTTATACAGATTCACTTTTAGGTTTCTTTGTTGCTACAAAGCAGATATGTCTACATCCTGTATTCAGAGAATATGTATCTTCCATAGTTTTGAATTTACTGCAGGTATCATATTTTTCTATATTGCATAAGCATATTACAGAAAAAAATCTTAAGTGCTGTTTTAAGAATGAAATGATGAAATGTATGGATTTTCTCACACCTGGTTCACCCGCATTTAGCATAATTGTCTACTCTATTTCACATAGAAGACAGCATTAGGCAATAAATTTACCAAGGTTACTGAAGTAGCTTAATAGTGAAATAATGTCAGATGCCATCAAGTTGATCTGATGTATAGGACATCAAAAACTTCCCAAATCCAATATCATCCTCATAATCTCTGCTGTGTAGATCCCATTGTTGTAGTCATGGTGTTAATCCATTAAGTAGAAGGTTTTCCTTTCCTTCACTGATGGTCCACCTTTCCAAGCATGGTATCCCCTTCCAAAGACTAGCACTTCCTGACAATACACACAAAGTTGTTGTTGTTGTTGTTATCATGTGCTGTTGTGTCACTTGAGACTCAAAGTGACCCTTTGTACAACAGTTCTGAACCCTGCTCTATCCTGAGTCACCTAATTGTCTCTGAAACACCAACCTGCACCCCCTTTACCACGGTCACTGAATTAATCTATCTTATTGAGGGTCTTCCTCTTTTGTGTTATACCTCCAGCCTCCCACACATGTCTCTTTCCAAGGACTTGTCCCTCCTTGCAACATGCCCAAAATATGCCAGATAAAGCTTCAGAATCTTCGTCTCTAAAGAGCAGCTTAATTTCACCCTCTCCAGGACAGAACTGTTTGTTTTCCTAGAAGTCCATGGTATATATCCAATACTTTTCTCTAGCTCCACAGCTCAAAGGGATCAATTCTCCTTCTATCATCTCTAGTCATTGTCCAACTTTCTGACGCATAGCAAGTAATTATGAAGACTATGACCTGGATCAGGCATACTGTTCCCAGACTGACATTGTTGTTCTTCAGTACTCTGGAGAGATCCCTGAAAACAGACTTTCACAATGCAATTCATCTTTTGCTTTCCTGGCTCCTGGTACCAAGAGTGTTGTTTATGGAGCCAACCAAATGAAAGCTGTTAACAATCTCAATCTATTCACAGTCTATCATGATGTTGCCCAGAATTGGCCTAGTGGTGAGAATCTTTGTTTTCTTAATGTTGAGCTTCAATCCATATTGAAGGCTGCAGTCCTTGACCTTCTGCCAGTAAATGCTTCAGATCCTCCTTGTTTCAGCAAGCAGGCTTGTGTCATCTGTATAACACAGGTTGTTGATGAGTCTTCCTCCAATCTTGACTCCACATTTTTCCTCATAGAGCCCAACTTCCCAGATGACATGTTCCACATATAGATTGAAGAGGTATGGAGATAGGACACATCCCTATATACACCCTTCATGATTTTGAACCATGCAGTGTTTCCTTGCTTTGTTCTGACAACTGCCTCTTGGCCCAAGTATAGGTTTCTCATGGGATTTCATTTTTCTCAGAGTCAGCCACAGTTTGTTATGATCCACACAGTAAAATGCCTTTGTATAGTCAATGGAGCACACATAGACATCCCTCTGGAACTCTCTGCTTTCAGCAAAGATCCATCTGACATTAGCTATAATATCCCTAGTGCCATGGCCTCTTCTAAACCGAGTCTGCACTTCTGGCAGTTTTCTGCTGATGTGTTGTTCCAATTGGTTTTGGAAAATTTTCAGCAGAATGCTACTTGCATGTGATTTTAATGATATTGTTTGATAATTTACACACTCTGTCGGATCACCTTTCTTTGGAATGGAAACATTCTCTTCCAGTCAGTTGGCCAGGTGGTTGTCCTCCAGATTTCTTGGCACTACTTGATGAAGGTATCTAGGGCAGTGTCTGTTGAAATATGTCAATTGTATGTGATTTAAAAAAAAAAATCTCATCTCATCCTCAGTGCTTCTAAGAAGCATCCTGGATGCACTTCTTTGAAGACATATTTGTTTATTATTTGAGAACATTTACATATGAAACAATTGAAAATACCAGGGCTTGGGGGAGGCACATGCACCTTGGTCTTTAAATTGAGATCCTTTCTCTTTAGCACTTTAAAGAGGTATAGCAAATTTGATAGCAAATTGGCCAAAAGCAAACAGTGGAAGATTAAACCAAATGTCACTGAGATAAAGAAAGACATGAGAATAAATTCCTGAGGGCCATAATTGATACATAAAATTAACAAACAAAGAACAACATCCTGGGGGTTGTCTCACTAAGGATTTAGCATTTTAATTGTCTGAAGTTTGGGTTAATGTCTAAGAGTAATGAATAAGGTTGACATTAATAATAGTGTAATAATAAACATAATGATATATTAAATATTAACTATATTATTATAGTTATTATAAGGAAAGTTCTAGTGTCCTAATGGTAAGAAATCCCAAAGGCATGTGGTTCAAATTTCAACACAACTGCTTCATGGGAGAAGGATGAACCATCTCTTTCCACACAGTTACCACTTGTGAAAACTCACTGGCGGATCAGCTATGAGTTGGTTCCAATTCGATGGTATGCAACAATAACAACATATTAGTATTGGCATTCATTGTATACTGCCATATATAATGTAGTAATGTGAGCATTTACCTATCTTTATACACATTCTACATGTAAATCATTATTTATGTGTAAAATATAAAAAACAATTAAAGGGCAATACAAACATTCTACAAATGCTGAGTATTAAACAATATTTTAGTGGTATTAAGATGAAAAGATTGATTGTTACAAAATATGTTTACTAGTAATTACATGTTCATACTGAAATGGAACTCTTTTTAAGTTTCTTTTTCAAGTATAATAGATGTTCTTTTACAGAGCAAAGAAAGGCAAAGTGAAGTTTCTTGACTATGTGTAATGGGAAAATTTCAGAAAAGGAAAAAAATGCCCATAATTCTTTGGGAATAGAGAAGATTGGTAAAGTTTATCTATGATGGATTACATTAAAATGTAGGGAGAGAAATACCATGCATTGTTCTGTAGCATTTTTCTTTTAGCTGCCCCTTCCCCAATTCTTTAATGTTTGCTTTATATTAACAGTGACTGATAGAGAAAAATCAACAGTCATGTGTTGTAAATCCAAAGAGAAAATTGCCAAAAATATTAAGACTTGGAATTATGTATAATTCTTCCAGAAAACTGGAATAGAGCCAAAGAAATTGGATAAAATTAAAGGACTATTGCAGTTAAATTTTATAAATTGTGTCCTTACGGTGTACTTTTGCTTAAAGAAACGTAAAAATTGACACAGAAATATAGCCAACATTTCTTGTCATGAATGATGAGTTACTAGTAAATTCCATCAAGAAGAAAAAGAACAATATAAGTTATAATCACCAGCATCATCAAGATTCATGTGTTAAGGGCGTATATTTTCATTGCATTGAGGGTGATGTGTTAAAAGAAAATTAAATAGGCATGGTCCTTGTCCTATAGAAACTTATGATGTAAGACAGATTACATTCCCCAAGACAAATGTGAGAGAAGAATAGACAAGCATACACACCTCAAAGAGAATTGTAAATTGAGTAAATGAAAGAATAAATAAACGAAATCTTTTCTTTTGTTTAGAAGTTGTTTAGCAAAGGGTGAGGGATGAAAAATGATGGCATGGCCCTCATGTTCTGAGTTTGGAGTTTAACTACCATCAATCATGTCTCACAGAAATGATTCTGAGGCAGTACTGCTAGAATAAGGGTAAAAAAAATAATTGGAACAAATTAAGAGATCAAAAAGAGAACATTTTACATTATGATTCAAGAATTAAGAAACTTTGTTTTCTTTCAAATTCTTGAACAAAGATTCCATAAATTAAGGGTTCATATTTTACCAAAAGAAAAAAAAACAAACACACATTTTATCAAAAGAAATAGCATTTCTCAAGTTTGGAGAAAAAAAAACTGAATTAAAAATTTCGCCTCAAGTTGCAATATTGGAGTGTTTTATCATACTTAGAAAAGCAGAGGGACAGCAAAAGAGAGAAAGATCATCAACAAGATGAATTGACGCCATGACCATAATAATGGGTTCAAATTCATCAATGATTGTGAGAGCGTCGTCACACAGGTTTGGGCAGGACTTCCTTTTGTTCTACATAGAGTTTGCCAAGAGCTGATATAGATTGGAAGGCACCTAACAATAACAGCAATGAGCATAAAACATTAACAAACAAGAAGCTTCAAAAGAAGACGGAGGAATACAAAGACTCACTGTACCAAAAATAACTAACAAGCTCTCAAGCTTTCAGAATTGAAGAAGTCAGACTGCATTAAAGGCTTTGGTAAAAAGACATGTGGGTCAGATCCAGCAGCTGCCTCACAGAAGAAAGATGAGCAGTTTACTCCTGTGTAATTTACAACCTTTGAAAACCCACTTGAATGTCAGCCATGGGTCAGTTCTGATTCATCAGCAATGAGTAGAGAAGGAAACACCGTGTGGCTCACAAATAGGAATGGTGTGTGTCAGGGTTATGTTCTTTCCCTGCTGTTCTTATTGTGTGTCATCAAGTCAGAATCTACTCATAGCTGACTCTCCAGTAATTTTCAGAGGCAGTAAATTGAATGAGAGGAAACTGTTCATCCTTCTCCCGCAGAGCAGCTGGTGGATTCAAACCAAGTTCATTTGGAATTGCAGTGCAACTACTTACCACGAAGCTACCAATCTCCATGTTGAGCAAACAATCCAAAAAGCTTGATTCTATGAAGAACGAACGAGAATGTGGAATTGGGATTGAAGGAAGACTCCTTACCAACTTACAGGAGCATGTTTACTAAAAGTTAAAAGGACTTGAAACACTGCTGAAGAGCAAAGAAGATAGTTGTCTTTATGGATTACACCTCAACATAAAGAAAACAAAATCCCCACAACCAAGTCAGTAATCAACATTGTGATAAATGGGGAAAAGATTGAAATCGTCAAATATTTCATTTTTCCTGTATCCACAATAAACAGAAATAGAAGCACAATAAAAAAAATCAGAAGAGTGGGAAAAAATTACCACAAAAAATGTTTTAGGTATTAAAATTCAAAGATACCATTTTGAAGACTCAACAGTGCCTGATACAAGCCATGGTATTTTTTTATCATCTCATATACACTTAAAAGAAAATGAATAAGGAAGACTGATGCTTTTGAGTATTGAATTTAACATGTGCTGCCAGAATAACAAACAAATCTATTTTGGATAAAGGACAGCCAGAATCCACTTTAGAAATGATAATCGTGATTTATCATTACACATGCTTTGAACATGTTCTCAAGAGGGACCATGAGATAAATATAATACTTGATATTTTAGAGAATAAAGTCAAAGGGAGTTAAGGGGATAAACTAGCACGATCTCTGCAAAAATGGCCTCAACCAAAAATGGAATAATTGTGAGGATGGCACAGGATGCAAGAGTGATTCCGTCTGTCTATATCAGATTGCTAGAAGTCACAAGCAATGTGACAGCACATAACAGCACGTAGATCTTGTGGATACTATATTGTACACATCTCAAATACATCACAATCTCTTCTGTGTGTAATATATTGTCTTACAAGCTTTAGCTTGGGTAATTCTGTGAGTACTAAGTTAATCATTGATTAAAAATATGCATAAATTTACTTTATGCAATCTTATAATTCATAGCAATCTGTCAGGAAGGTTGCCAAGGAAACAGAAGCATAACACACCATATTACGCATGCAAATTTAACAGTTTGCTTTCGATCTATTCTAGTGGACGTTTTGTGCATATGTTCAGATTTCTTATTAGTCTATACTTCAGGATTTAAATTTTCTTTTCAAGAAAAGAGGTAATTATTTTATAGGTTAACATTATATTGCCACATGAGAGAATTTTTAAAAATTGAAAGAACACCGTTTTAGAAAACAATATATAGTAAAAGACAAGTAATAATGGTATTTAAAAAGTTAAAAATTTTGGTCCTTCTGAAATTAATTCCTTATGTATTTAAAATATTTTCAGTAAGTTGTTGTTGTTGAGTGTCATCAAGTTGAGTATGTCTAATAGGAACCCAATGAACAGCAGAGCTGAACCCGTTTCCATCCTGCACCATCCTCATCTTTTCTGTCATACTTCAGCCCATTGCTGCAGCCACTGTGTCAATCAATCTCGTTGAGTGTCTTCCTCTCTTTCATTGACCATCTTTCCTAGCATGATGTCCTTCTCCAAGGAGTAGTGACAGCTGAAATTGTGAGATACTAGTCTCTCTGATTTAATCTCCTTGATTAAATTATAAGAAAGTAGAAATAGCACTGTAGAAATAGCAATGTAGTTAGCTCCCAAATATTTTAGCAATACAAAACACAGTTGTAGTAGTTGCACAATTTATAATTTTTAAAAACACCCTTGGTGTTATTCAGTGCTTTTTAGTGAAATCCATTTCTGTGTTGTTTATTTTTTAATTTGTTCTTCATTGCCTGCTTTGCAATAGAACATGTGTTTGCAATTGTATTTAACAAAATTCATGATCTTAACAATGTACACCAAAGTCAATGTGTCTTCCTGGCACAAAACAGTCAGTATTCAAACACTTTTCTAATGTTTGGGGTTTCTGTCTCAATTGACAAAATTGAAAAATATGTATTAGCCAAGCAAAACCACTATCTCAAAGCCATGTTGAAAATTACTCCAACCTGTCAAAGCCAATTGAAATTCCCTCCCCAGCCCAATTCCCAACTTTATTTTGTATTGAAATAGGAAAAGTTGTATTTGATTATAACCACATGCAGAAGGAATCAAGAAA
The DNA here is from genome assembly GCF_000299155.1 of Elephantulus edwardii. Classification (NCBI taxonomy): domain Eukaryota; kingdom Metazoa; phylum Chordata; class Mammalia; order Macroscelidea; family Macroscelididae; genus Elephantulus; species Elephantulus edwardii. The sequence continues at coordinate 850,514 of NW_006399752.1, read as the reverse complement.
TCATATATATGTTATGTGTATAATACTATACATGATTTTCTTTCAAAAGAATTCTGTCTTTCCAATTTTGTTTTTCCCATCTCACTTGTTCTGAATAAGCCATTTATCTACAGTATTTACCTATTGACAGTTTAATTAACAGTGAGTTGTATAACAATTTGCAGCTGAACTATACCATTTTGCCTAGGATACAGAAAATTCTTAAAGAAAACTTCTAAGATCTGCCTCTGACACAGATGCAGTAATTTGAACTTTACTCAATGTGAGTACTCATTTTTGGTTGTTTATTGTGCTATGAATAGTTCTTATCTGTAATTTATGGGAGAATCTTGAGTGAGAATCTGTTCAATGACAACTAACACCACCATACACACTATAATAGCTTGTAAATATGAAGCATTATTTCAGTTAATCCAGTTCTAAAAAAACAGCAAGAACTCTGTCCTTAAATTTAATTTTTGAAATTTCCTCCTTAGAGATGAAAATGAATTTTGTTTCACATCAGAATAAACTATGATCCAGAACATAAAAGGGTTATACACAAGATGAGTCAAAACCAAAACTAAATCTACTGCTGTTGAATAGATGACGACTAGTAGCATGACTAAAATATTACCCTGTCCCCAATCAATGTTGGGCAATACAAGCTGCTTGAAAGTTAGAGCCCATAAAATCCCTGGCAAAACTTAAGAGAACAACAAAAACAAAGTAATGGCAGCCACTGGGGAAAATAAAGGCAGGTCACTTGGAATACACAGTATGATTTCCATCTATAAAATCATCCCAGAGTCCATTATATTTCACGTTCATAAGCAGCATTTAAAGGAAAAACAAAACAAGTACAAAGGAGTCCAGGAACTAAACATAAACTTTGTGTCACATCTTATCTAACTGGTATTTATTGTTGATATACCCTAGCATTTTCATCAAAGCTTTGATGTACATGCTTCTTATTTTAACTCAGGGTGTTTGAGACTCTGGTGGAGTAACTGCCATTTACAAGAGCAGTGAGTGCATTACTGTCAAGGACAGAAATTCGTTAGAATCTCACTTTGAGGCACTAGAAAAGTTTGAGATATTCAATGTTAAGGGGAGGAATTTTGTCACTTTGTATCTGTGGCTGGAATTAAATGAAGAGGAAGAATACTACCTTGATAGCTGTGTAGGCTATCTCCCCTGCTGCAGCGACCGTGGAAGCACTTGTTATGGAAGTGGCACATGATCGAATTAGCCTGGGGTTCTGTGCTCCCATATTGAAGACAGCTGCCCTGGAAAATTGCCGGTACCCTCAGCAGACCTTGGGAGAAAAAAAATAAATAAACTGTTGTGTATTAAGCCACTAGGATTTTCGTGTTGTTTGTTTCCAGTTCATAGCTCAACTTATCTTGACTGATATACCA
>NW_006399752.1:838903-849009 GCF_000299155.1 Elephantulus edwardii | reverse complement strand
TATATATAGTTATATATATTTTAAAAATGTAGCCTGTTAACCACTTTGCTTTTATATTTCAAGTATTATTTTCTACGTACATATATGTACATAGAATGCAATATCATTTTGTAACATGCTCTTAAAATTATATAAAACAATATATTCTGAATGTCTTCCCAAATCATTAAATATTTTACCACATTATTTTTAGAAATTGTGAAGTGGTGAAATAAAGTACCATATTTTCTCTCTCTACCCATCACTTGCAGAGAAGGGTGGATAATCTCATTCTGCGTGATTAACTAAGTGCCTCTGAAACCCCATGGAGGGCCAGTTCCAACTTGATGCTACACAACAATAAGAACCCATCACTCACTGATGTCAGGTCCCAACTTACTCCTAGCTGGCACTCTAGCAGGTTTTCAGAGACTGTCAATCTCACATGAAGAAATTGTCCATCTTCCTCCCATGGAGCTGCCGGTAGATTCAAACTACCGGAGAGGTGCCTTTCTTGAGCTAGATGTTCAACTCCCTATCAGCTATGCCCCCAGAGCTCCCTGCTCTGCTAATGTTCTTTCTGTTGTTTTTAAGTGCTTTCTAGTCGACTGCCCTATTCTGCACCTCACAGTCTCCATGTTCAAGCATACTGTTGCAGTTCAGTGCCGTCAATCCATTTCACGAAAGTCTCAATCTCTGTTGTTGACCCTCTACCTTTCTCAGAAAAATGTCTTTTTTTCCCAGGACCGACCTTTTCTGACAACATGTCCAAAATATGTGTGATGAAGTTTCATCACCCTTGCCTCTAAAGAACACCTGTTCCACTACCTCCACAGAAAGATTTGTTTGATCTTTTGGTAATCAATAGTGTATTCAACAGTTTTAGCCAATCCTAACATTCAAAGTCATTGATTCTTCTTTGATCTTCTTTATTCATTGCCCAACTTTCAGATGCATAGGAAGCACTTTGCAAACCATAGCTTGGGTCAGCCATATCTTAATCTTTTTTTTTTCTTTTTTTTTTAGTTAGATCCAATTTGACAGCAATGGTTTATTTTGGTTGGGGTTTTTTTAAATTTAATTTAGTTTGTTTATTTTTCATTTCAATGAACATCTACAGAGATTTTGGAATTCCATTCATTCATTGTTGCACCCTTCTCCCCGCACAAACCCCTCCCACCCCCTCCCCCCCCCTCTCCTTGAAAAGCAAAAGAAAAACTCCCTCATTGGTACACAATCCCCCCGCACCTCCCCAAACCCCACCCCTTACCCCCAAATATAATACACTCTGCAACCCTCATTGCATACTCCTACGATAAAAATAATGCCCTAAAATATAATACTTTTAGACTATTCTCTCCCCCATAGACTTCAATGCCGTAAACATATTTCATCCAGTTTTTCTCAGGTGATGTTCTTACTCTTTATCAGTTTAAAGAAACTTTAAAATGTGACCAGATATGTAAACAAAAAGTATGAAAAATGTGGGCCACTGTAACACTATTTTGAAAATAGTCCAATATTGCTTTAAAGTGTCTGTGATACTAGACAGTACTTTCCTTTAAAATATCTTCTGATCTTTTCCCCCCATTTCTGATTATTTTCTTACTCAGTATGGAGATATATTAAGATCATCATGAGTCAGACTCTACTGGATTTCCACTGGTTGCTGGTTACTTGATAGCTGTAACAATTATTATTTCATAAAACAAATAATTTTCATGTAAATATTACATCACTGTATTAGACCATTGTTACAAAAAGCTAAGAAAAGGGTTATATACACAGATTGAATCAGATGACAATAAGAATGAGAAGGGAAAAGGGAGTAAAATTCAGTAAATATATAAGGTTGTTGTTGCTGCTGATGTTGTTGTTTTGTACCCTAGAATCAGACCCCACCCATAGCTGAAACTCTGGCATGTTTTCAGAGGCTGTAATTGCCTGGGAGATTGCCGATTCTTTACCTATGGAGACGATGATGGCTTCAAATGTATGCCTTTCATATTACAGGCCAGCTTCTTGCCACTAGGCCACAAGAGCTCCCTAAATAGATAATAGACACATAGAAATTTGCTCTACAGAGATAACTCAAGGTTGCTGTGATGCTAAACACTGTGACACTGATGTGTCAAATATGAAAATGGTTAGCCGTGGTGACAGTGTTTAGTGGAGCTTCCTGATTAAAACAAGCTTGGAAGCACGAGTGGTATCCACTTGTCTCAGGAAACATTATAAACATGAATAAATGATAAAAGTTATACAAGTGTTCAGGTCTTTCATTCATAGGGTCACTATGAGTCTCTACCACCCACCTGAAGTCACCTAACAACAACAACAACATAGAGAGAGCTCTGTTGGCCTAGTAGATAAAAAGTTATGCTATCAAGCTAAAGGTGGGTGATTTTAATATTTGGTCCTCAGGCCTGGTTTTAATTGTTTTTGGTCAAACATTCTTCTAAGTGGTATAGCATTAGTCTGTCCATTTGCTGTACAGAGATAACTTGAGGTTTCTGTGATGGTAAGCACTGTGACACTGATGTGTCAAATGCGATAATGATTACCCATGGTGGACAGTGTTTGATGAAACTCCCCAATTAAAACAAGCTTGCTTGGAAGTAGGAGTGTCATCTACTTCCAAAATAGCTTGCCTCCAGAAACACTATGAGCATGAAGAAATGATGAAAGTTACATTCATAGAGTTACTATGAGTTGTCTATGACTCGATGGCACCTAACAAAAACAACAACAATAATATGGTAAAGTACTGGAGAAAAGTGTTGAATATACATATTGTGGACAGCTAGGAGAACAAACAGGTTCATCCTTGAGAGGGTGAAACCAGGGTGTTCCTTGAAAGCAAGAATTCTGAAGCTTTGTCTGACATATTTTGGACAAGTTGCAAGGAGGGACCAATCTTTGGAGAAAGAAATCATGCTTGAGAGGCTGGAGGGACAGCGCAGGAGAGGAAAACCCCTAATGAGATGGATTGACTCAGTGACTAAGGTAATGGGGGTAGGTGTGTCAGAGACAACAAGGTTGGCTTAGGATAGAGCAGGGTTCAGAGGAGTTATGAGTCAGAGAGCATAATAACAACAACAAGATGGTAAAGAGAAAGGTAACATTCAATAAGGGGTTGATTAGCATAGTATCACTAAAGAAAGGAAAGATACAGCAAGCAATAAAAGAATTCCTGGAATGAGAATTATAGGAAGAACATGGGAAATGTACAGTCACATTGCATATATTGAAATGAATTCAACTGAACAAAAGGTATGAATGGTTGAAAGAAAGTTATTTCATTTTGTAAACCTTCACTTAAGTAACAGTAAAACATAAAATAAAAGTATATCACATCTTATTTTAATATTTATATGTAAAATTATTATTGATATTTGGTTTCAGGGACATATCCCTCTTGAAAAAAGGAAGCATTTAATGGTAGAAATTTGACAGTTTGACTATCTGCCTTTGGCCTCATCTTGAAAACGTTATTATGTAATATTTCATTGTCATGTTTTATAAGGCTCTAAAGATTTAACATGATATTTGATCCAAGAAGTACATGGGAAAATAACTTTAAAATTCAATATTTAAATTTCTCACATATCTGTTACTGGTTTCTAGTTTTATCAGTTTATAGATCAAGTTATGATTTGCATAATTCGGGGTTTCATTTATAGTTTTTTTTCTGTTTTACATTAAAAATTTCCTTTGTATCCAAATAAATATCCAATTTTTTAAAAAGCTTCAGTTGAACTCTCATGGTTGTGGTTAACACAGTGAATTTGGCACTCAGTATTCATTCTGTCTGTTTTCTAGGAATCCTTTTTACACTGCAGAAGTTGGAGAGCTAAAGCAGTCAGATTTACAAAAGTAACTGGCAGTCTGATATCTAACTGTGAATGAGATTTCAACAAGAATGCCTCCACCTAATCTCTTGAGATTGGGAAGGTGCAAGTGAGTCAAGGTCTTTTTCCCCCATTGCTCTGCCTTCTACTACTGGCAAGGAGAGATGGTCAGTCTCCTCCCGTGGGACTTGCTGCCTCTGTAAACCTGCTGGAGGGTTAGCTATGGGTTGGTTCTGACTCAGTGGCACACTATAACCAAAATGGGTAAGGAAGGTCAGGAGATATAGCATTCGCTCCAAATACATTGGTAGTCGAAGTGGCAGTGGCAGTTTGCTGGCCCCTAGTTCACAGAAGATTATTACATTTGCACCATTTGTTAACCATTGTTGACCATTTGTACCACCCAAGTACTAGTAGAAATAATTATAGTAGAAAGTATAGTTAAATTAAGGTAAACATTTAGAATGAGCTCAATTCCACAACTAGTCCACCGATTACTGTATTTCAGAACCATCAGTCTGAGCTAACACAGATTAGTACAAGTAATTTTCCAAAGTAAGCAGTATTAACATGCAATTTTTACCTAATGACATGACTTGAGACTCTCATTGAGTCAGAACTCCACTTGGTGTGGCTCTATTGCTGTTGTTGTTGTTGTGCTATACAGTCAGAGCTGACTCATACCTGACCCTCCATCAGGTTTTCAGAGGCAATACGTTGCACGGGAGGTGTGGCTCTAGGTGCTGGCAATAAACGTGGGAAGTGAAACAAATATGATCCATGACAGGTAGGCCACACAGAAACTTCCACATCAGTGCTGCTTCAAAATATTAACTTTAGGAATATATTTTGAGCAAAAATAAAGGCTATATATTTCATGTGGAAAGCAGTAACTGGAGTGATCCTGATGCAAGTCATTTAAATGAACTGAAACTTGTATGAATATAAAATATATGCAAGGCTACGTTTGTCACACATGCAGAAAATGACAAGTACCGAACGGTGCTGTGCTTGTAGGGGAACAAGCTTGTCTTGACATCAATTTAATATTCCAATTTCAGAAACACTAACATGGTGAAACATCTTTTGATCAATAAACTATGATGCAAGCATGCTGAATATCTGTGTAAATGATGGTAAATAATCTAGTTCACAAATCAGTCATTTTTTAGGGAATTCAATTTGTTTTCATTAAGCTAGAAAAGGACTTTTATCAGTATTTTTTAAGACTAATGCTTATTAAGGGAACATGCAGATATTAATATGTAAGTGGTACATTAAATAGTACTAAGATGTTATCTTAGCACATCTGGAAGTGGATTCACTTTGCCACATGTTTCGATTTCAACCACTATCTTTATGCCTGATTTTGAGATTAGTTATGTAAGGCCTTCTGGTATCGTTCTGTCATCTCTAGTGAAAAAGGAGCGAAAGGAATATGACAAAAGGATCCAGGCTGTATTGGTTTCCTGTTTATACCTAACAAGTTAATATGATCATAGTGACATAAATATCAGCAATTGATTACTTGACACTAACTTCAAGTTAGAGGTCTAGGCATAGCATAGCTGGATTCTTCAGAATCAAGATGTTAGCTGAAGTTATGTTCTCTCCTGAAATTCAGGATTCTCTTCCAAGCTGACTCAGATTGTGGGTAAAACTAAGTCTCTAGCAACTGTTGGACTGAGATACACATTTTCCTGCTGGCTACATAATCCCTGGACCACTCAGCTCCTGTAAGCTGGCCTCAGGTCCTGGTCATAGGGGCTGCCCTCAAGTCCTGGTCATATAGCCTTCTCACAGTTGGTATCTTACTTCTTCAAATACTGCAGAAGGTTCTCTCCAGTCTATTATAGAGTCTTAGCACAATCTAATCAAGGGGAAGATATACTTTCATATCCATAGATTCTGTACACACTCAAGCAGAGAGAAACACACAAGGATATATATGCAGTTGTCAGGAATTGTGAAAGCCATCTTTGACCTCTGTCTATCATATAATGCGTACAAACATATTAAATAAAGAATAAAAGCTGGGTTTATCAGATGGTGCCTATAAAAATAGTGTCTGTGCTCTTAAAATTATACTATAAAACAAGCAGCCATCTAAAGGAGTCATTGGCCTGTCTGTGCAGAATACAGTGATCAAACTTAAGCATGATCAGAAGATTTTTTTTAAAAAAAACTAAAATCTATGATCAAAGGGAAGGAAGCATATGAGAGTGTAAAATCAGGGGCACTTGGTTTGTGTATAAAGAGGGCAGACTAAATGCAGAATTTCAGAGCAGTAAATCACACAAGAGGAGGTTGCACATCCGTCTCCCAGTGAGCAGCTGGTCTTGCAGTACATACAGCTTTTACCACTAGGCGACAACAGCTTCCTATGTAGTGTCAGTAATAAAAGCCTAAAAGTTAAGAATCCTATTTCTCTGACCAAATTACATTGCAAACCCTTAGTGAATGATTAATTCTTCTTAATAATCTTTATATTTTATAATTATGAGTTTTAGAATACAAAAGCATTGTTTTCCTAAATTCCAGATAAGTGACAGTATAGAATTTAGAACTCTCTTTATCTATACATTCTGTTTTCTAAATCCATACTGCAAAAGAATTTTCAAAAGCTTAAAGAAATTCCTTCATATGACATTACAACATTGGCATATCAACTTACTATTGCTTTTCTTAAAAAGAAAAGAAGATTACAGTATGGGATATGGAGTAATAGAAAACTGAACATATGCACAAAACTTCTACTAGGATGGATATAAAGCAAAATGTTAAATATGTCTGTATAATATGGTGTGCTATGTTTTCATTTCCCTGCCAACCTTCTTGACAGATGTTAACTAAGATACTGCCATGAATTATAAAATAGCATAACAAAATTATGAATATTTTAAATCTGAGATTCCTTTGCTGCATACAAAATTGCAGACGTTAAACCATATTTAATAATTATATTAAGCAAAGTTTGTGACAAGTTTGAAAGGTTTATAATACAGTATTCACAGGATCTATGTGTTATTTTTATTAGACGCTGTCAAGTTAGTGTGACTCTTAACAGTGCTACTTACAATAGAAGGAAGCATTGCCTTGTCCCTGTACCATCTTCACAATTGGCATGTTCAAGACTGTGAACTATTGTCACAGTTGTTATGTAAATCCATCTTTTTGTCAGCTTTCCTCCTTTTTTTTTTGTCTGACCCTTTATAGTAAAGCATAATGCCTTTCTCCTGATAACAAGTCCAAAGTACATAAATATACTTCTGATGGTTCAATGGGTTCATGTTATTCGTATGCAAAGGCATCAGTTCTATTCCAATCTTCCTTGTTCATTGTCCTGCTTTGGAACATGTGTGAGATGTCAGAAAATACCACAGTTGGCCCAAAGGCCTTTAACATTTGATATTGTCACAGTTTCTCAATTTTGCCAATCAAATGAATAGAAATCACTTACAATCATTATTTCCATTTTATTGACAGCTGCTGAAGTTTGTTTTCTTTATAATTTCTTAACTTGTTATTATACCATTTTGCTTTAATAACATGACAGTAGCTGCATTCCACAAATTCAGATAAATTGTGTTTATCCTATTTGAAAGAGTTTGTAAACTTCCTCTTGCTTTCAGCTTTTACACATGAATTATTCAGAAATGAGTTATTTTGTTTCTAAATATTTTGGGATTTTACAGATATTGTTATTATTGTTATGTACCATAGAGTCTGAACTGGCTCATAGCTGACCCTCAGAAGGTTTTCAGAGGCAGTTAATTGAACAAAAGGAGATTGCCCATCCTCCCTCAGAGCAGCTGGTGGCCTTGAACCATATATCTTCAGGATTGGAGCACAGCCTCTTGCCACTAGGCGACCAGAGCTCCTATAAAAAAGAAAGCATAGGAGTTGAGTGTGGGATAAACTTTCACTGAACTAGGTCAACCTGAAGTTGAACACTGGGCTTGGGAAATATAGTACAACAGGTAATAGTTCTGAAATTTATTTTACTTTCATTTTACTAGGGTCAGAAAGAAGATAGCAGACTACTCCAAAAGAATAGAGAAATTAAACTGTATTATTAATTTCATATACAAGTAAAACCATGCTGAAGATTATTTGTAAATTATTGGAATAGTATATCAACAAGGAACTAGCAGAAATTCAAGTTGGATTCAGAAGAGATCATAAGACAAGGGTTATCATTGGCAATTGCATATGAACCTTGGCTGAAAGCAGAGAATTTGTGAAGAGTGTTTATCTGTGCTTTATTTGACTGTGTGAACCATAACAAATCATGGATAACATTTAGAAGCATGGGAATCCCAGAACACTTGATCATGCTCACGAGAAATCTATACCTAGACCAAGAAGTTACTGTCCAAACAGAACAAAGGAACACTGAATGGTTTAAAATCAGGAAAAGGGTGTGTCAGGGTTGTATTCTCTCTCCATAAATATTCATTCTATATGCTGAACGAATCATCCAAGATGCTGGACTATATAAAAGTGAATGTGGGGTGGGGGGAAAATGTGGCATGATGACTGGAGGAAGACTCATCAACAACCTGCATTATGCAAATGACACAACCTTACTTGCTGAAAGTGAAGAGGACTTGAAGCACTTGATGCAAAAGATCAAAGACAATTACAGATTACATTAGAAAGTATTTTCAATCCTGGACCAATAGGCAATATCATTACTTGGATTCATAATCAATACTCTTTGTACTAAAAATCAAAACCTATTATTTTGGGGAAATCTGCTATCAAGAACCTCTCCAAAATGGCAAAGATCAAGGATGTCAATTTAAAGAAACTAATGTGCTTGACCCAAGCTATAGTAGTTTCAATTACTTTCTGTGAATCTTAAAATTGGACAATGAATATGGAGACCATAAAAGAAACAATGCCTTTGAGGTGTGGTGTGGGAAAAGAATACTGAATATCCCATAGATTGCCAAAAGAACAAATAGGACGTGGAGAAATGGCAACCAAGGTGATTCTTAGAGGCCAGAATGATGAAACTTCATATCACATAATTTCAGCATGTTTTCAGGAGGCACCAGTTTTTGGAAAAGAACATCATTCTTGGAAAGATGGAGGATCACAGATAGAGAGGAAGACTTTCAGCAAGATGGAATGACATAGGAGCTATAACAACACACTCGAGCATGCCAGAGATCATCAAGAAGGTCCAGGATAGGGCAAGGTTTAGATCTCTTGCTCATAAGAATTCTATGAATTATAATGGAACTCAATGACACCTGTATGATCTTTTGGCAGTCCATAGGCTAGGCAGCACTCTTCTCCAAAACCACAGTTCAAAGGCATCAATTCCTCTTCTGACATCTTTATTCATTGTCCAGCTCTGAGATGTATAACAAGTGACTTAGAAGACAATGGGCCGAATCAGGCTCACCTTAGTACTCAAACTAACATCATTGCTTAATACTTTGGAGAGGTCCATGACTACAAACACTCCCGGTGCAATACATCTCTTAATCTCTTGACGTCAGTACCAAGTGTACTGATTGTGGATCCAAGTAAGATAAAGCCATTGACAGTTTCACTCTTTTTCCTATCTATCATTATATTGCTTACCTGTCCAGTGGCGAGGATTTTCGTTTGCATGTTGTTGAGATGCAATCTTTATTGAAGGCTGCAGTGTCTAAATTTCTTCAGCAAGTGCTCAAGTCCTCCTTGCTTTCAGCAAGTAAGGTTGTGGCATTTGCATAATGAAGATTATTAATGAGACTTCCTCCAATCCTAAAGCCACATTCTTCTTCACAGAGTACAGCTTCTTGAACAATTTGTTAATCATACAGATTAAATAAGTATAAAGAAAGGATACAAAACTGACACACACCTTTCTTCATTTTAAGCCATGTTGTTCCCTTGCTATGTTTGCACAAGAGCCTCTTGGTCTAGGTACATGTTTCACATGAGCACAATTAAATGTGGGATCCTACTGTTCTCCATGTTAGCCATAATTTGTTATGATCTACACAAGCAAACTGTCTTTGTGTTATGAATAGATGTTTTTCTGATATTCTCTGCTTCAGCAGGATCCATTTAACGACAGAAAATATATCCTTGGCGCCATAGCCTCTGTTAAATCCAACTTGAAAGGCTGGTGGTTCTCTATCTACGTACTGTCCTCACCATTTTGAATGATCTTCAGCACTCTTTTGCTTGTATCCTATCTTAATAATTTGTTTGATAATTTCCACATTCTGTTGAATCACCCTTCTTGAGAATGGGGATAAATATGGACCTCTT
>NW_006399752.1:836349-837453 GCF_000299155.1 Elephantulus edwardii | reverse complement strand
GAGTGACTTGATTCAGTGACTGCAACATGACTAGGCTTCAGCATATTAGAGATTGTGAGGTTGGCAAGGATAAGGTTCAGATCTAATGTTCATAGGGTCTCTGTAAATCACACTCAACATGGTGGCACCTAACAACAGCAACAAATATAAGGACATCTAACAACAAAAACAACAATGATGAGCCGAAATGAAGGCTTTCTGGAGGTATAGCACATTGTGTGCTGTCCTGCACTGCTATCTTAAAGGTTAGCAGTTCAATTCTAGCAAATATTTTTTTTGTGTGAGAACATTGGGCAGTCTCCTGTCATTAAAATTTACAGACTATTAATCCCGATGAAGGGTAGCTATATGTTAGAATCAACCTCACAGCAAAGAGTATTTTGGCTGTTAAGTTTTCATGGTCATGAAATCAAGAATCTCATGAATCATAAATAATTTCCAAGTATTTGGCGTTTATTTTATGATAAGGTCTGTCTTGATTAGTGTTTTAGAACGGGAAAAGAACATAAAAGTCTTATTAAATATGTTAAATAAACATACTTAGTATTTTAAAAGGGATGTATATTCTTATGCAGTTGAATAGAGTGATCCATAACTGTCAAATAGGTCAAGTTTTGATAGTGTTGTTGAAATCTGATCTACCCTTGCTGATTTCTTCTTTTCCTGTAAATTATTCAGGAAGAGATATATACACATTTTAAATATTGTGAAAGCAATTTATCTTGAAACTTTATTCATTTTTTATTTATGTATTTTGAAGCACTGGCAGTAAATTTATAAATATTTACCCTTGTTTTGTCTTCTATTATAGATTAACTATGTTTCCAAAAATTGTTGAAAATTCTACTGTCAGTGTAATCCCACTAGGGTATTTTAATCAGCTCACATCAGTGTAGGTGAGTCTTAAACCTCTTTTGAGATATCAAAAGAACAATTAGACACAGAAGCAAAGAATCACTTACGAGAGAAGATAAATGCCATATGATCCGAGGATAAAAATAAAAATAAAATAAAAAAAGACAAGGATCTTCCCTTCTCCAGAACCAACAGAAAGTGAAAGAAAATCTTTGCCCAAAGCTCGTCCTTTGGATTCAGACTTCAACC
>NW_006399752.1:833275-834615 GCF_000299155.1 Elephantulus edwardii | reverse complement strand
TATTATGATGCTGCCAATCAGCCCAGTGGTGAGAATCTTTGTTTTCTTGACATTGAGCTTCAATCCATATTGAAGGCTGCAATCTTTAACCTTCTTCAGCAAGCACTTCAGGTCCTCCTCAGTTTCAGCAAGCTGGGTTTTGTCATCTGCATAACATAGATTGTTGACAATCCAAGATAGCATGGTTTAAAGGAATATTTTGGTTCTTTCTTTAGGGATTAAGAAAAGATTTTTGAGGATTTGACGTTTGAATCAGTACCTGAAATTGAAATAAGAGATAAGAGCAGAATCAAAGGCACAAAGGTGTGAAAAATGAAAATGCAGTATGCTAAATATAGAGTATGTCTTCCAATTTGGCTAGTATGTTGAGCTATTCATGGAAAATACAGAAAGCAAAATAATAAAGGTAGTATAGCAGTGGCTTTTAAAGTGGTTTGAATTTCAAACTAATACTTTTTATCTTCATTCTGCGTGCAAAAGGGACTTACTGAAAATATGAACAGAATAATAATAATTTACGAGAAGCATTTCAGAAAAAAATAATCTGTATGCGAAAATTTTTAATCAGTTATTGCTGAAAAGGACAAGCTTTTTTAAGACTTTATTTAAACCCCCTAAACATGTGAAAGCCCAAGTCAAACTTTGTTAAATGAGCTCTATGACAGATTTGAATGTATAATGTTTATTAAAGATAATTAGGATGTTAGAAGAAAAACAACTTCCTTATTGTCAACTAAATTTTTTTAACCACAAGTATTTGACTAATGAAGGGGAGTTTAAAACTATTTATCATTAAATTGGTTTTGTCTTTTACTTATTTCTCTACTAAAGATAAATAGTACTGTGCTACTTTGCATGCTGAAAGATGATTCATTTCACATTTTCAATGTATAGTTAGTTTGCTGCTAAAGACCACATCAGAAAAACGAATTCACTCATAAAGCAGTTTGTGTTCTTTGATCATTCCTTTTAAAAACCTCTTATATTCAGCATCAAAAACATTTATCAGTTTCAGAGAAACCAACTGTCGACAATATGACACAGTCTCATGTTGATGCCATTAAACACGTCTTATGTCACGGTCCAATATTTTCCTATTTCACAAACTTCATTGTGATTCTTATCAGAAATGTTTTTATTTTATTTTTTTAAATCAATACTTTAAATCTTAGGATGGCACTCAAAATATGACTTCATCTTTCTTGAGTCTACAATAAACACTCTAAGTAGCACCAGTAATGATATCAAGAGATGTATAAGATTTGGAAAGTCTAATGTCTCTAAAGTTCTCAGGAGCAATTATGTCAGTTTAAAAAATAAAGTGTAACGCCGCTGCCAGA
>NW_006399752.1:823925-824755 GCF_000299155.1 Elephantulus edwardii | reverse complement strand
TAGCTACAATATCCCTAGTACCACGACCTCTTCTAAACCCAGCCTGAACTTCTGGAAGTTCTCTGTTGATTTGCTGTTCCAGTCGTTTTTGGATAATCTTCAGCAAAATCTTGCTTGCATGTAATATCAATGATCTTGTTTGATAATTTCCAAAGTCTGTTTGGTCACCTTTCTTTGGAATGAGAACAAATATAGATCTCTTCCAGTCAGTTGGTAAAGTGGTTGTCCTCCAGGTTTCTTGGCACAGCTTGGTGAGCACATCTAGGGCAGCATCTATTAGTTGAAATATGTCAATTGATATACCATCTATTCCTGGGGCCTTATTTTTTTGCCAATTCCTTCAAAGAAGTTTGAACTTCTTCCTTCATCACCATAGGCCCTTGATTATATGTTGTTTGGTGAAATTCTTCTATGTCTGGCTATTCCTTTTGGTCCAGTGACTCTGTATACTCTTTCCATCTTCTTTTAATACTTTCTAGATCATTTACTATTCTGCCCAAAGCATCCTCTAGTATAGTAACTCGAGGTTTGAATTTGTTTTTCAGTTCCTTGAGCTTAAGAAATGCTGAGTGAGTTCAGCCCTTTTGATTTTCTGACTTCAACTCTTTGCATATTTCATTATAATCTTTTCTTTGTCTTCCTGCACTGCTTTTTAAAATCTTCTGCTCATCTCTTTAATATCTCGAATTCTTCCCTCTGCTTTGGCTTTTTTTGTGGTGCTCTAGTGCAATATTCAGAGTCTCTTCTGACAATCACTTTGGTCTTTTTTTCCTCCTCTGTCTTTGTAATGACCTTTTGCACTCTTCCTGGATGATACTCTTGATATCCTC
>NW_006399752.1:815221-823090 GCF_000299155.1 Elephantulus edwardii | reverse complement strand
GTGTCAGTGAAGGAGAGGAAGATCCTTAAAGAGATGTATCGATATTGTGTCTGCAGTAAAGGATTCAAATGGGTCAAGGATGACAACGATAGTCCTGAGCAGGACAGAGCTCAGTTCTTTTGTTCATAGAGGTTGCATGATGACACTTAACAGCAATCACAACAATTTATAATCTAATCAAACAAATAATTGAAAACTCTGTGAACTTTGATACATTATAATAGCTGCAGAAAGGCTTCAGGCCTTTTGTTCAAAGGGTCACTATGAGTCATGCTCAACTCCAAGGCAATCAACAACAACATATTACATTTATGAGATAAACTATAATATTCAGAAATTCTAGCTAACTATTATTTATGTAGTAAACTTATGTTTAAGAGACTTGTTGGCTCTACTCGTTTGTTTTAGAAAGAAATCTTTGTCTTTAAACAGTATTATCTGTAATAAGGATAAAAATAAAAAGACCTCTGGAGGGTTGGTTTGGTTCTCTCTCTCTCTCTCTCACACACACACACACACACACACAATAATGGAAGAATGAAAGTAAACATATAGATAAAACTTAATAAAAACAAGATACATACCATTATTTATCTCCTCCAGCTTCTGGAGCAGTAGCAATGCCCTAATTCAGGCCTAGGTGGTAATTATACAGGAGTGATCATATTTTTATGATTTTTCTCAAATTACACCCGAACTGCGATATGATATTTTTCAGTCATCTCATCTTGCTAAAGCTGGACAATAAAGGAAGAAAATCAAAGAACTGATATACTTAGATTCTTGTGTGGCAAAGATTGTTGAGGATATCATAGAATGCCAAGAAATCCTATCTTGGACAAAATACAGCCAAAATGTTCCTTAGCAGGGAGAATGGCAAAGTTTCTTCACTTCCTTCAGAAATATTCTTGAGAGAAATCAGTCCCCAGAGAAGAGCAAAAGGTTTGATATAGTAGAGAGTCATGGAAAAAAGAAAGACGTTCATTAGATGGATTGATACACCCGCTGCAATGATGACTTAAATGGGATAAAACATGACTCCAAATAAGGAGCAACAGTTTCAAATACTCAGAAATATTTGGGACATGGGTGATATTAATCATGAATTTAAGAAAATTAGAAATTGTCAAAAATAAAATGAAATGCATATTTAGATTATTGTGTGGCAAAGAATATTGAGTATCTCACAGAATGCAAAGAAGAAGGGAAAAAAATGCAAGAAATTTATCTTGGAAAAAATACAGCCAGAATGTTCTTATCAAGGAGAATGTCTTCAAGTCAGGAATGACTCATAGCAATCCTATGAACAAGATATCTGAACCCTGACTGATCCTGTACCTTCCTCATCATCTCTGACACATTTGAGTGCATTGCTGCATTCATTGGGTCAACATTTCTCATTTACAGTCTTCTCTTCCACTGACCATGTACCTTTCCAAGCATGATGACCTTCTCCAAGGACTAGCCTCTCCTAACAGCATATCCCAAATTTGTGAGATGAAATTTTGTCACTTTGCCTTTAAGGAGTACTTTGGCTGTCCTTTTTTTTTTTTTTTTTTTCAGAACATGTCTGTTTGTTCTTTTGGAAGTCCATGAAATATTCAATACCCTTTTTCACCATCACAATTCTTTCTTCTTTATTATTCTATTCTATTCTATTCTATTCTATTCTATTCTATTCGTGTGTTTGTGTGTGTGTGTGTACTGTCAAATAGGATCTGACTGGTACAGGAGGAGATTGCCCCTACTTATCCAGCAGAGTATCTGGTAGATTCGAACCACATACCTCTGGGATTGCAGTGCAGTTTCTAATTCTTTATTCATTGTCCACCTCTCAAATACAAAGCAACTGATTAAAAAAGGCAATGACCTAAGTCATGTATATCTTAGTTTTCACATTGGAATCATTGTTCCTTAGTGATTTGGAGAGGTTCCTGAGAGCAGGCTTAGCCAATACATTACAACTCCTGATCTTCTGACTACTGGTACAAATGGCATTGATTGTGAATCAATTGATGAAATCATTAACAATGTTAAACTATTTCCACCTACTACAAAGTTGTCTATTGGTACAGTGGTGAGGATTTTTGTCTTCTGACGTAGATTGAAATGCAGTCCACATTGAAAGCTGTAGTCTTTTATCTTTTATAGCAAGCATCTCAAGTCTTCCTCACATATAAGAAGCAAAGTTGTGAAATTTGCATAAAGCAGTTTGTTGATAAATCTTCTTCTGATCTTAATGCCATAGTCTTCCTTGTGGCACTTGTGAGGTGAAATACACTGATGTTGGCAATTTGGAATAGAACGATCCTATGGTCTACTATGCCTGTACTGACAAATGGAAAAAGAATCATGTGGCATTCATTATCATAAAGAACATTTTAAGATTTATCCTGAAATACAAAATTGTCAATGACAGGATAATACTTATATGTATACAAGGAAGAGCTGTTAATATGATTATTATTTACATTTACCAATCAACCACTAAAAACAAAGATGAGGAAATTGAGGATTTTTACCAACTTTGAAATTCTGAAACTGATCATATATGTACTCAAGATGCAATAACTAGAGATTAAAATTTGAAAGTTGGAAAAAATTATTGGAGCTGGAGAATATAGCTTTGGTGATAGAAATGAGATTAGAGATCACATAAGAGCATTTTGTATGACCAAGAATTTATTCACTGCAAATATATTTTTAAAAAACATAAATGGTGATAGACAGGAATCAGGTAAACTATAACTGTGAAAAGAAACTGAAGTTCAGTGTCATCAATCTAAATAAGATCATCAATTGCTCGCATGCAAGTTCAAATTGAAGATGAAGACAATAAAAGTATGCCCACCAGGGCCAAAATACGATCTTCAGTATCTTCTACATGATTTTAGATATTATCTCAAGGTTAGATTGATGCATCGAATATTAATGACCCAAGAAAGACAAGATATGTGGTAGGATGACATCATGAACATCAAATATAAAGAAAGCAAAAAGTCATTCAAAAAACAGGGGAAAGACGAAAACACTAAAATTGTTTTCAGAAAGATCCTGAGGCTTGTCCTGGAACAGAAAGAAGCCAATATGTCAAGAAAAAGAATTATAAAGAGAGCATAACAGAAAATTTGGAAATACAGCTCTAGAAGACAAAGCAAAATGTTATAATGAAATATGCAAACTCCTGGAATTAGAAGACCCAACAAGAATGTACTCAGCATTTCTAACGTTGAAAGAACAGAAGAAAATATTTTAGTCTCTAGTTATAATAATGAGATTCTGTGGTTAAAATTTTGGAGATGTAAAAAGCACTCAACACAATCACTGTATCTATAATAATTTTTAAGTGTAGCATATTATCAGAAACGATAGTGTAGTAATGGGCAAGGTTCAGTGGTGATTAATTTTATAAAATAATGCATGAGAATGATTATATGAAACACAATGTGAATAAAGAATAGTGTAAACCACAGTGTATACAAATGTTGTAAGGAAACCAATAAAAAACAAAAAAATGACACTGAAGAAAGAAGTCTTAACTTCAGTGAAGATATTGACAAAACTTTGTTATTTTTGTTAGGTCGCTGAGTCGAGTATGATTACTAATGACCCTATGAACAATAAATCAGAACCCTGTTTTAAGAACTTCCTTTCTTTTGCCACCCTCCACATTTCCACACATGATTCTAGCAACATGCCCAAAGTCTGTGAGACAAAGTTTCAACATCTTCAAATCGTCTTCAGTTTTCAAACTGCATCTGTTAGTTGAAATACGTCAATCTGTATCCCGTAATTTCCTGGGGCTTTGTTTTTTGCCAGTGCCTTCAGTGCATCTTCAACTTCCTCCTTCACTACCATTGGCTCCTGCTCATATGGCACTGCTTGAAATTTTTTCATGTCAGTCAATTCTTTTTAGCAGAGTAACTCTATGTATTTCCTCCATCTAAACATTTTATTGGGAAGAACACGTTGGGGACAAAAGGAGGTGAGGGTTGGGAGCAGAAGTGTGAGGATGGGCAGGGATGAAAATTGCAGGGATGCAGTTGCAGGGCTGCACAATCTGCTTGGTGGAGGGAGCAGGTGAAGGAAATGAAAAGGATCCAGTGGGGTTCAGATGATTCAGGGCAATGGTAAGCATAGTCCAGTGGTAATTAAACGGTCTTTTTCACTTGTGGGTTTCTCATTTGGGAATTGGGCACAGACTCTCTGGCTTCTTCATGCTGAACAGGGAGCATTGATGTGAAGGGGGAAAGGGAGCACATTTTAACACCTTATTGGTGGTGTTGGGTTAAAGCTGCTTGCCTTCTTGTTCTGTTAGATGGTTTCCTGACACTTACTCCCCTCTGGACTGCAAAGTGTTTTCCCAGGTGGGTCTAGTGAGGATGGCTGACTGAACCCTGAGGCTCCATCCTCCTTTGCTTCCTTAGCTGGCCATTGTATTTCCTTTTTGTCTCTGGAACTGGGTTGGGGGTCAAGTGTGGAGTAAAACTCAGAGTTAAGGTTACCTATAGAAAAGGGAGCAAATCTAGAGAGAACAAACTTGTGAGTTACAAATAGAAGGGCTTTGGGGGTGTCACTTATGGGTGTGCTGGGGGAGAGTGTTGAGGAAAGTAGCCTCGATAAAATTCTCTGTATACCCTAGGTAGTTTTTTCTACCCAGGGGTCAGATGGTACAATCTGAGGGCTGAGGAGCTCATCCCGAGGGCCGGCCGACTTGCCCCACTACCGGTGTGTGTGTGTGTGTGGGTGGGGGGCGGGGGCCTGAACGCACAGCTTGACCCACTGGGGGCTGAACAAACCACCAGCCCCGAGGACCAGATGGCAACCCCCGTTGGCCAGGGGGCACACCCCCGGGGCTGGTTGGCACACTCCCCCACCAAAGTCCCCCACCCCCAAGTCCTGACCCTGTGCCTTGCTGAAGACCATGTGGCCAGGGACAGCATCCCCAATTCTGGTACCGCCACCATTACCCCCCCCATAAGTGGTCATACTGTAATTTAAAGTAGGTTTCACTGCCCTCCCCCTTTATACGTGGAGAAGGGGACCTGATGGTGGTGAACAGACCCTCCTCAGCTCTAAACAGTTCTTGGCAAAAGCAGATAGCAGATCAAAAGATGCAGTGCATTGAGGATATCTGCCATCCTGGACATGCTGCCACAGTTAAATGTCATCTAGTTGTAAACAGATCACAGACTCTCATCAATCCATTGCATTGGTAATCTTCCTCTCTGGCCTGCCCAGGGAAGCCCCAACCTGCTGCCTCTGCCGTCTTGGCTCCAGGAATTCTCCCCAGAACCAGTTCACTCTGCTGCAGTGTGGCACCAGCCTCGGGGAGCCGGTGCCTACTGGCCATCTCAGGTGAGGGAATCCCTGGGGTCCGGTGGTGGAAGCCTCATGGAGCTGTGGTGGCTGTGTGGGCTTGGCAGCAGGGGGCTGTGAGCCGCAGGACTCACCCATTTCTCCCTGGGAATCCTTGATATCCTGATGTTGAGCCTTGGTCCACCCGGAAGATCAGTAATCAACTGTTTAACTGTTCAATTATCAATAAACAGAGGTCTGTAGAAGGTCATGGTGGCCCTCCTCTATGTGGTCTGCTGCTCCTGCAGCTCACCACATTGTTTCCTCTGCTGCCACCATCTTGGAATTGTATTCCCTCCATCTTCTTTTTATGCTTCAAGGAACATTAAACAAATTGCCTATAGCATTTTTCAATATTACAATTCAGTGCTTAAATTTGTTTTTCAGTTCTTGCATCTTGAGAAATACAGAGTTAGTTCTTCCCTTTTTATCCTTCTGTTCCATCTTTCTACACATTCCATTATAATACTTTGTTTTCTCAAGCTGTCCTTTGAAATCTTCTATTCAGCTCTTCTACTTCAGCATCTTTTCCCTTTATTTTGGCATCTCAACGCTCTAGTGAAATATTCAGAGACCCTTCAGACATGCCTTTTGGTTTTTTCTTTCTCTTCTGTTTTGCAATGACTTTTTGCTTTCTTCATGGATATTATTTTCCCAAATCTTATCTAGTCTTTGATCATTGCTGTTCAGGTTTTAAAACCTTTTCTTAAGATGATTTTAAAATTCAGGTGAAATAGAGTCAAGATTATATTTTTTATTCTTATGGACTTGTTTTAAAGATGCTGGACTGGATAAGCTTGTCAAGTTGTGCCAAGAAATCTGGAGAACAACTACCTGGCCAAATGACTGGAAGAGATCCTTATTTATTCCCATTCCAAAAAAAAAGGTGACCTGACAGACTGTGCATATTGTCAAACAATATCACTAATATCACACACCAGCAAACTTCTGCTGAAAATTATTCAAAAACAACTGGAAGAGTACATTAAAAGGGAACTACCAAAATACAAGGTAGGTTTAGAAAAGTTTGGGGCACTAAAGACGTTATTGCCAATGTCAAATGGATCTTGACAGAAATCAAAGCATACCAGAGAATGTCTGTCTGTGTTTCATTGACTATGCAAAGGCATTTGATTGTGGATCACAACATTTTGTGGCTAACCTTAAGGAGAATGGGAATTCCAGAACACTGGACTGTGCTCAAACAAAACCTATACTCTTAACAAGGAAGCAGTCCTCAAAACAGAGCAAAGAAACACTGCAAGGTTCAAAATCAGCAAAGGAGTGTGTCAGGGATGCATCCTGTCTCTATATCTTTTCAATCTATATGCAGAACAGATCATCCAGGAGGCTGAGCTTATTGAGTAGTAATGTAACACTAGGATTGGAGGAAGACTAATCAACAAGCTATGTTATGAAGAAGGTACAACATGCTTGCTGAAACTGAGGAAAACCTGAAGTACTTGCTGCAGATGATCAAGGACTTTAGTCTACAATATGGATTGAAGCTCAATATCAAGAAGACAAATATTCACACCTCTGGGCTAACTGGCAGCACCATGATAGATAGAGAAGAGATTGAGCTTGTTAACAATTATAGATTGCTCCGTCCCACAATCAACACTTTTGGCACCAGCAGTTAAGAAATCAAAAGATAAAATGCACTGAGAAAATCTAGTATTAGAGACCTCTCTTAAAGGACTGAGAAGTAATGGTGTCAGGCTAGAGACTAAGGTGGGCCTGATGCAGGCCATGGTCTTTGCAATTATTTGCAATCTGAACTCAACCTCTCACACTGTCACAACTGTTCAGAGGAATAGTGTTTCCTGTTCAGCAGGTTTTCAGAGAACTTTTATTTAAAACCAATCGTGCTTCCTGGTCAATCTTAATCTAGGAGCTCTACTAAAGCCTGTTCACCATGGGTGACCCTTGTGGCATTTGACACACCAGTGGCATAGTTTTCAGCATCACAGAAACTCACAAGTTACCTCAGTAGAACAAACTGACAGACAAGTGCTGTACTAGTTAGAAAAATGTATTTCTCAAATACAACAAACAGACAATTGAGTGTTGTACTTCTAATAGCAAACCAGGCATATAAATATCATGTTACCATATTCCGCTGAAACCTATATAGATGTGGCAGCATGTGCTCCTGGGAGGGTTTTGAAGTGTTACAACTGAGACTCATGGATGGTATACTGGGGTAACATAGATATTTTGAACATATGAAGTCTCAGTTGAATCTTTGCTGCTAGTGTTTCATACAAGGCCCAAGGGCCTAATAGACTGTTAATTAAAAAAAAAAAACCACCTTCCAGATCCAAAACAGTTTAAATAAGAGGTTCCCAGCCCCCAACCAACTGTTAATCAAAAAGACAACAAAAAATTAGGCTCCATAAATTGCCAAAATACTGAGATGTTTCAACAGTTCTTGGCTTGAGTATGCTCACGTATCTTTATCATGGAATTTGGAAGAGCACTGATCTAGCCAACTGAAGAGATCCATAA
>NW_006399752.1:810984-814801 GCF_000299155.1 Elephantulus edwardii | reverse complement strand
CAAGCGACTCGACGGCACATAACAACAAACAACAACATACATCTCGTGATCTCCTGGCTGTTGACACCATAGTGTAAGAAATTATTGACAATTTTTGGTTTTGTCTTAATAGTATTAAGCATCGTATAGTGGTTAGGATGTGAAATTATCTGATCTAATATATGTCATGTGCCATACTGACCATTACTGTTATAATTAAGAGTCATTGAGTCAGTTCTGACTCATAGTTCTTATGCCAAGAGCTCATAATAAGGATTGAAATTTATACTGAACTCTGTGCCATGCTCAAAATCTTTGTCATGTTGCAGTCCACGGATTGACTCACAATGTCAATCCATCTCTTTGAGGACTTTGAATTCACTGCAACTTTATACGACAGAGAATAAACATCTTCTAGCATTTCTTAGGGACTAATATTCAGTGGAGCAACTCACTGGGTCTTTTTCTCGAGGAGTTTCAGATGGCTTTCATTTATTATACCTTTGGATAGCAGTCATTGTGCCAAAAATGTGTTCTTTTTTAGAGTGTTACCTGTACAGTCTTTTGGAAAAGACCTCTTAAAAGTATAAAAAAGCAAGAATGTTGCTGTGAAAAAAAGAAATGAGCTTGGTCCAACCCATAGTATATCACCTATATATATCTGTGAAGAATTGATGCCTTTGAATTGTGGTTTTGCAACAAATACTAACTATAGAATGAATTGCCAAACTAAAAGAAGTGCAGTAGGAATGCTACTTTAATGAAAAGTGTAAGACTTCATCTGACAGCTTGGATACATTAACTGGAGGGACTAGTCCCTGAAAAAAGACACCATGCTTGGTAAACAGAGAGTCAACAAAAAAAAAGAGGATGACAATGAAAGAGCTAGATTGGCACAGTAGTTGTAATAATAAAATTAAGGACAGAAATTATTGTGGAGTAATATTTGTATGGAGCATAATTGAGTAGTGTTTCTTTTTGTTGTATTTAGAATCAACAGAATATTAGCAGAATTTAAAGCTGGATTCAAAAGATTGCATGGACCAAGGGATATCACTGCTAATGTCAGATGTATCTTGGCTGAAAACAGAGAATATAAAAAGGATGGTTACCTGGATTTTATGGACTATACAAAGGGATTTGACTGTGTGGATAATAACAAGTTATAGTTAAAAATGGCGAGAATAAGAACACTGACTTGTGCTCATCTGGAACTGTATGTAGATACAAATGCCTTAATAAGAACAAGGGGATACTTGCTGTTTAAAATCAGGAAACATGTACAACAGGCTTGTATTCTTTAATCATACCTGTTCACTCTGCATGCTGAGCCAATAATTCAAGAAAGTGAGCTATGTAAAGAAGAATGAGGCATCAATATTTGAGGAAAACTTATTAAAAACCTGCAAAATGTAGACAACACAACCTTGCTTGCTTAATGAGAAGAGGTCTTGAAGCATTTACTGATGTAGATTAAAGACAGCAGCCTTCAGTACACGTTATACTTCAAGATAAAGGAATTAAAAATTATAAAATATCCTTAAAATTAGACTAAAATGTAACATCATAATAGAGGAAAAAATTAAAACAGTGAGGAACTTAATTTCACTTGGATCCACAATTATTTCCCACATCAATAAACCAAACAATGCATTGGTTTGGGCAAAGTTGCTGCAAAAGGTTTATCTAAGATAAAAATTAAAAAAAAAACCCTCCCAAAGATCTGACACAGAGGATTAAGGTATGCCAAAACTAAGTTATGATGTTTTCAATAACCTCATCTTGAACCTTTGTTCCAAGATGTCAATAACCTCATATGTATGTGAAGACTAGAAGTAGGCCCCAAAAGAACTGATATCTTTGTATTATGGTATTGGTGAAAAAACTTATTGACTATATGGTGAAATACCAGAAAAACCAACCGTATAGCATGACTTCTCCTTGAATGTGGGGATGGTGAGGCTTTATCTCACATAATTTGGACAAGTTGTTGGAAGAGTTCAATTCCTGGAGAAATATATATACTTGATAAAGTAAAGGGTCAATAAGAGCAATAAGACTGATTGATACAGTAGATGCAATAATGGGATCAAATATAGCAACCATATTTAAGATGGTAATAACACACACAAGCAAGATCCTGCTGAAGAGTATCCAAAAAGAATTGAAATAGTACATCAGTAGAGAACTGCCAGATGTGCAGCCTGGCTTTAGAAGAGGCCGTGGCACTAGGGATATCATTGCTAACGTTAGATAGTTCATGGCCAAAAGAAGAGAATCCAAGAGGAATGTCCATGTGTCATTGACTATGCCAAGGCACTTGACTGTGTGGATCACAACAAATTATCACATGATCTTTAGAAGAATGGGGATCCCAGAATACTTAATTGTGCTCATGTAAAACCTATACTTGGATCAGTAGTGAGAACAGGTATGGAAACATTGCAGTTTCAGGATCAGGAAAGGTGAGCATCCTATCTCCATAGCTTTTCAATCTATATGCAGAACAGACTAGTTGGGGGGTGTGTGTGAAGGAAATGGGAAGACTGTGGCAGGGACCTGAAATGACTGTGTAACAATGGGCAAGGTCCAATGGTGATTGATTTTATAAATCATAATACATGGGAACGATTGTATGAAATACAATATGAATAAAGAATACTGCAAAACACAATGTAAATGAACTTTGAAAGCAAACCAATAAAAAATACATTTAAAAATCTTCATTAAGTAAAGGAGGGGAGGGAAACCCTTAACATGAAAGTGTAAATAATTTTTAACTACTTTTAATTATTTTTTTTTTACTTTAGAGTCACTAAACCCAAACACAAATTCCAGTACTACAGGACTTCAGTTTCATAGACAGAAATAAGAGTCTGACTGAATGCAACATTCACGTAATTAAATTAAAACAAATTTTATCGCTTTTCCATCGTAGTGTGTACAAATTTGATAGCCTTTGTTTCAAAATGTCAAGAAGAAGGGAGCTCTGATGGCCTAGTGGCAAGACGCTGCACTGCAATCCCGGAGGTACGTGGTTCAAATCCACCGGATGCTCTGCTGGAGAAGGAGGGGGCAATCTCCTCCTGTACCAGTCAGATCTGATTTGACAGTTCATGCAAAAATAATACAATAAAAAAAAAACACAGCTTAGTAAGAAGTCAAGAAGAAATTGATCAAATTATGCTTATCAGTTTTATCATTACTATTCTTACAAAATGTATAGGGAGTTCTGGTGGCCTAGTGGCAAGAAGCTACACTCCAATCCCAAAGGTGTGTGGTTTGAGGCCACCAGATAGCTGCTACATGGGGGAAGAATGGACATTCTCCTCTCATGTGATTTACTGCCTCTGCAAACCACTGTAGGGTCAGCTATGGGTCGGTTCTAACTCTATGGTACACAAAAACAAACAATATCTTGCTAATTTTCTGAATAAAACTAAAAGTCTCACTGTCCATTTGCTTGAAAAGTCATGCATTGAAATCTCTATTAAGCGCGGTCTACTCTGACACACATGGAGTCACCCTGAGTCAAAATCACCCCTATGGAAATAGGTCACTGATTAAGTCTATGAGTGTTGTTAGTTTTTAACATGTTTAAAAATGTTCTTTAAATTGCATAAACTTGCTATGGCCTACTGGTAAGGAGCTATACTGTAAACCTAAAAGCACATGGTTCAAAACCACCAGCTACTCCATGGAAGAAAAAAGTAATCCACACTGTGCAATATACTACCTGAGAAAACTCCCTGGAGGGTCAACTATGGGTCAGTTCTGACTATGTCACCTAACAACAGCAACATCTAATTAAAGTGTATTTTCCAGCAAGCACCACCCT
>NW_006399752.1:802511-809619 GCF_000299155.1 Elephantulus edwardii | reverse complement strand
GGATGTGTCCTGTCTCCATACCTTTTAAACCTGTATGCAGAACAGCACCACCCTCATAGAGAAATATTTTTTAAACATTTCTAACATAAATTTATCATGGAAAAAGAAACATTTTCATGAGTTTTACATGTGAGATTTTTCTTTTTTTTTATTTTATCATTGTTTTTGTATGTACCATCAAATTGGATCTGACTGGTACAGGAGGAGATTGCCCCTCCTTCTCCACCAGAACATGTGGTGGATTCACACCACATACCTCTGAGATTTCAGGGCAGCTTCTAGCCACTAGGTCACCAGTGCTCCCTTATGTGAGATTTTTCTGTATAAAAATTTTATATGTGAGTTTTTCTGTTTGTCCTTTATCCTGTATTTGCATGCAAATGCTCACATAAAACAAACATCTGAGAAAATCCTGGAAAACTAATGACCATCTTTTGCTCTTATAGGATAATGAGGACAAGCTAAGGTGTGCTACACAATTAATGTCTAAGGCATTGGACATCAGATTAAATACGATAGTGGAGCTGAATTGTCTAGGCCTACATCTCCCTGCCATATCTGCTCGTTATCTAAATTCTGAAGTAATTCGATCTTAGGTTATATTTTCCCCACCTGCTATAACAACTATGTTTTGAAATTTAGAAATTCCGAAATGTATAATCAGACACTTTTCAGAAACTAAGATTCCATTGAACATATTTTAAATATATTTATTATTCAGTGATGACAGTCTTATCCTCATCAGTGTCAACAGCATGTTGGACATTGGAATTATCATTTGTGGTAATGTTATATGTCTCAACAACATATCAGGCAGTGAAATTCCTTGAGTTTTTGGCTTCAGAAAGTAAAATAATGTCTTCTCACAAATTTAGATGAAGAAGGTTAAGCTACTCTGTTATTGGTAACCACAATTGTTTGAAAATAAGGTCTCACAATATAAGAAAGATGAAAACATAAACCCCTTAATAGATTAATGAATGGAGAGCATCAAAATGTTTCCAGGGGAATATATTCCTTTCTTATTTATAAATATAGTTAGTTGCTTTGTTTTAAAGGGTGGGCAAGGGCTTTTCTCTCCTCAAGCAAAGTATTTTTCAAATGTTGTTGTTATGTGTCTTGTTCAAACCAAAGTTCCTTCTAATGGAGAGGGACTCCCCGCCCCTCGCTGGGATTCATCCTCACAGCACACTTTTAATCAAGCAGTTATTTCTACCAACACATTTGTTTTGTTTGTATTCACTATAAGATTCTATCTTGTAAATAAAGACATCCAGCACAAAGTAGAAAAAGAATAAAATCTCATTTATTTTGTTTCATTTTCTTTAAAATGTTAAAATTTCTTTAAAAATCTATGACAAAAATCTAATGGATTTTGAGAACAAAATAGAAGACAATTTCACTTTTAAAGTTATTTTGTTTCTCCAAGTATTATTAGTCTTTGCTCCTTCAGAATATGGTGGCAAGAGACTATAGGCTCAGGTACAGGATAACTGGTCAAAAGTATGCCCAGAATCACATTGCTAGAGACCCTACACAATTACAGCATGGTCATTTTGACTCTTGCTTGTAAAAATAATATGGAGTAGGGGAATATATTATTTTGTCAATCTACATGAGTCATTGAAGTCATAAAGGGAATAGGGAGCTCAGGTGACCTAGTAAAGAAGGGCATTGATAACCCAAAGGCATTCTATGAATCCACTAGCTATTATGCAGGAGAAAGATGGGCAATCTACTCACATGCAATTTACTGTCTCTGAAAACCCACTGTAGAGTTAGCTATGGATCGGCTCTGACTTGATAGCATACAACAACAACAAATATAAAGATAGGAAGCTTTTGGTGGCTTCTTGTTGTTATGTGCCATTGAGTTGACTATGACCCATAGGGACCCCTATGCACAATAGCTCTAAACCCTGCTATATCTGGAGCCAATCTCACTGTTTCTGACACTCTTACCCTCATTACTCCAGTTACTGTATCAATCCATCTTATCCAAGGTCTTCATTTACTGCACTGTCCCTCTACCCTTTTAAAGACGGTGTTCTTCTCCAAGCACTAGTCCTTTCTGGAAACATGCTCCAGGTGTGTGAGATGGAGCCTCAAAATCCTTGCCTCCAAGGAGCAGCTTGGTTTAATCTTCTCAAGGCCATACATATTATTCTCTTGGCAGTCCACAATTCTCCTTGTTCAATACTCTTCTCCAGCACCACCACTCAAAGGCATCAGTTCTTCTGGCATGTTTGGTCTTTGTCCAGCTCTCTGTTGCATAACAAGTAATTTCAGAGACCATGGCCTGAATCAGATGCACCTTGGTCTCTAGACTGACATCATTGCTTTCCAGCGCTCTGAAGAGGTCCTTGAATTTTCCTAATACAATTCATCTTTTGATTTCCTGACTGCCGGTGCCAAGAATGTTGATTGTGGAACCGAGCAAGCTAAAATTGTTGACAATCTCAATCTCTTCTCCATCTATTATGGTGTTGCCAATTGGCCCAGTGGTGAGAATCTTCATTTTCTTGATTTTGAGCTTCAATTAATATTGCAGACTACATACAGTCCTTGACCCTCAGCAGCAGATACTTCAGGTGTTTCTCAGTTTCAGCAAGCAAGTTTATGTTATCTGAAGAACATAGGTATTGATGAGTCTTCCTCCAAGCTTGATGTCACAGTCCTCCTCATAAAGTCCATCCTCCTTAATGATCTGTTCCATAGATAGATTAAAAAGCTATGGCAGTAGGACACATCACTACATATCACTGAAATAGGATACATCACAATCTTACAGCCTCTCTTACAGCCTCTGAAACCCACTTTAGTGTCAGCTATGTGTCTCTTCTAACTTGAAGCCACATGCCAGGCACAACATATTTAGAATAATAGAAATACATTTAGTCACAAAGAATTTTTTTTACTGGTGTATTTTTTAAAGTATCATCGTTTTAGTCAAAGAATCACACTGAATAAAAAAAATCACACTGAAGACATAAAATAATAGATTTTTAAAAGCTTGAATAACATCTCTGTTAATATGTATGTCTGATGTTTCTTTTGAGTTGTTCAAACTAGTTTTTTTTAATTAGATAATGGGGCTGCTTGAGTTAGGTACTTCTTATTCTACTGCCTAAAATCTGAAGATTTAAAAAATATATTTTCTTAAAATGATAATAAAAAATAGGTATATTTACCTGGAAAACTCTCATTATTTTCAGAGGAGAAAATCCCATCCAATTAAGTGCTTCGAGAATATTTAATTACTTACACAAATGACATGAGTGCTTTCACTTGAAACTTTTTTCTAGATGTCTGTCAAACTATTGCAAGTTTATAAAGTAGACTTATGTTTTGTATCAAGTATGGAAGTAACACCCAAGCACATTCTGGAACAAGATACCAATTGTAAATTAAATAATGATAAAGATAATTTGCATAACATTATGGAGTGGCAGAAAAGAAACCAGAGTTACACAATAATTATGCATATATATAGACAATTGCACAAACAATCCTACATTATCAAGAGTGACAAGATTTACCTCTAAATAGACAGACAAGGCAAACATACATGGGCAAGTAAAAGGAACTACACTGATGATAATGGATGTTGTTGTTGTTGTTGTCATTGTTGTTGCTAGGTGCCCTCAGGTCGAGTATGAACTCATAGTGACCAAATGAAGAACAGATCTGAACCATGTCCTATCCATGCTGTCCTCACAACCTCTGAATTCTCAACCCCATTGCTGTAGTTACTGTATTAATCCATCTAGTTAGGGTATTCCTTTCTTTCGCCATCCCTCCACTTTTCCAAGCATGATGTCCTTCTCCAAAGAATAGCCTTTCTCAGTAACATGTTCAAAGTATATGAGACAAAGCTTTGCCATATGTCTCCATGGAGCACTCTGGATTTACCTTCTCCGAGATATATATGTTTGTTCTTTTGACAGTCCATGGGGTGGGTATTTAGTACTCTTCTCCAACACCACACTTCTAAGATATTAATTTTTCTTCTGTCACCCTTAGTTATTGTCCAGCTCCCAGTAGCTAACAAGTGATTTAAAAGACCACGGTCTGAATCTGGTGCAACTTAGTCCTCCAACTAACATTTTTGTTTCTCAATAATTTGGAGGTGCTCTTGAATGCAGACTTTACCAGTGCAATATGTAGCCTTATCTCCTGACTGCTGGCACCAAGTGTATGGATTATGGATCCAAATAAGAAGTTGTTGAGAGCTTCAATCTTTTCACTGTCATGATGTTGTCTGTCTGTCCAGTGGTGAGATTTTTGTTTGTTTGTTTTCTTGTCATTGAAATGCAATCCATATTGAAGGTAGTGTTTAATCTTCTGCAGCAAGTGCTTCTCCCTATTTAAAGTAAATAAGAATGAAGAAAATCAAGACACATAAAAACACATAGCACATAGCACCAACAGACCTTGAAATCTTCAATTTCAATGATCCTAGGAAAAGAAGAACTAGATGGTAACTGGCCACTACTGCTGACTCTCCTGAAAGGGATCACAATAGAATGTCCTGGATAGAATGACAATACACAGACTTATTGCCTGATAGAGATGGGTGGAAATCCTGACACTAAAGCTTTCAGCAGCCCTCTGTGTCTGGAACTAAACACATCCCCAGGGCACAACTTGCAGACAAACAAGAATGTTTACGATGGATAAAAACTTAGCATTCATAGCACTCAATCACAAAAGATTACAAGGATATATAACTCACAAGACATGAAGGAAGAGAACGGAGGAATGAGTGAAAGTATAAACAGAGATAGTAGGAAGAATGATAATATAATGTGAATATTATCATACATTTCATAAAATATAATGTGTATGGATAAAATACCAATCTGATAAAAACTTTCACTCAACATAAAAGGTTTTAGTTTTAAAAACAAATAAAACAATAGTAAACAAGTAATTTTAATAGAATGTTCATTTTCAGATGATAAATTGTAGGATAATTAAGGGGTGTCTAGCAGTCCTGGACATGCTTACCAGTCTGTGTCAGGAAATTTGGAGAACAGCTGCCTGGAAAACTGCCTGGAAGAGAGTAATACTTGATCCGTTCTTAACAAAAGTGACCCAATAGAATGTGGAAATTATACAACGATATCATTACTATCACATGAAAGCAAAATATTGGTGAAGATTATTCTAAAACAATACATTGACAGAGAACTGCCAGAAGTTCAAGGGGGATATAGAAGAGATTGTGGTGTCAGGATAGCATTGCTCATGTCAAGTGGGTCCTGACTGAAAGCAGAGAATGTCAGAAGAATGTTTATTTGTATTTTATTGACTAAGCAAAGCCGTTGTACTCTCTGAATCATAATATTGAGAAGAATGGGAATTACAGAACAGCTAATTGTACTCACGTGAAATTTGTATGTAGACCAAGAAGCCATTGTCTGAAAGGAGCAAGGAAATACTTGGGTGGTGGTTGTTATATGCCACCAATTCCCCTGCCACTCTTAGTGATCTTATGCACAACAGATCTGAAACCTGTCTTATCCTGGAATAATATCACTGTCTCTGACACATGTGCCCCCATGACCCCAGTTTCTGTGTCAATCTATCTCATCCAGGGTCTTCTTCTCCTTTATTGTCCCTCCTTCCTTCCACGCATGATGTCCTTCTCCAGGGACTGTTCATTTCTGGCAACATGCCCAAAGTATGTGATACAGAGCTTCAAAATCCTTGCCTTCAATGAGCAGCTTAGTTTCACCTTTTCCAGGACAGACCTGTTTGTTCTCTTGGTAGACCATGATATCTCCAATACTCTTTTCCAGCACTGCAACTCAAAAGCAACAATTATTCTATCATACTTAGTCATTGTCCACCTCTCTGATGCATAGCAAATAATTGTAAAGATCATGGCCTGAATCAAGTGCATGTTAGTCTCTATACTGATATAATTGGTCTCAGTACTCTGAAGAAATCCCTAACAGCAGATATACCCAATGCAATTAATCTTCCAATTTCCTGACTGCTGGAGGCAAGAGTGTTGATTGTGGAACCGTGCAAACAGAAATTGTTAACAATATCAGTCTATTCTCTGTCATTGTTCTGTTAATTGGTCAGTGGTGAGAATCATTTTTCTTGATATTGAGCTTCAACCCATATTAGAGACTTCAGTCCTTGACCTTCTTCTGCAAACTCTTCAGCTCCTTTTCTGTTTTAGTGAGCGAAGTTGTGTCTTCTGAATTGCACAAATTGTTGATGAATCTTCCTTCAATCTTGATGCCACATTTCTCTCATAAAGGGAACACTAAATGGATTAAAATCATGAAGAGTGTGCATCAAGTAAATATCCTTTCTCCATAAATTCTATGAACTCTATGAGGGGGTATGTGGTATCAAGATTAGAGGAAGACTCATCAATAACTTGCATCATGCTGATGACATATCTTTGTTGCTTAAAATAAGGAGGACTTGAAACACTTGCTGTAGAAGGACAGAGACTATAGCCTACAGTATGGCTTGCATCTCAGCTTAAAAAAAATGAAGGTCCTAGACAAGATTGCCCACTGTCACCACTTCTGTTCAATATTGTATCAGAAGTGCATGCTAAGCAATATGACAAGAGAAGGAAATAAAAGGCATCCAGATCAGCAAAGAGATGGTGAAACTGTCGCTATATGCAGATGATATAATAGTATATACAGAAAACCCCAAGGACTCAACCAAAAAAACTGTTAGAGCTAGTAAGCCAATCTAGTAAAATTGCAGAATATAAGATCAATATTCAAAAATCAGTGTGATTCCTCTACAGTAACAAAGAGAACTCAGAGAAGGAAGCCAAGAAAGTGGTATCATTTACAATATCCAACCACAAATTGAGATACTTGAGAGTGAACCTAACTGTTGTTGTTGTTATGTGCCGTCGAGTTGCTTGCAACTCATTGCGACCCTATGTACAACAGCCCTAAACTCTGCTCTGTCCTGTGCCAATCACACTGGCTCTGACACTCCCATCCTTATTACCCATGATTAAATCAATCCACCTCATAGGAGGCCTTCCCCTCCGGCGCTGTCCTTCCACCCTCCCAAGCATGATGTCCCTCTCTAAGGACTGGTCTCCCCTTACAACATG
>NW_006399752.1:782277-797496 GCF_000299155.1 Elephantulus edwardii | reverse complement strand
TACCATTAAGTTGGATCTGACTCATAGCTCACCCTCCAGTAGGTTTTTGGAAGCTTCAAATCACATGAGAAGAAATTTTTCATCTTTCTTTCCCAGAGATGGATGAATTTCAACCTCCTGCCTTTACATTAGCTGTGAAGAAAGAGAAAGAAAGAAAGAAAGAAAGAAAGAAAGAAAGAAAGAAAGAAAGAAAGAAAGAAAGAAAGCAAGCAAGCAAGCAAGCAAGCCAAGGTGAATATTTGTTGAAATGCTGTGTCAGCATACTAAAATGCCTAAGAACAATGATTCTTGTTCATTGTAAATTTATCTATCATATATGATAATTTAATAAGAACTGAAAGGGAATGCTGGTGAAGTCTGTAGGGAGCTGAGTCGTTAGTTAAAAGGCCTCACTATCTGTCTGTTTGAATACTCCAGCTACTCCTAAAAGGAATGATGCACAATCTCTTTTCTTGACTGAGATCAGCTATGTATTTGTTACAAAGAGGTAACGGCTTTGACTACTTTTAAATAAACAATACATTTTTAAAATTTACTTCTTTGTGTTTCTGTGAATATTTAGAAATTATATTTAAATGAATAATTGTTGGTTGAACAAATGAATGAGATGAATTCATGTAATTGATGTCTAGATCTTACCTGATGGTCTGCAAAGGAATCAGATTGACTATATCAATGGAAAGAATCAGGAGTCAGGACCATTCTTAGTCCTCAAACTGACATAATTGCTTCTCAATAAGTTGGAGAGGTCTCTGGTGGCAGACTTTCCCAGTGCACTGCATCTACTGTTTCCTGATTACCAGTACAAAAATTGTTGGTTGCAGAGCCAAGTAAGATTAAGTCATTAACAACTTCAATCTTTTCCCCCTAACCTGGTGTTGCCTATTTCTCTAGTGGTAAATATTTTTGTATTCTTGACATTGAGATGTAATCCCTATTGAAGACTATTTTTTGATCATCTGCAATAAGTGTTTCAAGTCCTCCTCAACTTTTCAGAGAACAAGGTCGTGTCATCTGCATAATAGGTTATTGATGAGTTTTACTCTGACCTGATGCCACATTTTCTTCATAGTGTCTATCTTCTCAAATAATTTTCTCAGCATGCAGATTGAATAAGTATGGGGAGAGAATACAACCCTGACATGACGCTTTGGTTTCTTTTATTTTGTTTACAACCATGTGAGAGCTGATTGGCTTGGATGGTTTGGGCTGGCAATGAGCTGAGGGGCAGGCTCTTTTGATGGAGCCAATCAGAGCCTGGTGTGCTGGCCTGGGTTTTGTTTGGTTTGGGGTTTTTTGGTTTTTGTTTTTTTTAAATTCTGTTGGCCCAAGGGCCTGGGGTTAATCTGTGTTTGAAAAAACACTTTCCTAAGTGGTACAGCACTGC
The DNA here is from genome assembly GCF_000299155.1 of Elephantulus edwardii. Taxonomy (NCBI): domain Eukaryota; kingdom Metazoa; phylum Chordata; class Mammalia; order Macroscelidea; family Macroscelididae; genus Elephantulus; species Elephantulus edwardii. The sequence continues at coordinate 796,109 of NW_006399752.1, read as the reverse complement.
TCTGTCAATTTGCTGTACCGAGGCAATGTGGGATTACTGTGATACTGAACACTATGCCATTGGTGTCTCAAATGCTTTAATGGTTGTACATGTTTAACAGTGTTTGGTGGCGCTCCGAGATTAAGACAGGCTTGGAAGCAGGTGTGGCATCTACTTCCTAAACAACATGCCTCTGGAAACTATGAACTCAGAGAATCTACGATAGATAGTTATAGAATAGGGTTCAGACCTTTTGTTCATAGGGTCGCAATGAGTCGTGCTTGACTCAACAGCACTTAGCAATAACATCGTAAAAGTTAAATCCCAAAACAAAGTCTACAATTTTCAAGCTTAACAATCCTATCTCTACACTATAACACAGATTAAGGAAAACCAGGTTCATATACATCATTCTGAGACCCTTTGCTCTATGAAATGTCACCTTTATATATTTACATTCCTATGGATTATTATATTCTCCAGGATTTTTGTACAATAAGCCCAATAATTCTAGCACTTGCATTTAGAAGCAAAGACAGACATAATACATTTCTTTATTGATATTATGCTATTTTATCTTCCCAGTGATCTCTATAAAGTGGATGTATCCGCCATCTCTTATAGGTGAGAAAGTTGAAACTCAAACATTAATTTCCCCAAAGTCACATATGTTATTAGTGGGAAAATGGCAATTAGTAGTGAGCTTGTCTGTGTCAAAGCCTAGCATTTTAAGTCTCCTGAGGTGTTATAATCTTATAGAAAATATTGAAAAGATTAAAATTAAAATGGGAAATAACATAACTGATGCACAGAAATCAAGGTTTGATTGTGTTACAGTCTGGTGAAATATAATTTAATTTTGGACTCCATTTTCTCACTGAACCATACTGTAACTAATAGGCAATATTCTCTTTTGAATCAGAACCTCGGCATTTAGGTTTTCTTGTGGTTATATTATAAGAAATAATGTGCAATGTTTTGATTTCTTTATGCCCACAATCTAAGCCATTCAAAAACAACAAAATTCCACAAAGAAGGAGGAAAAAATAAATCTCAGAGAGAATTTTTGAAAGAACAGTATCAACTTTTTATAGCAATCATAAGAAAATCATCTACATTCGTATCAAATATCAGGTTTCCAGCACAGGAAAGGGGAACTGCAGTACCTGCCATTTTAAATTACTCCCTGTCATGTTTTTATTCCTCCCCCTCCCCTGGGATGTTAATGTCTTGAAGAAATATGTGTGTGCTCTGAAAATATTTCCTGAAGTCAGTGGATTCCATATGTTCCTAGGGAAACAAATTATTCACTCCGTGGGTCATTCCTGGCGACATTCAGATCTTCTAATCAGTACACTTAGGCTCCATGCACTTTGTATTTGCAGAGATTTCTTCAGTAAGCTTACATTGAACTCATCGAATATTTTCATTGAATTAAACTTTCCTCTAACCTAAAATAGACATGCACATATGTACACATCACCTCTTTCACTTAAACTTGCATGTACAAACTCAGTCACATAGACATACAAATACATATTCTTTATACTTTGATTGGACATTGAGGTAAGCCAATTTAAACTATTTTGAAATAAGTACAAACAGCACAAATGCAAAGAAAAAAATTCAAAAGACCAGAAAAATATTTAATAACCTTAGGTCATAAATGTGGTTGACTAAAAGGAACAGAGTCAAAAGTCATAAATGATGAGGAATTGTTTTTAATTTGTATTTGTTTTGTTTTTTATACATAAATAATGAACGAGGGTTAGAGTCTGAATTTTGCTTTTCTTTAAACCAAGTTGAAGATGAGGAGAACTATAGGGGTTTTTGTTGTTTTTAAAAATATTTTTTATTGATTTTCATATGATAGTACCTTTATACTGTTTCATTCATGTACATTGTTTTATGCAATCCTTCATTTACATTGTTTCATAAGTCATTCATATACATTCTATTTTACATTTTTTATTAGTTTCTTTACAAAATTTGAGTATGTGTAGTTTTTGCAACACTTGGCTCATTTGATTTTTTTTATTAATTTTAATAGACATTTACAGAGGTTTTGGATTTCCATTAATTCATTGCCGCACTTTGCTCATTTGATTTAAGAGCACTGCTCTTTTCTTACTCTTCCAAAATGTCTCCAATATTTTATCTCCTATTTCCTTATTTTAATGCTGAATGTTTTCAGAAGATTTCAATTTGTTCTATTTTTTTCCAACTTGTATAATTTCACTAACATTTCTTGCTTCATTTGTCATGTGTATTCTATAAATTCACAAATAACTCTCATTCATTAATTAATATATATATGTAAATACACACACACACACATACACACACACACACACACACACACACACACACAAATATATAATTACATACATTGTTCCAGAAATGTATAGGTTTTGGTGAGGAAAGACTGTCATGGACACTACCATCTTATATTGTAACATAAAGTGTCACGTTGCTGTTAGGTGCTATCACGCTGAGTCTATAAACAACAGATCTGAACATTGTCCTATCCTGTGTCATCTTTACAATCTCTGACATATTCAAGCTTACTGCTACAGTCACTGTCAGACTCAACTCCGTTGGTTGAGGGTCTTATTCTTCTTCTTCCCTGACCCCAGCATAATGTCTCTTTCCAAGGAATAGTCTCTCCAAGAAACATGCCTCAAGTGTGTGAGACTTTACCATTTTTTTTTTTTTTAGACTTTACCATTTTTGCCTCCAAGGTGCACTCTGGCTCTGCTTCCTCCATCATGTATTTATTTATCCTTTGGCCGTCCATGGAATATTCAGAATTCTTCCCCAGCACCACAGCTCAAAGGGATCAATTTTTCTTCTGTCATCCTTATTCATTGTCCAGCGCTCAGATACATAAGAAGTAATTGGATAGATCATGGCTTGAATTAGATGTTTATTCCTCAAATTGACATCATTTCTCCTCACTAATTAGAGAGGTCTCTGACTACAGGCTTTCCCAGTACATCTCCTGACTTCCTGGATGTTATTGCCAAGGATATTGATTGTGGATCCAAGTAAGATCTGTTCTCCAACTATCATAAGGTTGCCTATTGGTCCAGTGGTAAGAATTTTTGTTTTCTAGATGTTTATATACAAACAACCCATACTGAAGGTTGTATTCTTTGATCTTCTACATCAAGTGCTTCAAGTCCTCCTCCCTTTCAGCAAGGTTGTGTCATACGCATGATGCAGGTTATTGATGAGTCTTCCCTGATTCTGATGCCACATTCTTCTTCATAGCGTCCAGCTTCTTGAATAATTTGCTCAGCATACAGGGAGAATAGGTATGGAGGGAGAAAAAACCCTGATGCATACCTTTCTTAATTTTAAACCTTGCTTTCTTGCTCCATATCAAGTACAGTTGGTGTTGCTAGGTGCTGTTGAGTGAGTACAGCCCATAGCAACCCTATGAAGCTTGATCTGAACCATTTCCTATCCTTGCCATCCTCACATTCCTGACACACTAGAGCCCATTGTTACAGTTACTGTGTCAATCCTCCCAGTTGAAGGTCTTTGCCAACCCTCCACCTTTCCAATCATGATACCCATCTCCAAGGAATAGCTTTGTCCTGGCAACATGCCTGAAGTATGTGAGATGAAGTTTTATTATCTTTGCCTCTAAGGAGCACTCTGGCTGCACCTTTTAGTCAAGTACTGTAATCATACATAGTATTTAGGAAGACTAAATATATAATCCCGGAACATTTAATTGTGCTAATACGAAACCTATACTTGGACCAAGAGGCAGTAGTCAGAACAGAGCAAGGTAACACTGCATGGTTCAAAATTGGGAAGGGTGTACGCCAGGGATGCATCCTGTCTCCGAACCTTTTCAACATGTATGCAGAGCAGATTATCCGAGAGGCTGGGCTCTATGAGGAGAATTGTGGCATCAGGATTGGTGGAAGATTTATTAACAATCTGCGTTATACAGACGACACAACCCTGCTTGCTGAAACTGAGGAGGACCTCATGCACTTGCTACACAAGGTCAAGGACTGCAGCCTTCAATATGGACTGAGGCTCAATGTCAAGAAGACAAAGATTAGCAGCGTCAGGATGGATGACGAAGAGATTGAGATTGTTCACAGCTTCAGTTTGCTCGGCTCCACAGTTAACACTCTTGGTACCAGCAGTCAGGAAATCAAAAAGCGTATCACGATGGGAAAGTCTGCTGTTAGGGACCTCTCAAAGGTACTCAGGAGCAACAGTGTCTCTCTGCAGACTAAGGTGCGCCTGATACAGGCCATGGTATTTGCAATCGCTTGTTATGCATCAGAGAGTTGGACAATGACTAGGGAGGACAGAAGGAGAGTGGATGCTTTTGAGCTGTGGTGCTGGAGAAGGGTACTGAATGTACCATGGACTGCCAGGAAAACAAACAGATTCATCTTGGAGAGGATTAAACCAAGCTACTCCTTGGAGGCAAGGATTCTGGGCCTTCGTCTGACATACTTTGGACATGTTGCCAGGAGGGACGGGTCCTTGGAGAGGGACATCATGCTTGGGAGGGTTGAGGGACAGTGCAGGAGGGGAAGACCCTCTATGAGATGGATTGATTCGGTGACTGGGGTAATCGGGATGGGTGTATCAGAGGTGGTGTGGTTGGCGCAGGATAGAGCAGGGTTTAGGGCTGTTGTGCATAGGGTCGCTATGAGTCGGAAACGACTCGACGGCACATAGCAACAACAACCACAAATATATAAATGTGGTATTTGTCCTGGGTTTGTTGTTGATTTTTGACTCATAGTGACCTTGTAAAAGAGAATAGAAAAACAGCATATGGTTTTCTAGACAGATTAGTCTGTTCTAGTCAAAACTCAAACTTAAATTCACTGCTACTGAGTTGTTTCCAACTTTTAGTGTCCCTCCAAGATGCTTCCAAGTCTGTAAATTCTAACAGGAGACTGCTCATCTTTCTCTTGAGAAACAATTGGTGAATTCAAACTGCCATAAATGCTACCTTTTGGTTAACAGCAAAACACCCGATAGAACAGGTCACCAAGATCCCATGGCATATTAAATATTGTTTGTCAAAACCACACTTCAAAAGCCTCAATCCTTCTTCAGTCTTCATTATTCATTATCCAACTTTCACATGCAATGTGGAGATTTTAAATACTATGAATTGTTGTTGTGCACTGTAGAGTTGGAATCAACTCATAGCTGACCCTCCAACAGGTTTTCAGACATAGTAACTTGCATGGAAAGACATTGCTCACCTTTCTTCCAAGGAGACTCTGGTGGATTTGAACCATGTACCTTTGGGTTGCCAGGACAACTCCTGTGGTTTTAATTGGACATGCCTTAATTTTCAGTGTAACACTTTATTCTCTTAAAACTTAAATTTTTTAATTGTAATTTTAACAAAAGTTTACAAAAGTATTGGATTTTCATTTATTCATTGTTGCACATTTTCCTCCCTTCCCCTCCCTTATCCTCCTCCACTCCACTTTGTAATGTATTTCTTGTTCTATATTGTTAATTTTCATACATTTAATGCCTTATCACATATTCCTTTCAAATATTGTTTCCCCTCATCCCAGTGCAGTGTTCACTACTCACTCTTTTTCTTTTTCACAGTCTTTGTGTCAGACCTATTTTATAACAGCTGTGTTATGTAGTATTTGTCACTTGTGACTGAGGTATTTCACTCCGCATGTCTTTAAGATTCACCCATTTTGTGGAGTGTTTTACAAGTTCATGGTTTTTCAATGCTGTGTAATATTCCATTGTGTGAATGTACCATAGTTTTCTTATAAATTCATTTGTTATGGGCACTTGGATTGCTTTCATCTCTTGGCTACTATGAATAATGCAGCAATAAACATGGGTGTGCATACATCTTTTCTCAGTCATCCTTCTTGTTTCTTTATGGTGTATTCCCAATAGTGGGAGAGCTGGGTCAAATGGTATTCCTGTCTTTTTGAGAAAGTGCCAGACTACCTTCCACAGTGGTTGTACCATTTTAAATTCCTAGCAACAGGGAATAAAACTTCCAAGCTCTTCACACACTCACCAGATTTTGTCGTTTGCTGCACAATTGAACTTTGCTATTTTTGCTGAGGTAAGGTTATATCTCATAGTTGCTTTGTTTAGCATCTCCCTGATAGCAAGGGAATTTGAACTTTTCCTCATGTGTTTATTTGCTATCTGAAGTTTTTTTGGTGAAGTGTCTGTTTAAATCTTAAGCCCATTTTGTGATTGAGTTGTTTACTTTTTTCTTGTTGAGATGCTGAAGTATTCTGTAAATTTTAGATGAGTCCCTTATTAGATATGTCACTGCCAAATATTTTTTCCAATCTGTGGGTTTCCTTTTCATCCTAATAGAGATGTTTTTTGATGTGCATAATGATTTGATTTTTAGAAGACATCATTCATCTAATTTTACTCTGTCCTGGTTATAGGCTTTTCATTATGATTGGACATCTGTTCGTGCTGTAGATTAGGGCTTCTAGTTTAGTTCCTAGTTTTTATGTGAAAATTTTACAGTGTTTGGTTTTATTAATAGGTTTCTTATTCACCTTGAGTTCTTTATTGTTTATGGTGTGAAGTGTGGGACTTCAGTTTTCTGCAAATGGTTTTCCAATCTTGCCAGCATTATTTGTTAAAGAGTCCTTTTTCCCCCTACTTAACTGATTTTATCACCTTGTCAAAAACCATTTGACTATAGATAGATGAGTCAATTTCTATATTCTCAATATTATCCCATTAAATCCATGTGTCTGTCACTGTATGAATAACATGCTGTCTTGACCACATCAGCTTTGTAGTAGGATTTGTTATCAAGGGGTATAATGCCTCCTTACCTTGTTTCTCTTTTTCAGTAGTGGTTTACTTATTAGAGGTGGGTTGTTTTTTTTTCATTACAGATGAAATTTGAAATTGTTTCTTCCATCTTGTCAAAGAATGGAATTGGTATCTATATTGGGATTGCATTGAACTTGTGGATTTCTTTTGGTAAAATTGGCATTTCACAATATTGAGTATTCCTATCCATGAGCATGATAATTCCCCTCATTTCTCTAGATCAGTTTTTGTTTCTTGAAGTCATGTTTTGTAATTCTCTTTGTACTGGTCTTTTGAGTCTCTAGTTAGACTTGTCCTAAGTACTTAATCTTGTGATTATCTGTTGTAATCAATATTTTCTTAATGTCTATCTTATCTTTGTTATTGTTTAGAAAGCTAACTGATTTTTGTTTATCTTGTATCTTGCTACTTTGCTGAATTTGTCTACTATGCCCAATAGTTTTCTTGCTAAATCTTTAAGGTTTTATATGTAAACTATCATATCATCTGCATACAGTGATATTTTTATGTCCTTTTTGCCAATACAACAAAGAGGTCCTTGACAATAGATTTTCTCATTGTAGTAAGTCATTTGAATGTTTGACTCTTGTTTCCATGGTCAATTCCAAAATTAATATAAATAAAATTATATCCTTGACAACTTCAATTTTTTCTCCATTTACCATGATATTGGTTATTGGTTCTGTTGTGAGGATCTCTTTTCTTTTTTAAAAAAATTTATTATTAATCTCAATGAAAATTTACAGAGACTTTGGATTTCCATTCATTCTTTGTTTCACTTTTCTCCCCTCCCAAGCCTCCCCCTCCCCGCCCAGTATACTACCCTCTTGGAAAAAGTGAAAGAAAAATTCTTTCTTCATTTTACAAACCCTCCCCCAGGTCCACTACACTTGCAGCCTTTGCTCTGGACTACTGTCATGACAAAAATACCTAATCACATACCCCTTTTAAACAGTTTTCTCCCTCATATCTTTCAATGTAGTATACATTATTGAACCCATCTTTCTCAGTCTCCCCCCAGCCCCTAGGTCAGTCCCGTTTTACAACAGTGGCACCATGCAGTATTTGTCCTTTTGTGACTGAGATACTTCACTCAGCATAATGTACTCCAGGGTCACCCATTTTGAATAATATTGCATGAGTTCCTTGTTTCTCAGTGCAGTATAGAATATACCACAGGTTCTCTACCCGTTCATTTGTTGATGGGCACTTAGGTTGTTTCCAATTCTTGGCTATTGTGGTCAAAGCCACAATAAACGTGGGTGTGCATATATCTGCTTGGATGTCAGTTATGGTCTCTTTGGGGTATATTCCCAGTAGTGTAATTGCTGCATCAAATGATATCTCTATTTGCAACTTTTTGAGAAAGCACCATACCACCATTTTACACTTCTACCAACAGTGAATAAGGGTTCCAGTTTCTCCACAACCTCGCCAGCATTTGTTGCTTGCTGTTCTGTTAAATTTTGCTATTCTGACTGGGGTGAGATGATATTTCATAGTTGTTTTGATTTGCATCTCTCTTAGAGCTAGGGATTTTGAACATTTCTTCATATGCTTGTTGGCCATCTGAATGTCTTCTTTGGTGAAGTGTCTGTTCATATCCTGTGCCCATTCTTTTATTGGATTATTTATATTTATCTTGTTATGGTGAGTATGTCTTTTCTTTATACTGAGATTTAATCTATATTAAAGGCTGTTCAGCCTCGTTAGTAAGTACTTCAAGTCTATTTGCTTCAAACAAATTCGTTTTATCTGCATATTTCGGGTTGATGAGTCTTCCTCCAATCTTGACACTTCTCCCATTATTTGGTCAACATACAGATTGAATAGGGATGGTAAGAAGATATAACCATGATAACACAACTTCCCTGATCTAAAACATGCAGTATTCACTTCTGTTTGAAGAAGTGCTTCTTGGTCTATGTACAGGTTTTGAATGACCAAAGAAGTATTGTGAAATTCTCATTTGTCCCAATGTTATCTGTAATTTGTTATGATTCACACAATTAAATGACTTTTCAGAAGCTTGGAAGCAGGAGTGACATCCACTTCTAAAATAGCTTGCCTCTGGCAACTGTATGAACTTGGAGAAACGATGAAAGTTACACAGGTATTTTGTTCACAGGGTCACTATGAATTGTCTAAAACTCAATGGTACTTAAAAACCAACAACAACATAGTTAATAAAACACAAGTAAATATTTTTTAATTTATTTTCTGCTTTCAGTCAGTATTAATCTGACATGAGTAATAATTTTCTCATTCAACACCTTTTTGTGACTTCTGGTTGGTTTGGTTTTTTTTTATAAGCTCCAGCTACTTTTAAACTATCTAAGAAAAGTTTTACTTGCATATAATATTAATGATAATGTTCTATAGTTCTGCATTTTCAGTGTGAGCATAAATATGAATCTCTTCAGTTGGTTGATCGGATAGAGTTTTCAAAATTTCTTGGCATAGATGAAGGAACAAGTCCAAGGTTGCATTCTTCTATTGAAACACAAGTCTTAATAATCTGTTGATTCCTGGAACCATCTTTTTAGCTAATGTCTTTAGTACATCTTGTATTTCTTCCTTTAGTACCATTGGGTCTTAGTCATAAAATGAAATGGTTAAACAGTAAGTAATTTTTTTTTGTAACAGTGACTCTGAAAATGTTATTTTTGTTACTACAATTCATAGTGACCCTATGAACATCAGATGCAAACTTTCCCCTGTCATGCTCCATCCTCACTTGTCTGTAGATGATGTGTGCTATCAAGTCAAATTGGTCTATAACCCTCCAGGAGACTTTCAGAAGTAGTGTATTGCACCAGAGGAGACTGACTATCCCACAGAGCAGTTGGTGGATTTGAACCAGGTGCCTTTACATTGGCAGTGCAATCTTTTATTGAATGATGTAGAAGATATGTGAGAGACAAAATAAGTATAGAATGTGACTGAGGGATATAAGGAAAAATATGTCCATTTTGACTAGCCTGAGATTTTTTTTTAATGTAAAGTGCTTGCACTAGGGGTTTTTTCCCCCATAAAAATACTAGATAATTTCTAAATATCTAACTCTAAAGTTTTAGAAGTCTATAAAACATTAGATACCAAGATAAAGATAATTATTAAAATTTATCACTGACATTATTTCTAAATTTCCTGACAGATGAGGCAAAAAAGTGAAACATGTTAGATTGAATGGATCTTTGCTTATTTTAAATAGCATATTTTCTAACAGAAAACATGCTATTTAATCCATGAGGTCAAATGTTATCTTCCAATTAACCAAAGGAGAATTGACATCATAGATTCTTGAATGAAGCTCTTTGTGTAAAGAGTAAGTTATGTCTTAAATCATAATTCAATAAAATATATGTATCTATGTAGGATACACATGGGTTCATGTGTTCATGTGCCTTTTGACAAAGTTAGAGGAGATTATAGAGAAAGTACTCTCTGACTACCAAGGCATAGAGAATCACAACATAAATCTATAGTGATACCTATGTTCTTGCCAAGTCTAAAGGTATTTTTAAATTTTGTCATTCTGATTCTTCACCTAGTTGAAACATTTTAGTCTGTTGAGTAACTTCTTAAAAGTTATCATAAAAAAATAGTTTTCTTGGGGAGCTCTGGTGGCCTAGTGGCAAGGAGCTGCAACTACAATCCCAGAGGCACATGGTTCGAATCCACCAGATGCTCTGCCAGGGAAGGAGGGACAATCTCCTCCTGTACCAGTCAGATCTGATTTGATGGTACACTCACACAAAAATAACGAAATAAAAAAAATAGTTTTCTTAAATCTCCCTTGTCTTTTCAAAAACAGCAAGATGTTAATTCTATTTAGCCCATTCTTGATTGTATTTTTTTAGTCTCTTCTAGAAGGCTTATGATGGGGTCAAGAGCACTTCTGAATTCTGATTTCTATCTTGGATTAAAGTAAAACTTCACTGCTTGATACAGGATCTTGTAGTAGTATGTTTCTAACTCTCCTTATTTATAAATTTATACTATAAATATGATAAAGTGTAGAATTTCTGTGAAGGTGATGGGTAATAAAAATGAGCATTTTTCCACTCACAGAGATAACCAAATTGACTTCTACCATACCCTACATTCCGTTAAATTTCTACTAGTAAGCTAGCTCCTCACTGGTCAAGTAGACTTTTATCCCTATATAGATATATACAGACCCTGATCTAACTCCAGTTTCATACACGCTTTAACTGTAAATTCTTCCATTGTGCCCTCTGGGGGTCATGATTTGTCATAAAAAAAAAAAACCAACCAAGTTCCGCATTCTCAATCTCTTCTTTACACAGAAACTTCATCATTATACCTCAGCAAAAACTTGCATCCTACTGAGGATCCACTTTGTCCTCTGGCTCCCTTGTGAATGACTTTTTCTTCTTGTCCCAGTTGATGATTTCTCTGCTGTTTATTACCACTTTCCCTCTTTGAAAGCCACAGCAACATCTAATAAGTACATGCCATCAGACTTGGGTTGTAATAACTCCTCCTTATTTCAGTTGTCTATGACTCTTCACTTCCTCTCATGTTTTATGACCTATGAAGTACCTTTCTCTACTAATTTTGTATTGTGTTTGGTGATTTCCTATCCACCCAACATCTGGTAATTATTAATCAATTAATTAATCAATCAATCAACTTCATTCTATGCTTTTCATGTGTTGTAACTTTGAGTCAAGCTAGACTATGTAATATTGTCCAAACATGTATGTGCTTTATATTTAAAGGCTAGACTCTTAAGTTCTTTTATTTAGAACACCATCCTTTTCATCTCTAGCTGGAAGTTTTCTACCCATCATGCATTACATACTGTGTACATAATTTTCCTCAGGAAGATTTTCTTATTGATCTGTTTGACTATGACATCTCCTTCCTTAAAATCTTTGTCATTATCATTATGTTGTTGTTAAGTGTCTTCTAGTCAACTAGATTCATGGTGACTTTATGAACTATAGATCTGAATCTTGCCCTACTCTGCACCATTCTCTTGATCTCTATCAAGCTTAAATCCTCTGTTAGTCAGGTGTCAATCCATCTCCTTCAGGGCCTTTCTCTCTTTCACTGACCTCCACCTTTTCTAGTATGCATTTTTTCGAAGAACTGGCTCCTTCTGATAGCATTCCCAAAGTATGTGAAGTTTCATCACCTTTGCTGCTGGGGAGCACTCTGGTCACACTTCTTCCAAAACATACTTATTTGTTTGATTGGCAATCTATGGTATTTTTCAATACTCATCTCCAGCACTATAATTCAAATGCATTGATTCTTCATTGCTCTTTCTTATCTACTAGTAAACTTTCTGACGCATGGGAATAAATTGAAAATACCATAGCTTGGATCAGATGCACCTTAGACTTTAAACTGACATGCTTGCTCTTTCATACTTTAAAGGGGCCCTTGACATCAGATTTCCCCAAAAGGCCATACGCCTTTTGATTTCTTGACTGTTTCTACATATGTCTTGATAGTGGATCCAAGTAAAGTGAAATTTAAATCTGTGGGTAACAGAAGAAAATTCTAAGTATATTTACTCTTAAATTATACTTCATTCTACTCTCATCTTATTTTCTTGTGTCTTACACATAAAACATATATTTATTATCATTATGATAAGTCCTTAGAAAGTAGGGACTTCTTACTCTTAGTGGTGTGTTTTGTGTTTTTGTGTTTATTTTTTGCATTACTTGAATATTGTTCTTTTCTGAAGCTGACACAGAAGAAATGTTTATTTAATTAAAAAAATTGTAACTTCTTCACAGTTGTTAACTCTTAAGAGGTTCTGAAACTCAATAGGCTGCTGCATCCCATAAAGAATATGAAGAGTTGGACAAAGGATAAATTAGCATCTTAAAAAAATTATACTGTTTAGGTACTGAAATAGGGCCTGTTGGACTGGAATTAGTAAAGTCTAGTCTATCTTTACAGATCAAACACATTGAAACCAAGACATGGCTGTGGAAAAGGCAAATAAACTGCAAGAAAAAAAATCTAGAAATAAAAACAATCATCAAGGAAAAAGTGATGATTTTCCTTACCTATGCCAAGAGTGCCAAGAGTGTTGATTGTGGATTTAAGTAAGATGAAATCACAAACAACCTCAATCTTTTCTTCATCTATCATGATGCTGTCTATGCCTGGTGGTGAGGATTTTTGTTTTCTTGATTCTTAGATGCAATTCATATTGAAGGAAACAGTCTTTCATCTTCTCCAGCAAATGCTTCAAGCCCTTCTCAGTTTTAGACAGCAAGGTTGTGTCATTTACATAATGGAGGTTGTTGACGAGTTTTTCCTCCAATCTTGATGGCACATTCTTCTTCATGAAGTCCAGTCTCTCAGATGATCTGTTCAGCTTATAGAGTTTTCTGAATGCTCATAATTTATCTGTCAGTTTCTAATACTGTGGTGGCTTGTGTTTTACTGTGATCCTGGAAGCTATGCCATCAGAACTTCAAATACCAGCAAGTTCGATACTGATGGACAGGTTTCAGCAGAGTTTCAAGAATACCATGGACCAGGAGGAAGAATCTAATTTTCTATTTCTAAAAATATTTAAACAGAGTCAATTTTCTCAATAGCAGTGGATCACTGTCTGATAAAGTTGCAAAAGATAAACATTTCAAGGTCAAGGACACCTAAAATGGGATGGGGGAAGAGCTTCCTCCTCAAAGTAAAATTGACCTTAATGACAAGGATAAGAGTAAAGTTTTCCGGAACATCATTAGCTGAAGTGACAATTGAAAACGAGAGGAAATAGTTGCACTCATTCATAATAGGAAAGTGGAATGTACAAAGACTGAATCTAAGAAAAACTATAAGGGAAAAATGAAATAGGGCACATAAAAATTGAGGTAGGCAAACGAATGGGTAGAGAAGCTGTGGTATATTCGCACAACGGAATACTATGCTGCATTGAAAAACAAGGAACTCATGCAATATTATTCAAAATGGGTGAACCTGGAGGACATTATGCTAAGTGAGGTATCTCAGTC
>NW_006399752.1:778138-781867 GCF_000299155.1 Elephantulus edwardii | reverse complement strand
AAAAAAAAAATTGAGGTAGGGAAAGGAAGAATTTCAATAGGAAGCAGGAGTGGCATCCACTTCCTAAACAACATGCCTCTGGAAACTCTATGAACTTTGAGAAACAACAATAATTATAGAAAGGTTCCAGGTCTTTTGTTCATAGGGCTGCTGTGAGTCGTGCTCAACTTGACAGCAATCAACAGAAACAACATTCAATAGGATAAATTGACATGGTGACTGCAATAATGGACCCAAACATGGCAACAATTATGAGCATAGGGCATCGTCAAGCACTGTTTCATCCAGCTGTACATGAAGTCATTACAATGCAGAAAATCAGTTCAATAGCACCTAACAACAACATACTTAAATGTGTTGTTGCTGTTGTTAGGTGCCGATGAATCGTAGATGACTCATAGCGACCCTATGAACGAAAGTCCTGAGCACTAACTCATAGAGTTTCCAGAGGCAAACCATTTCGATGCACTCCTGCTTCCAGGCTTGTTTTAATCAGGAAGCTCCAGCCACACTGTCTGCCTTGGGTAATCATTATCTCATTTGGCTCATCAGTGTCACAGTGTTCAGCACCGCAGCAACCACAAGTTACCTCTCTACAGCAATGTACAGACCAGTGCTATACCACCTGGAAGAATGTTTGACAGAAAAGCAATTTGAACCAGGCCTGAGGGCCACAGATTAAAATCACCCACCTTCAGCTTGGTAGCATAACTTTCTGTTCACTTGGCCAATGTAGCTCTCCCTATGTTGTAGTTGTTACTGTTGTTAGGTCCCGTCGAGTCATAGAAGACTCATATTTAAATGTAGATTAATTTAATGTAGACTGATTGTGGCATCAGGATTGGAGGGAAGACTCATCAGCAACCTATATTATACAGATGATACAACCCTGTTTGCTGAAACTGAAGAAGACCTGAAGCACTTACTGCAGTAGATCAGGTTCTGCAGCCTTCAATATGGATTGAAGCTCAACATCAAGAAAACAAAGATTCTTGGGGAGCTCTGGTGGCCCTAGTGGCAAGAAGCTGCACTGCAATCCCAGAGGTACTCGGTTAGAATCTACCAGATCCTCTGCTGGAGAAGGAGGGGCAATCTCCTCCTGTACGAGTCAGATCTGATTTGACGGTACACACAAAAATAATAAAATTTTAAAAAAATAAAATATTCACACCACTGGGTCAATTGTCAGCATCAGGATAGATGGTGAGGAGATTGCTGACAGCTTTAGTTTGCTGAGCTCCACAATCAATACTCTTGCTACCAGCAGCCAGGAAATCAAAAGATGGATTGCATTAGGAAAGTCTGCTGTCAGGGATAGCTCCAGAGTACTGAAGAGCAATGATATCAGTATGGAGACTAAGGTGTGCCTGATCCAGGACATGGTCTTTGCAATTACTTGCTATGCATCAGAAAGCTGGACAATGGCTAGGGATGATAAAAAGAGAATAAATGCCTTTTGAGCTGTGGTGCTAGAGAAGAGTATTGAATACACCATGGACTGCTAAGAGAACAAATGGGTTCATCCTAGAGAGGGTGAAACCAGGCTGCTCCTTGGAGGCAAGGATTCTGAAGCTCTGTTTGACCTACTGTGGGCACATTGCCAGGAGGGACCAGTCTTTGAAGAAAGACATCATGCTTAGAAAGGTGAAGGAACAGTGCACAAGAGGAAGACACTCGAAGAGATGGATTGATGTAGTGACTGGTGTGTCAGAGACAAGAATGTTGGCACAGGACAGAACAGGGTTCAAAACTGTTGTACACAGAGTCTCTATGAGTCATAAGCAACTCAACGGCACATAAAACAACAACAACAACAACAACTGCATTTAATATTTTTTTTTAAAAAAGCAAACAACTGACTCACTAGCATTAAGTCAATTCCAACTCACAGAAACCTTTTGGACACAGTGGAACTGCCCCACTAGATTTCTGAGGCTAAGTCTTAAATTACCACATTTTTTCTCCCATGGAGCAAGAGTTGAGTTAGAATCACCACCAGTCTTTCAGTTAACAACCCAACATTTAACCCAGCCACTACCCCACTAGGATTCTTTGAATTTAGTGTAGATTTATGTAATGTTTGCAATGCTGTCATAGTAATTGAAGAATGAATGTCAAATTTAGTATTTTTCCTAAAATTCATTGATTAGAAAAGGATTAGGAAATTGTAGTATGTATTTGGCGTTCTTTTTGGCTTGTCATGTACAGTTGTGTCATATGAATATCAAGCCAAACTGAGATAAATTAACAATATAAGAGTAGTATGACAGCTAAAAGAGGTTATTTAAGGCCATGCACAAAAAAATCATAGCTGCATTATTTTTTGTCAGTTTTAGAGTTAATCACAATGGATTATCATTCATTTTTATTTATCTTATCCACTTCTCCTCCATATTCAGGAAAAACTAAGCAACCACACCTTGTTCTCATAAAATATTTAATAACTGAAGTAAAATTGAAATGTCAAGTAATATTTCTCATACTAAAATTAAAAACACTGATGGGGGCAAAAGCACTGGGCATTGTGAGTCAATCCATTTATGTTTGTATAGTACTTCTAACACTAAATTTCTATAGGGAAAACACAAGGTGTCTTTTATGTATTCTTGGTCTAATTCTTGACAATACTTTTATTTTAATATCAAATAATAATTATAAACAAGAATGAAATCGGACTTTGATGATGTTCTGTGTAGGAAAAACTAATCAAGAAAAACAAAATAGCATGAATGCAGTAAATGAAAAGTATTTGAGTATCAGAGAGCTCTAGTGGCTTGGTGGAGAGACATGCAGTTAAAACCCCCTAGCTGCTCCATGGGGGAAAGATGAGTAAGCTTCTCCTGCACAATTTATTGCCCCTGAAAACCCACTGGAGGAACAACTATGTGTCAGTTCTGACTTGATGGAACACAACAATAACAACATCAAAGCATTGAACCAAGCAGTCATCGTAATGACTATAACATGTTAACTTTGGTTTCATGATCTTGAAAGAAGACAGGCATATTAAGATATGACTATGAATATACTCACTGAATAACTATTAATTATGGTCTATGATGGCTTAATGGAAAAGAGTAGCACTGGCGACTCAAAGGTTTGAGATTCTAATCCACCTACAACTCTGTGGGAGAAAGATGGATATATTGCTGCAAGAAGCTATTCCTTGGAGTTGACTAGTAGGAGTTAATATCCCATTAGCTGCCTCTGAAAACCCACTGGAGGGTGAGCTATGGGTTGGTTCCAACTCTATGGTATACAATAATGATAACAATATGAGAGAACATCTTTGTGGATGTGTGTAAGCATAAAAAACCTTTGGAAAATGAGAGAGTTAGGTTTGAATGAAATTGAAAGAACATGAGAATGGGAAATAATTCTAGAAAGAGCACTGAATTCTGAGAAACTTTGCCAACTAGGTAATATTTTGGACCAAAGGTTTCTGGTGTGAGAAATAAGAATAAAAATTATATCTACTAAAACAACTATGAGATATCATCTCACCCCAGTCAGAATAGCAAAATTTAAGAGAACAGCAAGCACCAAATGCTGGCAAGGTTGTGGAGAAACTGGAACCCTTATTCGCTGTTGGTGGGGGTGTAAAATGGTGCAACCACTGTGGAAGGTGGTATTGCGCTTTCTCAAAAAGTTGTAAATAGAGATACCATTTGACCCAGCAATTCCACTACTGGGAATATACCCCAAAGAGACCATAACTGACATCCAAGC
>NW_006399752.1:728621-778002 GCF_000299155.1 Elephantulus edwardii | reverse complement strand
TTGGGAGGGACTGGAGAGCATTATGCTGAGTGAAGTATCTCAGTCACAAAAGGACAAATACTGCATGGTGCCACTGTTGTAAAACAGGGCTGACCTCGGAATTCGGGGGAGACTGATAAAGATAGGTTCAATATTGTATACTGCATTGAAGATTGAAGCATATCAGGGAGAAAACTATTTAAAAGGGATATGTGATTAGGTATTTTTGTCATGACAGGAGTCCAGAGTGAAGGCTGCGTAGTGGAGTGGACCTGGGGCGAGGGATTGTAAAACAATTAAAAATTTTTTCTTTTACTTTTCCAAGAGGGTAGTGCATTAGGGGGGAGGTTTGGGAGGGGAGAAAAAGGCAACAATGAATGAATAAAAATCCAAAGTCTCTGTAAATTTTCACTGAAATTAATAATAAATTTTAAAAAATTATACCTATTTATCAGGTATGAAGTAAAGAGGAAGATTTTCAATGAGATGTATTGGCACAGTGGCTGTAACAGTGGTCATAAGCACAGCAGAGTGTGAGAATGGTGCATGATTGAGCAGGTTTCATTCAGTTGTACATAGGATAGCTGTAATTTGGAACCAACCTGTTGGTAACTAACATCAATTATAAATATTAATGTGACCCTAACGCAAGCCATGGTATTTTCAATTACGTTATACATAGGCAAAGCTGGAAAGTATATAAAGAAGACCTATAAAGAGTTTGTTGTTGTGGTGGTGTACCATCAAGTATAACTGACTCTCCAGTGGGTTTTCAGAGGTAGTTAGTTAATCACATGAGAGAAGATTGCTCATTTTTCTCCCACCGAGCAGCTAGTAGAATCAAAGCACATGCCTTTGGGATAGCAGTGCAGCTACGGTCCAGACTTGTTGTTCATAGGGTCACTGTGAGTCATACTCAATTCAACAGCATCTAACAACAACTACAAGAAGAAGTGATCATTTTTTAAAAAGGAATTGATGCCTTTAAATTGTGATTTTGACCAAGAATATTAAATATACAGTGATGGCAAAGTGTATAACGTATCAAGCTGCTAATGGAAAGGTTGACAGTTGAAATCCACTCTGTGCTTTGTGGGAGAAAGATGGGCAGTCTCCTTAACACTTTGAAACCTGATGGAAGATCATGGAGTCAGAATCAGCTCAAAGTCAATATGTTTAAGACGTAATCTCACATGCTTTAAAACTATGTCTCACATGATTTGCGGATGTTATCAGGAGGAGTCCTTCCCTGGATAAAGAAATAATGCTTGGTAAAAGTAATAGTAGTTGTTGTGGTTGTTAGGAGCTGTGAGTACAGCTTATAGCCACGCTGCAAACAATAGACTTGAACCTTATCCTATCCTGTGCCATCATCTCTGACACTTGAGCCCGTTTGCTGTAGTCAGTATGTCAGTCCACCTTGGGGAATTGCTTCCTCTTTTCCCTGACCAAATATGATGTCCCACTCCAAGGAATAGCTTCTTATAGCAATATGTCCAAAGAAAGAGAGATGAGGCTTCTCTGTCTTTGCCTCTAAGGAGCACTCTGGCTACACAAGTTCCCAGATATAGGTATTTTTTCTTTTTTCAGTACATTAAATATTCAGCATTCTTTTCCAACATACTCAAAGGCATTATTTTTTCTGTCAGCCTTATTCATTGTCCAGTCCTCAGATACTTAGCAAGTAATTGAAAAAATCATGAACTGAATCAGGTACACTTTAGTCATCAAATTGACAACACTGTATCTCTGAGATTCCTAACAGTGAAGTTACCAGTAACTGCTGATACCATGGGTGTTGGTTGTGGATCCAAGCAAGAGGAAATTGTTGACAATTAAAATCTTTCCCCCATCTCTCATGATATTTCTTATTGGTTCAATGGTGAGGATTTTTGTCTTTTTTTTTTATATGCAATCCATACTAAAGGCTTTAGTCCTTGATCTTCTGTAACAAGTGTTTCGAGACTTCACTTTCAGCAAGCAAGGTTGTTTCATGTGCATAACATAGGATGTCAGAGTCTCCTATCTTGATGTCATCTTCTTCTTCATATAGTCCAGTTTTTAAATTTGCTCAGCATATAGGTGACTATATATGGCAAAAGGTACAACCTCAATGCACACCTGTCTTCATTTCAAACCATGTAGCATTCCTTTGCTCCATTCAGACAACTTCTTGATCTAGGTATAGCTTTCATATGATCGTAATTGTTTTTGAGATTCCCATTCTTCTCAATGTTAACCATAGTTTGTTATGATCCAAAGAGTCAATTACCTTTTCACAGTCAATATAACTCAAATAGACATTCTTCTGATGGCCTCTGGTTTCAGACAGGATAGTATGCCCACCCATTTTAATTGCTGCATTATTCACAATAGAAAAGAGATGGATGCAGTCCAAATGCCCGTCAATAAATAAATAATAGAAAAACTATGGTATATTCACGCAATGGAGCAATATGCAGCACTGAAAAACAATTAATTCATAAAATATTACACAACTCAGGTGACCCTAGGGACATTATCCTGAGCAAAATAACTCAGTCACAAGAGGACAAATACTGCATAACACCACTATTATAAACCAAGACTGACATGGGAGTTAGGCGGAAACTGAGAAGAGAGGGCATAAATAATGAACACTGCATTGGAACAGATAAAGGAAACAACTATTTGAAATGAATATATGATTAGACATTACCTGTATGAGAGTAGTACATAATAAGAGGTTTAATTAAACAACAATGAATGAATTGCTTTTTTAAAAGTAAACTGGTAGCAGGATAGGGAGGAAAATATGCAACAATAAATGAATGAAAATCCAACTTTTCTGTAAACTATTGTTAAAATAACAATAAAAAAGAAATAATGACAACCCCCCCCCCAACAAAACTATAGCCTTTAGTCTTCTGCAGCAAGGCTTTAGATCTTCTTTACTTTCAGCAAGCAAGGTTGTGTTAACTGTGTGATGTCATTTGCAGAGAGAAGCCTAGCATGCAGACCCACATAATTTGCCTAAAGAAAATTTGTGGATGTGCAGGCTCTACACACCATTTGCCCAGAGGAGGGAAATCAGAATCACAGACCCACACATGCCATTTGCCAGGAGGAAAGGAGCCTGATGTTTTTAGCCTTAACATTCTGTTTTCTGGAAGGAAAGAAGCCCAACGTGTCCTCCCCATGCATGTTTGCTGGAAGGAAAGGAGGAATGAATACCAGATGCTGCTAATGTCATTGTACATGCATGCTTACTTGATTTTATGACTTACTTTTAAGGGTACTATACCTCAAGGAAAAAAATTCTTGTTGCTGGGCCGGTAGACAACATCATAATAGATGTGGAGAAAAGATTGAAATTGTTAACAATTTCATCTTGCTTGAATCCACAGTCAAGACCTTTGATACCAGCTGTTAGGAAGTTAGGAGATATATTATTGCACTGGGCAACTCTGGTGTCAGGAATCGCTCCAAAGTCCTAGAGAGCAATGATATCAGCTTAAAGACTAAGTTGCCTGATCCAACCCACAATCTTTCCAATTACCTGCCATGCTTCTGAGAGCTGGAAAATTAATAAGGATGACAGAAGACTTGATGACTTGTGATGCTGGAGAAGAGTACTAAATATTCCATGAACTGTGAAAAGAAGAAACAGATAAATCTTAGAGAAAGTGCAACCGGAACATTCCTTGCACACAAAAATAGTGACTCTTCATCCCACATATATTGGATATGTTGTTAGGGGGCAAATTCCTTGTAAAGGGGCATCATGCTTAGAAAGAGAAAAATATTCTTGATAATATGGATTGATACAGTGGACACAAATGTGTCGAGGGTGATAAGGATGGTGCAGGATAAGAGCGTTGGGAGCTATTATTCATCTAGTCTCTATGAGTCATTCTCAAGAGAACTTAAAAATACTTTTCCATCAGATTGTTCAGCTGGGGAAGTGATCTGCTTGTTGCTGCTTATTTTATAGCTTAGATATGAATATGCATGCTTCTTTATCATTTGCTATTATAAGAACAGCTTTTGTTTGTCAGTTTGCTATATTGAGGTGGCCTTTGGGTCACTGTGATGATGGAAGCTGTACCACCAGGATTTTAAAAACCATCAGAATAACTCATACTGGAGAAGTTTCATCAGAGCTTCCAGATTAAGAACAAGTAGGAAGCAAACCAGCCATCCACTTCTGCAACTCTTATAAAGCCTTTGAAACCCCTGTATGGTCACAGTGAGTCAGAATTAGTTATGAGTATAACCAATCTATTGCTATAAGTCAATTCTGACTCATATCAACCCTAAAGAAAAGATTTGCCTCATAATCTCTCTAAGATTACAAATCTATATGGAAACATAATGTCACACCTTTCTCCTATCCAGCAGCTGGTAAATTTGTACAGCCATACTTTCACTTAATGGCTCAGCAATTAACCTCTGTGCTAGCAGGATTCTGTAGGCTGCAGTATTATTGTTGTGTATCTTCTAGGCAGAACCAATTCATAGGTGACTCCAGTGAGTGTTCAGAGGCAGTAAATAAAACAGGAGGAGAATGCCCTTCTTACTGGTGGATTTCTTTGAGTTGCCATGCCTTTCTTTTTATTGGCAGTGATACTCCTTACCACTAAGCCATCAGAGCTTTGTTTGACTCCAATATAGGAATCTTTGGAAGGGCTTTGGAATCTTTGAAGAGCCATTAATATACTTTCAGAGTTTTAAGTTTGAGTAAGCCTGGGGTCCTCAATGAACCTGACCTATTGTACAGAGGCAGTCCTACTGGGGAGTAATGTACAACCAAGTTGGGTATGTTTAATTAGTGTCAAATAATTTTGTTTTCATTCATGAAAAGATATTTGGCGTTAATCTAGTAGGCAATGGAAAAGCACTCTAAGCTCTTTCAGAGAGGCGAAAAACAAGCAGAATACTTTTCTGCCAAAAATATGGCAGATGAATCAAAAGAAGAGCAGATCAAATAGTAAATTATTGCAACATTTCGGAAGTGATTCGATAACAATCTGTGCTAAAATATGTTTATGGCAATGGAAAGAAGGAGCGCATCTGAAAAGCTTTGAAATAACTGGGTTAACTTGGCCAAGTAACTGACTTGTTGCTAAAGTAAAATTATTTCCAAGAAGATATCCGAGATTTTGTATTGCTGATGTGTCTTGGATTAAATCAAAGACACTTTCCCTTATGTAATTAGAATATAAAGGTCCTTTATTCCTATTTCAAAATTTTAATGTTTGAAATCGTTTCATGAGAATATATACCAGCACTTATATTTTATGGGTGAAATAATTAGGCAATAGAATATTTGGAGAATGCATGGGCTTTGGAATGATACTGTCTATACTAAATCTTGGTTCTTATTAGCAACTGGTTCTAGAAAGCTCATCTGTAAAATGAGGACCATTATAGCACCTACCTGGCAAAATGTTTAAGCTCCTAGCTGCTAACTAAAAAGCTTAGTGATTTGAACTCACAAGCAGTTCCACAGGAGATCTGTTTGCATAAAATTATACTCCCTCATTGTCATTAAATCCATTTCAAAAATGTAAATATTAATGGAATGAGACTCCACCATCTCCTTATAGGGTCATTGTGTATAGGAATTTCTTGTCAGTAATAGATCTCTTTTCGTTTTGTTTGGTTGCTGGTTTGGGGAGTTGTTGTTGTGATTTGGGTATCATGTCCATCTAGTAGAGTGTTCATAAACAATAATAGATAGATACTCACTTGCTGATAGCAAAGAATACTTGATGAAGGTCAATGACTACAGCCTTTACTCTTGATTACCTTCTCACGGTAAAGAAAACAAAAATCCTCACAAGGGAACCAACAAGCAGCATTATGATAAGTAGAGAAAAAAATTGAAGGTGTGAATTATTTTATTTTGCTTGGGTCCATTATCAATGTCCATGGAAGAAATCAAATGACCTATTAGATAATTTTTTTTGCAAAGGGCTGCTTTAAAATGTCAACGTGTAAGGATGTCACTTTAAGTACTAAGATGCATCAGACCCAAGTCTGAGTACTTTTAGTCACCTCATATGCATGTGAAAGCTGGATAAGGAATAAGGGAGATCAAAGAAAAACTAATACTTTTAATTGTTTATAAAGAATATCGACTGTAACATGGACTTCCAGAAGAACAAATCTGTGCTGCAAGAAATGGATAAAGCATGTTGTGGATATTGATACTTGATCTCCTTTACTTTGGACAAGTTCACAGGAAGAATCAATGCCTGAAGGACACTGTGGAGGATCTGCAGAAAGGAAGAAGATACTCAAGGAGATGGGTAACGCAGTGACAGCAACAACGGACTCCATCATAGTGGTCATGTGAGGATGGCACAGGTCTGGGTGGTATTTCCTTCTTTTATACCTCTGTTCAAAAATGGCATCCTTTTTATGGTTACTACAAGTTGATACTAAGTGGCTCCTAACAACAAAAACAAAGCCCTTAATATAGTGCCTAAACCTAAAGTTTAACAGGGCAACAAGTAATAGATGTTGGAGAGGATGTGGCAAGAAAGGAACTCATATCTTGTTGGTGGGATTCTAAAATGGTACAAACATTCTGGAAGGCAGTTTGGCACTTCCTCAAAAAGCTAAACATAGAAATTCCATATGATCCAGCTATCCCACTACTTGGAATATACCCTGAGAATATGAGAATTAAGGCACAAACTGAGATTTGTACACCAATGTTCATAGCAGCATTATTCACCATCACGAGAACCTGGAAATAGCCCATATGTCCAACTACAAATGGATGGATTGAGAAATTATGGTAAATTCACATAATGGAATAATATGCAGCGCTCAGGAGCAAAAACTTTGTAACTTGGGAGGGACTGGAGAGCATTATGCTGAGTGAATGAACTCAGTCCCACAAGGATAAATATTATATAAGACCATTATTGTAGAATGAGTATAAGGATCCAGGAGGGGTAGGGGAGGCTGAGAGAGAGGGATATGGATGTATAGGGGAAAGAGGGGATTAATCACTGGATTGTACAATTTGTTGGGTTGAGGGGGGTGAGGGAAATTGAAAGAATTCAAATTTCTATTAGAATTTTGTAAATAAACTAGTAAAAAGATCCCAAACAATCATGGTGTCTAAACCTGTGTAACTATTTCATAAAAGTTATTATTAATATCTTCATCACCATCAACATTGTCAATATCATCATCATGAACAGTTTTATTGAGTATATTACTTGAGTAATATTAACTGTCCACACAATAGGCACCCATCTAAGCTGATTATAAATGAAATCGGGTTGTAAGGCACTCAGAATACCACATATAAGGAAGAACTGCTTTCTCAAAGTACAGTTAACCTTAATGACATGGATGGAATAAAATTTTTGTTATTCTTGTTGGTAATGTGCTATCACATCACCTGTGACTCATAGCAACCCTATGTACAATAGCTCTGAACCCTGCTCTATCCTGTGCCAACCTTATTGTCTCTGACACACCTACCCCCAACACCCCAGGCACTGAGTCAATCTATCTCTTTTAGGGTCTTCCACTCTTCTCTATCCTTCCACCCTTCCAAGCATGATGTTCCTCTTCGAAAGCTGGTCCCTCTTTGCAACACACCCAAGTATGTCAGATGGAGCTTCAAAATTCTTGCCTCCATGGAGCACCCTGGTTTCATCCTCTCCAGGGTGATCCTGTTCGTTCTCCTAGCAGTCCATGGTATATTCAATACTCTTGTACAGCACCACAGCTCAACATCTTAAATTCTCCTTCTATCATCCCTAGTCATTGTCCAGCTTTGTGATGCAAAGCAAGTAATTGCAAAGACCAGCTCCTGGATCAGGTGCACCTTAGTCTCCAGACTGACATCATTAATGGCTCTTCGGTATTCTGGAGATATCCCAGACTTTCTCAATGCAATTGGTCAAGATTTTCTGGCTGCTGGTACCAAATGTGTTGATTACAGAGCCAAGCAAACTAAAGTTATTAACAATAAAATAAAATAAAACTTTTCATTCCAATAAATAAAATAAAGATTTTAGGCAATAAGAACTTATATCTGCTAATGGGTTATAACTCACAATGAGGAGAAACAGCTGCAAACAGCCATTTACAACTGGAACATGGAATGTATGAAGTATGAATCTATGAAAATTGGAAGTTGCAAACAAATGGAATAAAATGCAAAAGGATTGGCATCCTAGGCATTAATGATCAGAAATGGCCTGGAATTGGCCATTTTGAGTCATATAACCATATGCAGTGCCATTCTGAGAAAGACAAATTGAAGGGGAATTATATAGTATTTGTTGTCAAAATGAGCTTTTCAAGATCTGTCCTGAAGTAAAACAACACCATCAGCAATCAGATAATATCCACAAGCATACAAGGAAGATCTATTAGCAGGACTGCTATTCAAACAAATGCAGCAACTGCTGAAGCCAATGATGAAGAAATCAAGGATTTCTACCTCATTCTGCAGTTTGAAATAGATCAAACATGCAATCAGTATGCAGTAGTGAACGCTGTAGAGGGAAAGCTAGATGTCTACAAAGCTAAAGTTCAATTTTTCTCTAAGGCTCAGCAGCATTCAGAGTAAACTTCCTAGAAGAGAAGAAAGAAACCTGACAAAGCAAGCAAAAGTTACTATTAAGACTTCTGTGCAACATCTGATTCTGCAATCTGTCATTGCTCAAAGCCAAGAAATGAAGAGACAGTGGGAGTCAAGTCTTTTGTAGACAGCCGTAGAGTTGTTGGGGGCTTTGTTCCCTTCCTTGTGCCAAATGGGATGAGACTCTGGCAGTAATACTGAATAAATTGTCAAAACAGTTCTAAGGGCCAAGAAATTACTCATAAGGGAGAGGGAGGGAGAAAGAGAAGAAGGCGCTGGATCCCTGGGGCAATCAATTTATGTGTTGTGATAAGAGATTTAATTTTTTTTATCTGATTTGTATAATTGCAAATGCTATTGGTCACAAAATACATTGTGTTTTTAAGATCTCTTGCTCACTTGCATAGCCTGATGACCTATCTCTACATACTGATTGAGTTCAATTTCCCCAGGCAATTCAGTGTGAATTAATTCCACATTCCCTGAAAATATTATCCTGTCTTTTGTGAAGTTGCATTAGTTTTTACTTTTAAATGTTGCAGCTCTAATTCTATGTTCAATATTAAGCTGAAAGAATCACAGCAGGTTATAGCAAAAAAAAAAAATTAAGAAGAAGAAGAAAGAAAAATACTCCATTTGATGGAAGGAGACTTGTATCAAGGTCCTGGTTTGGCTGCCAATTATCTGTGGTCAATTTCTTTCCCCTTTGAGTAAAATGTTTTAAATACATTTTAGATCTATTCTAGAAATTTCTCACTTCCAAACAATTCACAAGAGTTGCCATGATGTTAAACATTGATTTTTTAATTTCTAAGGACAGTACATTCTTCTTGTATCTTGATAAAGGAGTGAAAAAATCAACAGGACCATGGTTAAACTTATGCTGTCTTATACAGTATCCCAAACCAGAAGAATTAAATGAGCAGTAAAGAATCAATGAACAATTTATATATTTGCACGTGTTACTTTAACTCTCAAAGGATACATGACTAACTTATAAAAATTCATAAAATATGGAAAATTAATATAAAAATATTACTAGGCTATCAAGAAATTCAAAGCCTAAGAGATAATGGGGGGAATATGCATAGGTCCTATATTGCTATTCATGACCATCATCATGTCATCCTGTATCTTCCTCAAGCTTACATATCACAAACCATGAGTTAGTAAAAGTATATTTATTACTTTCAAGATACATTTTCATATAGGTATGGGCTCTTCTAAGAGATCAACTCTTTAACTCATTTGATAAAAACCTTGTCACACACTTGTGCATTTCCTAGAACCCAGATCATCCTTGGAGCACTCAGGATTGTGCAGTTTTATATGTCTTAGGAAAACAATATATTCTCCATACATTTTAATGGACATAACTGATACATACTTGCCTAAGTTTTCAAACCCAAGGTCTGGATCTTTTATTAGAACTGTTTTCAAAATATACCTCCCAAGAGCGCATTATTATTTGATTCTTGTGACTGTACTGACAACTCAGAAGATACAAATCAACTAAAAACTTGATGACCATCTGGTGGATATCTTGCAGAGGGTGTTCATGCTTTGGGCAGAGTCTCGTGTCTTTTCATAAAAGCTAGTGCAAATTGGGTGTGGACTTCAGCCCTTGTGGACCAGTTCTCAGGATTGAGATAGAATCCAGCAGGCCTGGCTGGATCAGATTTGTTTTGCAGACCGCTGGACAGCAGATGTATTCCAAGGAGCAAGCACTACTATAATCACAGGGATTACTGGTTACTATCAGAGGAATATTATAAAACAGAAGATCCAAGAAACAAATGTGTAGACCTAGATAGAAAATAAGGCAAAAGGTCAGGAGATAAAGAGATCTTGAACAGATCTGAAATCAGACTGCAAGGTGGCATGGAGTGAAATATTTATTATGTTGATGTATTGGCTAATAATGAATGAAGTAAAACTGTCAGGATCATTTGAGGAGATATTGAAATGTAAGTTTGTTGTTGTTGTTGTTAAGTGCCATCAGAAACAAGTACAATTCATAGCAACCCCATGAACCTCTGATTGTACCTTGCCCTATCCTGTGCTATCCTCATTTCTGACACACTATAGCCATAGCTAAAGTCGCTCTGTCAATTCTTGTTGTCTCACTCTCTTTCACTGACTCTCTATCTTTCCAAGCTTGGTGTCAGCTTCCAACGAGTAGCCCTACATAGCTCCATGTCCAAAGTATAAAAGATGAAGTTTAGCCATCTTTACCTCCAAAAAGTATTCCAGCCACACTTTCTCCAAAACATACCTGTTTGTTCTTTTGGCAGTCTATGAGATATTCAGTACTCTTCTCCAGCACCACAACTCCAAGGCATCAATTTTTCTGTCATCTTTATTCATTGTTCAGCTCTCTGATGCATAGCAGGTAATTGAGAAGACCATGACCTGAATCAGGCACACCGCAATCTTCAGTCACTGCTTTTAATTATTTTGGAGAAGTCCCTGACACCCTGACAACAGACTTGCCCAATGCAATACATAGATTGGTCAATTAAAAAAGCATTGAGCAGGCTATATTTCAACTATAGACAAATAATAGAGATGATATCTTTGTTAGAACTCTGCACTAAGAGAACAATGTCAGACTCTCTTAAGCTATTCTGGGTTCTCTGAAGTCACCCCAGCACTATTGCTCTAATTTTTTTTAATGGAAACAAAAACAGACACACAATGAATGATCTTCTCAGACCACTCTAATTTACAGATAGGTTGCCTGGAGGAGAGATGTTTTTCTAGTATTAAAATCATGAGCCCCAATAAGACTTTTTATGTTCTTTTTTCCCCCAAAAAGGTTGCTAAACATTTATCAGCACATGACTAGATTGATGTGATCTTTTAATTTATAAATATATACATGTAAAAAAGAAAGAAATATAACCCCTCATTATATTTCTGGTGGATAGATTGTGGTTGTTGTTAGGTGCCATTGAGCTGAGTATGACTCATGGATCAACAGGTCTGAACCCTCTTCTGTCCTGTGCCATCCTCACAATCTCTAACACGCTTGAGCCCATTGCTGCAGTCACTATGTCAATCCATCTGGTTAAGGGTTTTCCTCTCTTCTGTAATTTCTCCACCTTCCCAAGCATTATTTCCCTTTCCAAGGAATAGCTTGTTCCCTTTCACAAGCCTATGCATACTTATTTACAAAAAACCACAAACATATGCTGTGGGTATTATCTCTATCATAAAGAGGTTTCTCCTTTGAAAGAACTTGGGTTTTAAAAGTCTATGATTTGTGTCCTTTAACTGTCAGGAAATAAAAAAATGTCTGCTGTTAGGGACCTCTCCAAAGCACTGAAGAGCAATGGTATCACTCTGGAGACTAAGGTGCATCTGATACAGGCCATGGTCTTTGCAATCACTTGTTATGCATCAGAGAGTTGGACAATGACTTGGGAGGATAGAAGGAAAATTGATGCTTTCGAGCTGTGGTGCTGGAGAAGAGTATTGAATGTATCATGGACTGCCAAGAAAACAAACAGATTTATCCTGGAGAGGGTTAAACCAGACTGCTCCTTGGAGGCAAGGATTCTGGGGCTTCCTCTGACATACTTTGGACATGTTGTAAGGAAAGACTGGTCCTTGGAAAGGGACATCATGCTTAGGAGGGTGGAGGGACAGCGCAGAGGGAAGACCCTCTATGAGGTGGATTGATTCAGTGACTGGGGTAATCGGGATGGGTGTGTCAGAGGCAGTAAGATTGGCACAGGATAGAGCAGGGTTTAGGGCTGTTGTACATAGGGTCCCTATGAGTCGCAAGCGACTTGAGGGCACATAACAACAAGAAGTTCTCTTTTTAATTTATACTTTAAAAACATATCTTAGAGAAGCTGTGGTACATTTACACAATTGAATACTTACTATGCACACTAAGAAACAAGGCACTAATAAAATAATATAAAAAATGGGTGACCGTGGAGGACATTATGCTGAGTGAAATATCTCAGTCACAAAACAACAAATACAACCTAATGCCACTGTTATAAAACAGGACTGACATGGGGGTTGGAGGAAACTAGGAAAAGAGGGTATAATTAATGAACACTGCATTGAAAAAGATTAGAGAAAGAACTGTTTAAAAGGAATATATGATTAGGTATTATTTGCATGACAGCAGTCCAGAATAAGAGATGCATAGAAAACTGTACGGGAGTGGAGTGGACGGACCTTGTGTAACAATGAATGATTGAAAATCCAAGATTTCTCTAAACTTTTGTTAAAATATAAATAAAACCAAAGTTTTTAAAAAGATATATCTTCAGCATGATTGTTATTATTGTTATTGATTGCTGTCGAGTTGAGCACAACTCCTAGTGACCCTATGAAAAAAAATACCTGAAGCCTTTCTGTAACTATTATTTCTCAAAGTTCATAGTTTCCAGAGGCATGTTATTTAGGAAGTGGATGCCATTCCTGCTTCCAATCAGTATAATTAGTATAGTGTTGAGTTTCAAATAAAAAAAAATTGTTATATTTTATCAGCATATTGGGTTTATAACACTAATGAATGAATTTATCCAAGTGTGAAGTCTACTGTTTACCTAGGGTGTTCTTATGTCTTACTGGTAAGGAATGGTGCTGCCAACCCAGTAGCAGACAGTTAAAATCCACCATCTGCTCCACAGGTAAAAAATAGAAAATCTCTTCCTATGTGATTTATAACTTCTGAAAACCTACTGGATAGTCAGCTATGAGTTGGTCCAAATTTGAGGCCTATAACAATAAGAGCAACTGGAGACACCAACCATGGCTATATAGTACTCTTCATCAGGGTTCTTGGAATTTTTATTTTTTTAAAAAAAGATATTTTATTTAATTTGAAGATATCAGAATTAATTTTGCACTGAGGTAGTTATCCTAGAATATATATTTGGAAAGATGCAGATAGAGAATAAAAGATCATAATATGCAATGAGAAATCAATGAGACATAGGGACTCAGGTCAAATGTCAGGTGGAGATAGGTAATTTCAGAGATGTGCGTGAGGGGAGGAGATACAAGAAGTAGCAAAGGCAGAGGAAAGCACATGCTAAGGTAAACAGAATGATTCAAAAGACCAATGACTGAATCTAATTTTGATCCACAACCAACACTTGGTATCAGCAGTCAGGAGATTGGGAGACATATGACATTGAGAAAGGCTGAAGTCAAGGACCAATCCAAATCACTGAGGAGTAATGTGATGATATCAGTGTGAAGCCTAAGGTGTACCTTATTCAGGCCATGATATTTTCAATCCCTTGCTGTGCATCTGAGAGATGGACAATGAATAAGAGTGAAAAAATAATTGATGCCTTTGAGTTATGGTATTAGAGAAGATTACTGAATATCCCATGAACTGTTAAAAGAACAAACAATTGTCTTGAAGACAATGGCAGACAGAAAACACAAAAGCCAGAGTGTTTCTTGGAAGAAAAGATGACAAAGCTTTGTCTCATATATTTTGGGTATGTTTCTAGGAGATGCTTTTCCGTGACGAGGGACATTATGATTGGAAATGTGGAGAGTCGGGAAAGAAAGGAAGATCTTCAACCAGATGGCTTGACACAGTGACTGCAGCAATGGGGCTGAAGTATATCAGAGACTGTGAGGATCGCACAGGACAGGACACGGTTCAGATCTGCTGTTCATACAGTTGCTATGAGTCATACTTGACTCGACAGCACCTAACAATAACACCAGGGAGACATACTAGCTGCATCCCAAACTTCGAAGTTTCCATTTTTATTGTTTTTATATTCTGAACAACTTGATAAGAGTCCAGCTACTTTATCTATTCTTTGCCAACAGTCAGTAAGTTTCAGTTTATACACATCACACAAATGTTTACATTCAGTGAAGAAATTTGAAAATTTTTATCGGAAGCAAAAATTGAGTCTGGAAATTTGTGGTCCAAAAAGTCCTCCTACTCAAAGGGTAAAAAGCCTCTTCCAGATGATACAAAAGAAGGAAGACATTTCAGAGACAATGACACACAGCACCCTTCCCCAGACTTATCTGTGTTATGAATCAAGCTATCATTCTGGTCACACCAAATTGGTCAAGACCAGGTTCATGTGCATACTGAACTTGGGCTTACACAAAAGAAGAATTGCTTATTTGACTAACTAGACACTGGAATGTCGTGGCTTTGCTATTTTTTCTGAATTGGAAGATAGGACATTATGTAAACAGGGAGTGTTTTTATTTATATCAATGAAAGTTTTTCCATGTAATTTATGATATTTTAGACTGTAATTCCTCCTTTTGTTTATAATTTGTCACTCTGATACTCATGCAGTAGAATTCATTGATCTCCTAATTTTAAAACATTGTGCTCTGAACAGAGTGGAAAGAGAGAAATAAACCAAAGTCTTAGCCCTAAAGGAGCTTCACATTATAGTTATCTTTGGAAACAGACCATCACAATTACAAACACATATTGCCACTACAACAACAATGTTTAGTTGGTTTAACTTGCCACATTTATGAAGTTATTTGACCTATCAGAACAAAATACATTTTATAAATACAAAGTAATTGTGTATGTGTACATAAATGCATATATATAATCAATTTTGAAAGCAAAGCAAAGTTGAAAATGAAGCAAAATTACAAATGACTAGTTCCATTATTGTTTTTCACTATGAGAGTAAAAAATGAAAAAAATGTAAAAACTTAGCTTTGTTAAAAAGCGAAATTGGTGAGTTTTCTTCAGCCCTCCGTACTCACTTTATGTATTTTCTGAGACTTTTGTTTGCACACTCTTTTCTGTCTTTCAAAGGAGTTAAGTTACTCACATCTTGTTCTCAGTTCACTGTTTAAAAATATAAACAAGCAAAAAACCCAAAGAAATTGTCAGATAATGTGGCCAAGATGGGGATAATATAGATATTATTGATGCATCATGCAGATATCAAATAGCATAAGACAATCAATTCATTGCTTTATTAAATGTTGTTGCTGTTGTTGTTGACTGCTGCCGAGTCGAGCACGACTCATAGTGACCCAATGAACAAAAGACCTGAAACCTTGTTCTATAACTGTCCTCATTTCTCTAAATTCATAGAGTTTCCAGAGGCAATGTAATTCATCACATTAACAAAATAATTCATCACATAAACAAAGCAAAGAGCAAGAACCACATGATCCTATCAATTGATGCAGAAAAGACCTTTGACAAAATCCAACACCATTTGCTGATTAAAACACTCAACAAAACAGGATTGGAGGGAAATTTCTTCAACTTATTAAAAAGTATATATGCAAACCTGAGAGTCAACATTATTCTCAATGGAGAGAGGTTAAAGGCATTTAGTTTGATAATAAGAACTAGGCAAGGATGCCCACTATCACTTCTCCTATTCAATACTGTATTGGAAGTCTTAGGGATAGCAATAAGGCAAGAGAAGGAAATAAGAGATATCCAAATTGGCAAAGAGGAGGTAAAATTATCTCTAAATGAAGATGATAAGGACTCAGCAAGAAAACTCCTGGATATAGTTGATCAATTCAACAAAGTGGCAGGATACAATATCAACATACAAAAATCAGTTGGGTTTCTCTACAGTGACAAAGAGAATACAGAGCTGGAGCTAAAAAAAACAAAACAAAACAAACAAAAGCCATTCACAGTAGCTAATCACAAGATTAAATACTTGGGAGTATCTAACCAGAAGCACAAATTATCTATTCAAAGAAAATTATAAAACATTATGACAAGAAACAAAAAGAAACCAGGAGAAGTTAAAGAATATCTCTTGCTCTTGGATAAGAAGACTGAGTATTGTAAAAATGACAATACTATCAAAGACAATTTACATATTCAATGCAATCCCAGTACAAATGCCAATTCAATCTCCAATTTCATTTGGAATGGAAAGAGGCCCCAATAAGCAAAACACTCCTTAAAATAAAGAAACAAGGTAGGAGGCATTTCACTCCCTGAATTCAAATCCTACTACACTGCCTTGGTGGTCAAGGTGGTGTGGTACTGGTACAATGAGAGACACATAGTTCAGTGGTATAGAATTGAGAATCCAGAAATCAGCCGATCTACCTATGGTCAACTGACAAGGAGATGAAATCAGTTAAGTGGGGAAATGACAGCCTTTTTAACAAATCGTGCTGGCAAAATTGGAAAACTATCTGTAGAAAACTCAAGCAAGACAAATACCTCACTCCATATACAAAAAACAACTCAAAGTGGATAATGGACACAGGACTAAAACCAAGGACTATAAACCTCATTAAAGAAAAGCTTGGAAGAACTCTAGAAGTCCTAATACACAACATAAACACACTCCCAGGCATCCTTAAAATCTACAACCAGGAGAGAATAAAATAGATGAATGGGACCTTCTAAAAATCTAGTGTTTATGCACAATACAAAAACTTCTCCAACAGGGTGTAAATGGAAGCCACAGACTGGGAAAAAATATTTGGTAATTACATGTCAGATAAGGGTCTTAAATCTAGAATTTACAAAATACTCAAGCACCACAACAAAATAAAGGTAAATAACCCAATTGAAAAATGCTCACAGGATATGAACAGACACTTCACCAAAGAAGACATTCAGATAGCCAACAAACACATGAAGAATTGTTCAAAATCCCTAGCTCTAAGAGAGATGCAAATCAAAACAATTATCAGATATCATCTCACCCCAGTAACAATATCAAAATTTAATAGAACAGCAAACAACAAATGCTGGTAAGTTTGTGGAGAAAAAGGAACCCTTATTCACTGCTGGTAGGAGTGTAAAATGGTGCAACACTATGAAAGGCAGTAGGGTGCTTTCTCAAAAAGTTTTAAACAGAAGTACCATTTGACCCAGCAATTCCACTGCTGGAAATATACCTGAAAGAAACCATAACTGCCACCAAATCATCTGATTTGCACACCCCATGCTTATCACGGCTTTGTTCACAATAACAAAGAGTTGGAAACAACCCAAGTGCTCATCACCAAATGAATGGATAGAAAAGCTGTGGTATATTCACACAATGGACTACTATGCCACATTGAAAAATAAGGAACTCATGAAATATTATACAAAATACGTGGCCCTGGAGGAAATATCTCAGTCAAAAAAGGACAAATATTACATAGTGCCACTGTTTTAAAATGGGATTGACATCAGGGTTAAGGGGAGGCTGAGTAAGAGGGAATACATAATCTATACTGATTCTAGTGAAGATTATCCAAAAATGATTGGAACAGCACATCAGCAGAGAACTGCCAGAAGTCCAGGCTGGGTTTAGAAGGGGTCATGGTACTAGGGATACTGTAGCTGATGTTGGATGGATCTTAGCTGAAAGCAGAGAATACCAGAGGAATGTCTATCTGTGTTTCATTGATTATGCAAAGGCATTTGACTGTGTGGATCATAACAAACTGGCTGACTCTGAGAAGAATGGGAATCCCAGAACACTTGATCATGCTAATGCGAAACTTATACTTGGACCAAGAGGCAGTCGTCAGAACAGAGCAAGGAAACACTGCATGGGTCAAAATTGGAAAGGGCATATTCCAAGGATATGTCCTGTCTCCATACCTTTTCAACCTGTATGCAGAACAGATTATCCGGGAGACTCGTTCTATCAGAAATGTGGCTTCAGGTTTGGTGGAAGATCTATCAACAATTTGCATTATGCAGATTACACTACTCTGCTTGCTGAAACTGAGGAGGACCTGAAGCATGTGCTGCAGAGGGTCAAGGACTGCAGTCTTCAATAGGGATTGAGGCTCAGTATCAAGAAGACAAAGATTCTCACCACTGGACCAATTGGCAGCATCAGGATGGATGGTGAAGAGATTGAGATTGTTGACAGCTTTAGTTTGTTTGGCTCCATAGTCAACACTCTTGGCACCAGCATCCAGGAAATTAAAAGACATATTGCCATGGGAAAGTCTGCTGTTAGGGACCTTGCCAAAGTACTGAAGAGCAATGGTGTCACTTTGGAGACTAAGGTGCTACTGGAACGCAAAAGTTGAGGACAGGGAAGAAGGATCAGTAGCTGGAAAACACCAGCGGAGTGAGAGAAATGAAGCTGGAGATAGAATGATAGAGTTCTGAACACTACATGTTTCAAAATCAAGAAGGAGCCCATCAGGGATGTATTTTTTTCTCCATACCTTTTCAATCTGTATGCAAAACAGATCACCCTAGATGCTGGCCTGTACGAGGAGGAATATGGCATCAGGATTGGTGGAAGAGTCATCAACAACCTGCGTCATGCAAATGACACAACCCTGCTTGCTGAAACCAAGGAGGGCCTGAAGCGTTTGCTGCAGAAGGTCAAGGACTGCAGTCTTCAATATAGATTGAAGCTCAACATCAAGAAAGCAAAGATTCTCACCACTGGGCCAATTGGCAGCACCAGTATGCATGGTGAAGAGATTGAGATAGTTAACAGTTTTATTTTACTTAGCTCCACAGTAAACACTCTTGGTAATAGCAGCCAGGAAATCAGGAGACAAATTGCATTGGGAAAGTCAGCTGTGCGGGACCTCTCAAGAGTACTGAAGAACAATGATGTCAGGCTGGAGACTAAGGTGTGCTTGATCCAGGCTATAGTCTTTGCAATTACGTGTTATGCATCTGAGAGTTGGACAGTGAATAGGGATGATAGAAAGAGAATTGATGCCTTTGAGCTGCGGTGCTGGAGAAGAGTATTGAATGTACCATGGACTGCTAGAAGAATAAACAGGTTTGTTCTGGAGAGGGTGAAGCCAGAATGCTTCTTGGAGTCAAGGATTCTGAAGCTTCGTCTGACATACTTTGGGCATGTTGCAAGGAGGGACTGGTCCTTGGAGAGGGGCCTCATGTCAGGGAGGGTGGAAGGACAGCGCAGGAGAGGAAGACCATTGATGAGATGGATCGATCCTGTGAGTGGAGTGGTGGGAATGAGTGTGCTTGAGATGGAGAAGTTGGCACAGGATAGAATGGCATTTAGGGCTCTTGTACATAGGGTCACTATGAGTCGCAAGGGACTCAATGGCACATAAAAACAACAACAACAACATCTATATTGTCTAGTATTTCATAAGTTCATTGTTTTTTAACATTGCATAATATTCCATTCTGAGGATCTACCACAGTTTCTCTATTAATTTGTTTTTTGGTGGGCACTAGAGCTGCTTTGCTTTTATCTCTTTGCTATTGTGAATAATGCAGCAAAACCCCAGGCATATGGATACATCTGCTTGTGTCAAATTCTGATTTCTTTGGGATATATGCCCAGTGGTAGAATAGCTAGGTCAAATGATAGTTCTGTTTTCAACTTTTTGAGGAAGCTTCAAACTATTTTCCGTTGTGGTTGTAGCATTTCACCTTCTCACCAGCAGTGTATGAGAGTTACAATCTTTTCACATCCTTACCAGCTTTTGTTGTTTGCTGTCCTGCTGAATTTTGCTATTGTCGCTGTGTGAGATGGTATTTCATTGATAGGCATCTCTATTAGCTAGTGATTTTGAGCCTTTTTTCCTTGTGTTTCTTGACTATTTGGCTTTCTTCTTTGGTAACATGTATATATCTATATCTATCTACATCTATCTATAGCTAGATAGATATAGATATATACAGATAGAGATAGAGATAGATGAGATAGGTATATCTTGTGCCCATTTTGTAATTGTGTCCTTTGTCTTTTTATTGTTAGTGCTTTGGAATCTTATATAGATTTTAGAGATGAGTCCTGTATCAGATATATCATTGCTAACTATTTTTCCCATTCTGTGGGTTTCCATTTTACTCTACTGGAGAAGGTTTTTGCGGTTTGTTTTAATGTACATAAGAATTTTATTTTCAGAATGTCTCATTCGTCTATTTTATCGTCTCTTGGTTATGGGGGTTTGGCTATGTTTGAAAGTCTATTCATGCTATAGATTAGGGATTCCTTATTTGTTTCTATGTGTCTCTGATAATCTTTATATTCTTTTGTTTTACCACTAGATCTCTGATCTACTTTGAATTGGTTTTTGTATGTAGTGTACAGGTTCTATCTTGCTTCAGTTTTCTACAGATGGATATCCAGTTTTCCCAGCACTATTTGTTAAAGTTGCTGTCATTTCCTCACTTTATTGATCTAGTATCCTTGTCAAAGATCAGTTAATCTAGGTAAATGGGTTTATTTGTAGGTTCTTTATTCGAATCCATTGATCAATGTTTCTGTCACAGTAGTAGCATTCTGAATACTAGGACGTGTAGTAATTTTTGAGGTCAAGGAGTGTAATGCTTCCTACTTTTTCTTATTTGGTGCTGATTTACTTATTTGGAATCCTTTTCCTTTACAGAAAAAATTGGAAATGGCTTTTTACATTCACTGGAGAATAGTGTCACTATTGGTATTAGGATCACCTTGAATTTATAAGTTGTTTTTGGTAATATTGTCATTTTCATAATATTGAATCTTCCTGACCATGATCATGAGATACTCTTCCATCTAGGTCTCTTTTTGTTTCTTATAGTAGTGCTTTGTAATTTTCTCTATCTTGGTCTTTGTGTCTCTAGCAAGATTTATACCTAAATAATCTATGGTTAGCTATTATAATTAGTATTTCATTTTCTGTGTTCTCTTTGATAGTATAGAGAAATACAACTGATTTTTGTATGTTGATCTTATATCCTGATACTTTGATAAGTTGGTAAACCCTGTCCAATAGTTTACTTGCTAAACCTTTAGGGTTTTCTAAGTATACTATCATATCGTCTGCACATAGAGACAGTTTTACCTCCTCTTTACCAATCTGGATGCCTCTTATTTCCCTCTCTTGTCTTAGTGCTCTCATCCACCACAATGTAAAATAAGAGTGGTGATAGTGGACATCCTTGCCTGGTCCCTGTTCTCAAGGTGAATGTCTTTAGTCTCTCTCCATTGAGCATGATTTTGGCTGTTGATTTTGGTCTCCTAATTATGATTAATTTTTAGAGGAAATTCTTCTCTATTCCTGTTTTGTTGAATGTCCTCAACAGGAAAGAGTGCTGGATTTCGTCAAAAGGTTTTTCTACGTTGATCAATTGAAGTGAGTATGTGGTTCTTGTCCTTTCTTTTATTGACGTGGTAGGGTACATTTATTACTGTTCTTATGTTGAATCATCCTTACATGCCTATTGTGAATGTCACTTGCTCGTGATTATTAATAATTTGATATGTTGTTGGATTCTATTAGCTTGTATTTTGTTAAGGATTTTTGCATCTGTGTACAAGGTTAAAACCAAATCTATTCAATTTTGCTGAACTTCTGACCTTATCTGAATCTGTGTGTTCCAGGAAATACTAAATAATCTGATTAATGTTTGCCCCTACACACAGTTTTATGACCCACCTTAGGAGAGAATTGACAAGAAGTATTCAAATAATGAAAAATGGACCCAAGTCCTTGAAACTGCAATGACTACACTGAACTGGTTAATATAGATTGGCTAAATGCCCCACTCTTGTCTTTGGATTGAGCCTCAGCCTCAGCCTGCTTTCACCAAAGCACGTATTTTAAGTAAACATATTTGCTATATGCTCAGCTCGTGTTGCTTCTGAACATCATAGTAAGTTTGGGGCCTTTCGTCTGGCTTTTGTGGGGAGAGGTCATCTTCAACAAACTTCTTTCATTGCCAGTCAGAAGCAATTAAACTCTGGGAGACTGACAGGGCATATCTTTGGATCCAGGAGAGGAGAGCTCCCCCTATCCTTTTTTTGTGATTTCTTCTTTCTTCTCCTCTCTTTGCAACCTGAGACACAGTGGGCAGCAACAGCTGTAATGTAGTATAACCTCAGATCCTGGAGAGAGAAGCCCTCCCTTTTTTTATTTTTTTCTTCCCTCTTCTCTCCTGGAAACCCCAAAAGAAAGTTCTTTTCTGATTCTGGTCTATGGAGCTACATATTTTACCATGGACTTCTATTATCCCACTCATGCAATTTCCAAAATCTAGGGCTGCTTAGAAGTCTGTTCCTCCAGTACTCCAGGAATTCTAGCCCAGTCTATAGGCAGGGACACCTACCTGGAAACTTGGGGCTTCCTCTGCCAAAGAGTGGGAAGCTCAAGGGAGAGCCTTTTGAACTTGCTCACTTTTCCCCAAATATTTGCCTCAAGAATTCCATTAAATCATGGATAATCAACAGTCCATTGGTTCATCTACCCCATTGGGATGCCTTCTAAAACTCTTTAAAAATTACACCTAGAAGCTCGAATACAGCTTAGCCTTAATCCGAAAGAGCACCTGAGGGTACCCTTGACAATAGCATATTTACAAATCTAGATGATTTCTGTCGATGGTCTTATAAGTGGGCAGAAGCCCCATATGTTCAGACTTTTCCCATATTCCCACACACAAAAAAAAATTATACATTTCCTCTTGCCCTTCACAAATCTTGTTATTCCATTCCTCTGCTCACCCATCTAATCTTAAGACAGTCTTCACTGTCTGTAGACTTCATGAACCCAGCAGACTATCCTCCCCTTCCCTGCATCAAATTCATCCACCCACTCATTTGGCCTGAACTCAATCATCCCCTTATTAGCCCTTTCTTCAGTAAGTGGGTCCAGAAATTGCAACCCCTCCCTCATTACACCACATTCAGTTCAGTCTCTCCCTGCTAACCTCTCCAGTTCCTGCATTTCCTCTTTAAAAAAAGGTTTCAGGAGCAAAACGAACTGTATGGGCACATGTTCCTTTTTCTCCTACTGGCCTCTCAGTTATTCATCAAAAGCTAGGAGTTTTTACTCTAATCTCACCACCTACATTAAGGGGAAAGTGCTTTTTTTCTCTCTCTCATCTTACTAAAGGGCTTACAAAGTTTATAACTCTTGACTCTACCAGCCCTGAAGGCCTGCTAGTCCTTAATATGCATTTAGTTTTGCAATATGCTCCCAATACTCTGAAAAAAACTCCAAAAACTTGAAAGTGGCCCTCAAACTCTACAGCAAGATCTTTTGCACGTAGACTTCAGGGTCTTCAGGAGTAGAGAGGAGGTCATCTCTAAAGAAAAAGTCCTTCAGGATTAAGCTAAATACCATATGCTTGTGCCCAAGCTATCAGAGATGGAAACGCCAATGATCAAGCATAAAGAGTGGCTAAAGCAGCCATTCAAACAGCAGAAAGAGGGGCAGATAGTTTACTCCTGGTGCTGCTTCAAGTGTGGACAGAAAAGACATTGAGCACCATGGTGCCCCTCCACATGGACTGCAACTAAGCCAGGCTGAAGTGCAGAGGGCTACACTGTGAGTCTGACTGCAACCATACTACATATGATAAGTTTTAAGTTCCTCCTATATCAGTGGCTTCCTTCCTGCCAGACCTTGATCTTGCCATCACCAAAACCTGAAGGGACCAAACAACCAGGGCCCCACTTCTATCACACCTGCAGAGAACCCCAGGTTATCATCTTTGTATAAGGTAGACCCATCTCTTTTATTATTGATATGGGAAAGACTGAGCCTACTTTTGTTGAACACTACTTTTGTTGACTGTTTCAGGTATCAAGTTGCTCTATTGTGGGAACTGATGGCGTAGTCATTTAGCCTCTAACAACTAACAACTTGCTAGACTATACTCCATCTTTAAAAAACTCCTTTTTGGTTATTAGTACTTGCCCCATCCCTCTTTTAAAATAAAAATATACTAATGGTGGGGCTCTGGTGGCCTAGTGGCAAAAAGCTGCACTGCAATCCCAGAGGCACGCGGTTCGAATACACCAGATGCTCTGCTGGAGAAAGAGGGACAGTCTCCTCCTGTTCCAGTCAGATCCAATTTGATGGTAAACACACACAAAATAATAAAATAATTTTCTAAAGAAAATTTAAAATCAATGCATACTGACTAAATTAGGTGAAGTCATCTTCCTTCTGGGATCCACCCCAATGCCTTCCTCCTTCCTGTTGTTGTTGTAGTTGACCCTCCAGCAGATTTTAGAGGCAGTTAATCTCATGGAAGGAGACTGCTCATTCTTCTCTTGTGGAACATCTGGTAGATTCAAACTGGGGGCCTTCGGGATTGCAGCATAGATATTTACCACTAGGCCACCAGAGCTTCCTCTTCTTCCTTCCAAGGCCTTCTCAACTTACCCCATGATTTAGCATCCCCCTTATCCTGTGGCCCTTTTATAATCTTGCTCAAATATGAGACATCCAAAATCATTACTAAGCATCTCACCCCCTTAAAATTTCCTTCCAGAAACCACACTCCTTCATCAACCCAAATGCAATAAATAATCCCCGCTGAAGCCCTTTATGGTCTCAACTTTTAATTCACTCTTTCTTTCAAAAAGGATAACTCTGACCAACTAAATATTCTTACACACTATTATATTCCTACTACTCTCATTTCTCAGCTTAGCAGACTTTTTCAATATATACTAACCCCTATATTCTAAAGCCTTTATATCTTGCCACTCATGGTGACCTCAGTGAACCTCTATATCCAATAGTCTCTGTTCAAGTTCCGTTTAAAACCCTAAAAAAGTCACTCTCCACTGCTTCTGTTCCATCATTACTCAACCTCTCCAAAACTTTTCAGAGATGAACAACAGCACACAGCTATAGGAGTTTTAACCCAAATGCACAATCCTTCACATAATGTTATTTCCTTCTTGTCCAAACAACTCAAACCCACAGCTAAGCCTGGCTACCTTGCCTAAGAGCACTAATGTGGCTGCTATTTTAGCATAAGAATCTTCAAAATGCACATTTTTCTCTTCCACAATTGTCTACTCACCTCATAACCTTTAAGATTTCCTCTTACTGACAGATACACCCAGAAATGCACAATCTGGAGAGGTTAAAATAGATAAATGGAGCTTCCTAAATATTAAACTCCTGTGTGCATCAGAAACTTACTCCAATACAGTGAAAAGAACACCTACCACATAGGAACAAATATTTGGCAATATCATCTCAGACAAAGATGTCATAATAAAAGTTTACAGAATACTACTGGACACCCAGAAGAAAAAGATTGATAACCCAATTACAAAATGGGCTGAAGACATGGAAAGACTTTCCACAGAGGAAGACATTTGAATGACCAACAAACATGAAGAAATCACTGGCAGTAAGACAGATGCAAATCAAAACCATAACGAGATAACATCTCACCCTGGTATCAGTGGCAAAGTTTAGCAGAGTAGCAAGCAATAAATGTTGGAGGTAGGAAGTCTCATGCACTTTTAGTGGAATTGTAAAATGGTACAACCACTCTGCAAGGCAGTTTGACATTGAACATAGAAACTCCATATGACCCAGCTATTCCACTACTAGGAATATAGCCCAAGGAAATTAGAACTGAGACACAAACAGAGATTTGTACACCAGTTTTCATAGCAGCATTATTCACCATCACAAGAACATGGAAACAGCCCAGAATGGATTAAGAAATTGTGGTGCATTCATGTAATAAAATACTATGCAGCATTCAAGAAAAATTATTTTGAAAAATACTACATAACTTGAGAATAACTGGCGAGCATTATTCTGAGTGAACTAATTCAGTTTCATAAAGACAAGCACTGCCTTAGACCATTATTATAAAAATAGAAGAATGACTAGTAAAACACGTATGAGGACCCAAAGGAGAAAGCAGTGGGAGCAGAGGGGTGAAAAGGAGTAAGGGCAAAATCACAGGATTGCACAATTTGATGACTTGAGGGAAGGAGTAAAGGAAAGGAGAAGGATCCATTGGGGACCTGGAAAGACAGGGCAATGATGGGCATAGTCCAATGGTGATTATTTTTATAAAACATGATGAATAGGAATGATTGTACAAAACTCAATGTGAATGAAGAATAGTGTGTAACACAATGTACATGAACTTTGTAAACAAACCAATATAAAATAAAATTTTAAAAAGACACAAAATAGATTTCCTCTCTTGAAAGACCCTTAGATGAAACCCTCCTACTTAGATGAATCCTTTTCTCTTGAACCCAATAAATCCATGGTCTCTTCCTCCAACCCCCACATCCTACCCCAGGAAAAATCACACCTCTTAAGCCTTACCTTCCTTCTCCTTGCCATTAATCAATCTACCCTTCAACACAGCTGCCATCCTGTCACTAACCTCTACTACTCTCCCTTTTCACATATAACAGACTCCCTCCTAGCACATGCTGGCCATATCAATGGGAGCACCCTTCCCCCTCCCCAGGGCAGATGTCGTTGTTTCCTCCACCTCAG
This sequence comes from Elephantulus edwardii, assembly GCF_000299155.1. Lineage (NCBI taxonomy): Eukaryota > Metazoa > Chordata > Mammalia > Macroscelidea > Macroscelididae > Elephantulus > Elephantulus edwardii. Next base: position 751,247 of record NW_006399752.1, on the reverse strand, counting down.
GTCATAGAGACCCTCACATTGCTGCTCACCACCACCCTCCAACGAGCAGAGCCCATAGCCCTCACCCAAGCCTAAACCCTCACAACCAAGAAAGTTGTTAATATATATGTTGTTGTTGTTAAGTGTCGTCGAGTTGTAGATGACGCATAGCGACCCTATGAACGAAAGATCTGAACACTTGTATAACTTTCATTGTTTCTCCAGGTTCACAGTGTTTCTGAAGGCGAACTATTTCGGAAGTGGATGCTACTTTAATAAATATATATATAAAGTCCAACTATGCTTTTCATATCCACCACTCTAATACAGAAATATGGGCAGAAAGAGGCTTTCTTACTACTCAAAATACCCGTCATTAATGCCTCCTTTATCAAACCTTTGCTCCTTTTAGCAGGAGCAATGGTCATCCACTGTAAAGGTAATCAAACATCCTCAGACCCCATAAGTTAAGGCAACAATTTTTTAGACCACACAGCCAAAAGGTCCACCTCCCTCCTTCCCCCAAAACCCCAAGGACAGTTCCTTTCCACAGCCACATTCACTCCCACCTACTCTTCCTCAGAAATCCCAAAGCTCACATCATAAAATGCTCAACAAGGCCATGATTTACCCTTAATAGTAAATACGTTCTCCCAGAAACACAAGCCTCTTCCATTTTTTTACTGCTCTGTTCTTGCTGTTACTGTTGTTGTTGTTGTGTACTGTCGAGTCTAACCAATCCTTAGCTGACCTTCTGGTGGGTTTTCAGAGTCAGTCAATCAATCTCAGGGAGTAGATTGCCCATCTTTCTCTCGAGGAGCAACTGGTGGCCTTGAACTGCATGCCTTTGGTATTGTAGCACAATTTCTTTGCCACTAGGGCTGCTCTACACAACTCATTACACATAGGGCATAAATCTACACCATCTACATCAAAATATTGTTTCCTACCAAAACCTCTCCTCTCAACTCTACCATATCACTCAACAGTGTGCTATTTGGCAATAGATCTCTCCCCAAAATAAGCCTAGAGCTCCCCCTTTCCCTACACACCAAGCTAAAAGGCTTCCTGCCTGGCCAGGAGGGGCAGGTTGATTTTACACTTATGCCACCTCATTAAAAACTTCACTATCTCTTTGTCTTTGTTGATACTTTCATGGGATGGAGGAGGGCCCTTCACACAACTTCTGAAACAGCACAGTAGTCACTGATACTTTCTCAAATCATTCCTTGCTTTGGGTTGCTTCCTCTCTCCAGTCAGATAATGGGCTTTCACTGAATCACTTTCACACAATCACTCAAACCGTTTCATCTTGCCTAAGGACTATGATGGAAATTTCAAATTCATTATCACCTTCAGCCCTTGGGAAAAGTTGCAAGAACTAACTCCATTCTTAAATCCCACTCAACAAAACTCACCACAGGACTCAAACCGTCATGGGTCACCCTTTTACCCTTTGACTTCATGTGGATGCATTCCGTCCTCAAGGTACCAGGGTTCCTCAACCTCTTTGTACGGATGTATGGGCAAACGTTTCTACTCAGTCCCATCCTAGAGGACCCTGGACCACTGGGAGACTACAGCCCTCACCAAAACTAGACCAGTCTTTGGCCAAGTAGCTAACCAATATCTTCCTTTTCCCATAACAACCTTCCAGACAACCTTAACAAAATAGGCTCCCAAATCCTTTTCAAAGATTCTAAAAAACAGCCTCTCCAACTTCAATGGGGAGGGCCTTATCCTGTCATACTTACTACTCTTACTGTAGTTCAAGTCTCAGGAATCCATCACTGGATCCACAACACAGAACTAAAACCTTGTATTCCCATCCAGACTACTGGGCAATGCACCAAAGTTTCTCCCTCATTGGTCACCCTCACAAAACATTCAGCGAACTCCCATCTCTTCCTCAAAACTTATACTTCCATCTCTACAGGGCTGCTACACTTAAAACATACCCTTATACCAAAAAAAAAAAAAAAACCCAACCAAAAACAGCTGCAGATCCAGTTTTAACAACCCTCTGAGATGGAAAGCCTCCTATGGAGAGTAGGTGTTATTTTCTGTGCTCTCCTTCTAATTGGATTATATTTCTTTTACATCTGAAAGGAGCTACTTCCCCAGAGGAACTCTTCTGTCTCTACTGGCTGTGAAGGAGTTCAGAATCTGTATACATCTCCCTCAACCATGCCATCTGCACCAGATTTATCTTGAATTTACTCCACTCAATCTGGTGGTTCCCTTATCCCCAGCCTTCCCAGCTTCCTTCTTCTCCCTCGTTGAGGAATTATGACTCAAGGACATCTTTCAGGATTATATTCCCTCCCCCAATTTCTTTTCTTTTCTCCAATATGTTACTTCATTGTACACTCACCCTACTTACACTGACCTTATTATTTTTTCCTCCTCTAGCTTCGAGGGTTGGGAAGAGAATTCTTTAGTTAATATGTCTAATATCATTTCCCACAAAGAAAATCTCTCCAACTATTGAGTATGTCACCCTAAACCTACGTGCCCTAGCTCATACAGCCTTCCTATAGAACCAAACCCTTAGCAATTTTTCTTCCCTCCAGGCACTTAACAATATCCTGTTTCTGTCTTCTAAGTTATTGTCACAAAAGGCCCCTCTAAAAGTCCAACGTCATCACCCACATGCTCCTTTTGTACACCTCACTAATATGACTCAAAATGTTTTTACTTCTCGGCTACTTCTCTCATGTGCAGTGCATCAGGCTGCACCCTATGCATAACGACACCCGTACTGCAGCAGTTAACACTGGGAGGCCCTGGCCTCCTACTTGACCTCCTCAAGTGAAGAACAGAACTTGAGCCCACAAAACTCGCAAAACCCCTAAACTGGGGTAATATGGTGTGCTAACCCAATTATTCCACTTCCTGTATACCCAATTCCCCACAGTGCTGCACTGACAGAGAGGCTGCGCCTGGCTCCAGTGGTACCAGTCGCACTACATGGAGACTTGGCATCTTTTTACAAGAGTTCATGCCTGATTTCATCCCTGATTTCTCTCCTCTTCCAACAGCCAACAGGGAGCTGATCCATGCTACCATCATGTCAGTTTTTATATTACACCCTATCTCTTCTCCAAATCTATTAGCATCTGTCTTGAACCCTAATCCTTGACTCCCCTGGTATAATCTACTATATGACACCTTTCACAACTTTTTCTCATTGTAAGAAGTAAATGTGCTTCTAGTACCAGACAACTTCCTTCGTGGAGGTGACTGCGCCTTAGGTTTTCTTGCCCTCTCTCACACCTCTGTTCTCAACAATGCACATGTACTCAGTTAACCCAGACATCCTCGCCATTAGCAAACCTTCAGTCTAGACATGGCAGGCATTGTGGCTACCGTTTCAGCAGTGGTCTCCTGGGACAGCTTTACTTACCATGAGAAGACTCTATATGACATAACAGCAAGTACTGCAGAACTCTGCACAAACAGTCCATGCACTGTCTAGTCTCTCCATTTTCTCTTAACTCACTAGTGGATATAGTTCTTCATAATCACCTTCAGGTTTTCTTCTAGCAGAACAAGGTAGAGTGTGTGCACTCACAAATATAACTTGTTGAACATACATTAATAATTTGGACATGGTTGAAATAATATTAAAAGAATATATGACCAGGAAGTGCTGGTGCCCTAGTGGCAAGAAGCTGTGCTGCAATCCCAAAAGCACATGGTTGAATCCACCAGGTGCTCCACTGGAGAAGGATGAACAGTTTCTTCCTGTGCCAGTCAGATCTGACCCGACCTGACACAACAAAGAAAAAAAAATAATATATGACCAAACAGCTACATCAATGCCATCAAAAACAAGGTGGGGAAGTTATGGCTGATTTTTTCTTTTTAATTACTTAACAAAACTTACCTGGCTACTCCCTCTGATAAGCCTTTAGTTATTCTATTCTTAAATATTGAAACCAAATTTTAGGGTCTATTTGGACAATATACTCTAAAATTTTGTCTCAATATTTAAATAACAAAATTGAAGCCTTAACAGACCACACAATGGGACAGTTCCTATAAACTAGCTTTCAATATCAGCCAATTTCACCTAAGCCCCCTTCAACATAAAACTCTTCTTCTGGCTTTGCCCCAGTTTAGCAGAAAATTCTTTAGATTTTCTCTCCTTTCCCCCTTTCCTTTAATGTAGGAATATAAGCTTGAAACCAAGCCATTCCATTTTGCTGACCTTCTGACCCTACCTGAATACATCTGTGTGTTCCAGGAAATACTAAATAATCTGATTAATGTTTACCCTCAGATACAGATTTATGACCCAGGTGATGGTTGACAGCTAAAACAGGAAGTGCTGAAATAATGGAAAATGGCCCAGAGCCCTTGAAACTACAATGACTACCCTCAAACAGCCAAGATTTTGTTGTTGTTAAGTTCCATCTAATCACTTAGACTCATAGCAACCCTATGAAAAATAAATAGCCCTGAACCCTGTCCCATCCTGAGCTAATTTCACTGTCCCCAACACACCTACCCCTATTACTATAGTTGCTGTGTCAATCCATCTCATCCAGGGTCTTCCTCTTCTACACTGACACTCCCCACCCTACCTCCACCTTCCCAAGCAGATGTCCTTCACCAAGGACAGATCAAAGTATGTCTGATGGAGCTTCAAAATCCTTTACTGCAAGGAACAACTGGATAAATATTATACTCTGTCTTTGTTCAGTGCAAATGTTACTTGAGTTTCCTCTTCCTTTTATTATATAACATTGGCTATACTATCTCAAGTGCCAAGGCCTCTTCTAAACCCAGCCTGCACATCTGACAGTTTTCTGTTGATGCACTGTTCCAGTCATTTTTAAACAATTTTGAGAAGTGTCTTGCTTGCGTGTCATATTAATAATACTGATTAATAATTTCCTCTGCCAAGTCACCTTTTTGGGGGAGTGGAGGGAAATAGGAACAAATATGGATCTCTTGCAGTCAATTAGCCAGTTGATTGTTCAGATTTCTTGGCACAAATTATAAGCATGTCCAGGGCAGCATCTGCTTGTTGAAATATGTCAATTAGTTCAATCAATCTCTGACTGCAAATGTTGGTAGAAATCTTCTATTTCCTCCTCTTTGGCTATGGTTGTTGGTGCATATATTTGAATGATGGTGGTATTCACTGGACTTCTTTGCATGCATATGGATATTATCCTGTCACTCACTACGTTGTATTTCAAGACAGATCTATAAATGACTCTTAAAACTATGAAAACAACCCCATTTTTCCTTACCTTTTTGTCTCCAGCATAATAGATCATATGATTCTGACTCAAAATGTCCCATGACAATCCATCTCATTTCACCAATAATGAGCATGTCAATATTTATTCATTCCATTTCCTTCTTAACAAGATCCAATTTTCTTACATTCATGGTTATTACATTCCAAGTTTCATTCACAAGTGTCTGCTTACAGCTATTCCTCCTGTTTGTTTCCATACTTAAAGGCTCAGCCTCAATTGCCATGTCTACTAGTCTAAGTGTGCCCTGTTGTACATAGGGTTTTCAAAGACCTGCTATTTTGGAAGTAGATGGCCAATCCTTCTTCCTACTCTGTCTTAATTTGATTGCTCATATTTAGAACATTATCTGACAGACAAGCATTTTACAGAGAAGAGCAGATTAAAGATATCTCCCAGTAGTAGGAAAAAACCCAATAGATTCAGTGTTGTCACCACCCTTGCCAGGTGTGTTTTGAGCCACCCATTTCCCTGATCCACCAGCATTTACATCTACTCCCACTTAAATCATTCAACAACAATCTCCCCTATCCAGCCCTTGAAGTGATGGCCTATATGTCAGTATTTGAGCTTCTGTAATTCCCAATGCCTCAAGCTGCTGCCAGTTTCTTCCTCCAAGAACAGTATCAAGCAACACTCTTGGTACCAGCAGCCAGGAAATGAAAAGATTAATTGCATTGGGGAAGTCTGCTGTCAGAGACGTCTCCAAAGTACTGAAGAGCAATGATGTCAGTTTGGAGACTAAGTTGTGCCTGATACAGGCCATGGATTTTGCAATTATTTGCTCTACATCAGAGAGCTGTTCAATGACTAGCAATGATAGAAGGAGAGTTGATGCCTTTGAGCTTTGGTACTGGAGAAGAGTATTGAATATATCAGGGACTGCCAGGAGAACAAATCTGTTCATCCTGGAAAAGGTGAAGCCAGGCTGCTCCTTGGAGGCAAGGATTCTGAAGCTCTGACTGACATACTTGGGACATGTTGCAAGGCGGGATCAGTCCTTGGAGAGGAACGTCATGCTTGAGAGGCTGGAGGGACAGTGCAGGAGAGGAAGACTCTCAATGAGATGGACTGAGTCAGTCACTGGGGTAATGGGGATAGGCATGTCACAGGCAATAAGAGTTGCAAGGGATAAAGCAGGGTTTAGAGCTTTTGTACATAGGGTTACTGTGAGTTGCAGGCGACTCGATGGCACATAACAACAACAAACAAGAATGTCAACTGGTAAGTCATCAATTCCTGGGACCTGGTTTTTTGTCACTTCCTTCAGAGCAGCTTGAACTTCCTCCTTCATCACCATAGGCTCTTGATCATGTGTTGTTTCATGAAATTCTTCTGTATTAGCCAATTCTTTTTGGTATAGTGACTCTTTGTACTCCTTCCATCTTCTTCCTGGGTTTTTTTAATAATATTCTGATGTTGTTATTGTGTGCTGTTGAGGTGACCCTCTGTACAACTGTGAAGCATGCCTTGTCCTGAGCTAGTCTCACTGACTACAACACATCTTCCCCCATTGTTCCCATTGCTGTATCAATCCATCTCACCCAGGGTCTTCCTCTCCCTCTCTGTCCCTCCAAGCATGATGTCCTCCACCACATGCCCAAAGTATGGGAAATAGAGCTTTAAAATTCTAGTCTCCAAGGAGAAACTTGGTTTCACCCTCTCCAAGACAGATCTATTTGTTTTCTTGGTGGTTCATGGTATGTTCAAGACTCTTCTCTAACACCACAACTCAAAGGCATCAATTCTTCTTCTGTCTTCCTTAGTTATTTTTTTTTTTAATTTTAGCTCTTTGATGCACAGCAAGTAATTGCAAAGGCCATGGCCTTGATCAGGTGCACCTTAGTCTATAGACTGACATCATTGCTTCTCAGTACTCTGATGAGATCCCTGACAGGAGATTTCCTTAATGCAATTCACCTTTTGATTTCTTGACTCCTGGTACCAAGAGTGCCGAGCAAGCTACCAGTATTAAAAACCTCAATTTCTTCTCCATCCATCATGGTGCTGCCAATTGGCCCAGTGGTGAGAATCTTTGTTTTCTTGATGTTGAGCTTCAATCCATTCTGTTATTATCCTTTTTATTTCAGTTAGTTCTGTTGTGACATTGCCCATTTCATTTCTTAGTCAAACTGTTCGCACCTTTTCTTTCTTTTCCTTTGTCAGCTTGCCAGTGATCTGTTGATTTTATTACCCTTTCAAAGGACCAACTCCTGGTCTTTTTGATAGTTTCAGTTGTTTTTCTGTTTTCTATTTCATTTCTTACTGCTCTTATTTTTCTCATTTCTCTTCTTTTAAAGATTTTGGGATTTTCTTGCTGTCCTTTATCCATTCGATGAAGGCATTGAGTTAGTCAGTTTCAATTTGTCCTTCCCTTTTGATGAATTTTCTTATTGCTATGAATTGGCCTCTCAGAACTGCTTATGCGTTATTCCAGAGGTTTTTGGCAAATTGTATTTTCATTCTTTATTTGAAATCTTTTTATTTCTTTTTCTTATGTTTTCTATTACCTAATAGTGTTGATGCAAGGTGTTGTTTTACTTTCAAGTGCATTTTCTCCCGTTTTCTCATCTTGCGTTTGTTTGGTTTTTTTTTTATTTTTTTTATTTTGCATCTTATTGTATTGTGGTCTGAGAAAATTGTTTGTAGTATTTCAATGATTTTTAATCTGTTGAGGTTTGGTTTGTGACCTAAAATATAATCTATTTTTGTAGAATGTTTCATGTGTGCTGGAGGCAAATATACATTGAACTATTTTTAAAGTGTATTACTGTGTACATGTCTATAAGGTGGAGTTGCTTGATGATATCCTTCACAGCTTCTGTATCATTGTTGAGTTTCTAGTAGTCTTTTTTTTTAAGTCTTCTACTACTATTGTGGTGTTTTCTATTTCTTTATTCAAATCTGTTAACTTTTGTATATCTTATAACTCTATCATTTGAAGCATAGATATTTATTGTGGCTATGTCCTCTTGTTCTATTGATACTTGAAACATTATATAGTGTCCTTCTTTGTCTTTTATGCTGCTTTTTATCTTTAAGTCTATTTTATCAGAGATTAATATTGCTACTACTGTTGGCTGTGTTGTTTGGTTTATTTACTGTCATTTTCTTGGTATATTTTTTCCAGCCTTTGATATTTTTTTTCTTGTTGTTTACCATTAAGTAGGATCCTACTGGCTCAGGAGGAGATTGGCCCTCTTCTCCAGTGAGCATTTGGTGGATTTGAGCCATGTGCCTTTAGGATTGCAGCACAGCTTCTTCCCACTAGGCCACCAGAGCTCCATTTTCAGCTTTTGATTTTTTAATTTGTCTTCATTCCCACTTCTTAGATGTGTCTCTTATAAACAGCATTATGATGGGTCTTGTTTTTATCCAATTTACTACTCTTTTAATCTTAACTGATGTGTTTAAAAAAATTGATATTCAAAACAACTATATCATCTCACCAAGTCAGAATAGCAAAATTTAACAGAACAGCAAACAACAAATGCTGGCAAGGTTGTGGAGAAACTGGAACCCTTATTCACTTTTGGTGGGAGTATAAAATGGTGCAACCACTGTGGAAGGTGGTATGGTGCTTTCTTAAAAAGTTGCAAATAGAGATATTATTTGACCCAGCAATTCCACTACTGGGAATATATCCCAAAGAGACCATAACTGACATCCAAGCAGATATATGCACATCCATGTTTATCACAGCTTTGTTCACAATAGCAAGGAGTCGGAAACAACCTAAGTGCCCATCAACAAACAAATAGATAGAGAAGCTGTGGTATATTCACACAATGGAATACTATGCTGCATTGAAAAACAAGGAACTCATGCAATATTATGCAAAATGGGTGACCCTGGAGTACATTATGCTGAGTGAAGTATCTCAGTCACAAAAGGACAAATACTGCATGGTGCCACTGTTGTAAAACAAGGCTGACCTTGGGACTTGGGGGGAGACTGATAAAGATAGATTCAATATTGTATATTGCATTGAAACATATGCGATAGAATACTGTTTAAAAGGGATATGTTATTAGTTATTTTTGTCATGACAGGAGTCCAGAGCAAAGGTTGCATAGTGGAGTGGACCTGGGGGGAAGGATTGTAAAAACAATGAAAAAATTTTTCTTTTACTTTTCCAAGAGGGTGGTGTACCAGGGGAGAGGGTTAGGAGGGAAGAAAAGTGCAACAAAGAATGAATGGAAATCCAAAATCTCTGCAAATTTTCATTGAAATTAATAATAAAAAAAAACACTGTGAAGATTATCATTAAAAGATTTAAAAGTAGAGCAACTTTCAAAAAAAGCCCAACATTGATATTCATGGTAATTACCAAGATAGACAATTTTATAACTGTCATTTTGTTGAAATCTTATTTATGTTGTTGCTAGTTGCTTTGAATTATCCACTTCTCTGATATGTCTCTAAAAGTCCAGTAATTTGTTGTGTTTTGGTTGGTGGGTTGTTTTTGGTTTTTTTTGTTTTTTTTTTCAACACTGGTTGGTCTTGTTTTCACAAACTCTTTTTGTTTCTGCTTTTCTGAGAATGCTCTGATCTCACCATCATCTTTGATGGATAGTTTTGCTAAGTACAATATTATCGGATGGCAGTTGTTCTCCTTGAGAATTTTGTATGTGATACTCCACTGCCTTCTTTCTCACATGGTTTATTCTGAGAAATCAGGATGTAACCTTACTTGCCCTCCTTTATAGGTTTTCTCTAGCTGCTTTCAGAATTCTTTCATTGCCTTTGATTCTGGAGAATTTTAATATGATATGCCTGGATGTTTTCTTTAAGAGTCTATTCTATCTGGAATTCAGTCAAATAGATGTATATTTCTAATTGTCCATGATACTGGGAAGATTTTCTTCTACTAACACTTCCACAATTTTTTTGGTTGCCTTTTTTGTTTCTTTCCATTCTGAAATTCCAGTTATACATATGTTATTCCTCTTGATGGCATCCCACATTATGCTTAAGCTTTCTTCTTTTACCTTTTTTATGTTTCTGGGTTTTGGTTTAGAGAACTTTATCTTCTCTTATGCTGATTCTGTGTTACAGTGCTTCAGTTTTGCTTCTCTGTCCCTCCAACATGTTGAAAGCTTCTGAAATGTTGGTTTTACTATTCTAGATTGCCTTTTCCTAGGGTTTTTTCCTGTGATTTCTAATACATCATTGATTTTATCTCCTTGTTTTATCTTCCTTGTTTACATTCTTTTAAAGTTTTGCCTGTAGCATTCTTTAATTCTTTGTGTTTTTATTTCATCCTGTGAAAACATTTTTTTTTTTAATTTCATGTCAGGAAGTTCCATCACACTTTTATCCTCTAGCATATCCATTGACTCTGTGTTTTGATCACTTTTGGTTTTTTGTTGTGTATTTTTTTTTAACGTTTTGTTTTTGGGTTGAAGTAATCTGCTTCTTCTATATTATTGCTATAGTAGACCTTTTCTTGCCTTTGATCTTCAGTAGTACTGATTTAGGCAACACACCTTGCCTGAAATCTTTATTGGTGTAGGGGCAGATGGGGAGATTCACACTGTCTGGAGTCATCTCTGGTCCTGAGGCAGATGGGAAGATCACGTTGCCTAAAGTCCTTTCTGGTTCTGGGGCCTTGTCTGTTTTTCTCAGTATGCTCAACAGCTTATGGCTCCTAATCCTTGGACTGTAACTATCAGGAAAATGTACAGATTTGTTTCATCCCAAACTACCTAATTTATTTTTTTTTCCATTCAGCAAATAAGGAGAAAAATTGTGTTTATTGGGAAAATTTTGTTCCTACTGATTCATTGTTTCTGGACTTACTGAGTTTACAATGTTCCTCTTGACTCTTCTCTCTCATTTATTCAAATTATCCTTTTAAAATTTCCAGATTTTCTTTAGATTCTATATTTCAACCAAAAAAAAAATTTCTTCCTAACTACTGCCCTGCCTTCTTCTTCACATTCACAGCGAGTTTCTTGAAAGTTTATTCTTCCTTCCATCTGCTTTTTTATTGTTCTGAAGAAGTCAGTGATCATTCTTTTCTAGACTCACGACTTTTTACCTGATAAATATACCTTTAATTTTCTTTTTCTTAAGCAAATATTCCTTTACATACAAATTTCTATTCATTCCAATATTACTTCGATGTGAAACTTTCAAATGTATTGCCTTTCTTCACCACTCTCCTATAATTCCATCGTTAAAATTACCTTTGTGATATCTCCAAATGGAGATTCAATAGACTCTTATGTTTAGAGTGTAAAATATCAGTTTTAAAAATTCTATGCCCAGAAATCTATTCTTCTCCTGCACTAAATTATTGAATCAATGGTACAAGCTGGGACCTGTTATTCATTTTAGATTCTTACCTCTTATTTAACAGTTACTCTACATATTGCATATGATCAATTACTTAATATTGCTATTGTACTCCACAAACATTTTTAACTCTATCCTTTTCTCTATAATAATCTTATAAAAGTTCAATTATTACCATATTGGATTATGATCATGAATGCAGTCTATTAAGAAGTCTTATTTCCTCAACCACCTCCCCTATCAACATGTCTCTCATAGCAATGCGAGAGCAATAATTAGAAAACACATGTAATTCTATATAAAAAGGTCCGAATATTTGATAATTCTTCTCAATACTTACTGTTGTTGTTGTTGTTGTTAAGTGCCATCAGGTTGTAGGCAACTCATAGCGACCCTATGAACCAAAGTCCTGGACACCTGTATAACTTCCATCTTTTCTCCAGGTTCATTGGATTTCCAGAGGCAAACTATTATGGTAGTGGATGCCACTCCTGCTTCCAAGCTTGTTTTAATCGGGGAGCTCCACCAAACACTGTCCACCATAGGTAACCATTCTTGCATTTCAACTCATCAGTGTTTGGCTCCACAGCAACCACGAGTTACCGCTGTACAGCAAGTGGACATTCAAGGGTGACAGGACCTAGAAGAATATTTCACCAAAAACAATTAAAGGCAGGCCTGAGGGCCCAACAGGATTTTAAGCTAGTGCAGGCTCAACCCAACCCTTACTTACTTGCTGGCAATTTAAAAAACTAGGGGAAATGGTAACCAGTAGTAATTAGGACAGACATTAAATTTTTAATCAAATTTGGGTATTTTTAGAAATAAGCTTTCATAAATTAACTACCAAAAACAAAGAAAAAAGTTATTTCTCTAAATGTGAAGATTTAATTGGATTAGAATCTAAATCTGCTCACCAAAAATATGATCAAGAAGAAATTTCAATTTGCTGAGCTTCTAATATTTGCTGGGTAATCTAGAAGGTGCTTTGTTGGAAAGTAATTTATTAATTGGCGCATAAATGTACCTGTAATCTAGAGAGATATACTTGTGTCACATGAACAGTCTCCTTCCATGTGATTTACAGCCTTGGGAACACAATTTGAGCATCAACTATTAATCAGTTTCAACTCAATCACAATTAATTAATTGGACTTTTGTGGGCGATACATGATTTGTAAAGCAAAGAATTTTTTACTACTTCCACTTCCCAATCCCACTATTTACTGGTTTTAGGTGCTGGCTATGTGTTGACTATGAATCATAGCAACTCTATGAACAACAAATCTAAACCTTGTAGTACCATGCAGCAGCATCACCATCTCTGATACGCTTGCATCCATAGTTTCAGTCAACTATGTCAGTCTGTCTTATTTTAGAAAATTCCTTCTCTAAGCCTATAAAATCTCACAATTGCACATACGTGAGATGAGGAAAGATTGTTTCTAAGATAAAATCCAATACAACAACAAATCGTTGTCGAAAATGAATTAATAGCTGACCCTCATGTATGCTTCAGAGATTTACAGCCTTATGTGTTATTGTTGTTGTTGTTGTTTACTATTGAGTCTGAACCAACACATAGCTGATCCTCCAGTGGTTTTCAGAGACAGTAAATTGCACAGCAGAAGACTATGTATCCTTTCCCCACAGAACAGCAAGTGGATTCAAGCCACATACCTTTGAAATTGCGGTGCTACTTCTTACCACTAAACCAACAGAGCTCCCAGTGAACCCTGTAGAACATGATAAAACTGTCCCATGAAGTCTCCAAGATTGTGAATACTATTAAAGAAGACTTCTACATTTTTTTTTTCATGGAGCTTCTGAGAGCTTACTTTTAAAGCATTCAGACAACTCTGAACACTGAGAAACAAATAGCACAGAGGAGATATTTCTACCTTTCTCCCAAGGATCCCCCATGTAAATTTGAACCATCAAAAAGGTACAGACTTCGGGTTTAGTAATACAACTCCCTGCCACCAGAGCTCCCTTAAATGCAATAAAAGATTAAAATATACTTTAGGAGGTATAAATGACAGTATTAACTCTGTGAAATCTAACCAATGATGCTTGAAATATTTTCCCAAATTATAGGTAACAGTAACAAAACATCTTTCAAAATATTTTACATATATTCCTCCATTCATTTTTTTTCAGTAATTCACTCCCATATTTATACATTTTAGAAATAGGGCGAGGGAAGGCTAAAAAGACTGGTTAGCAGTGGAAGAGATAGAATTACTGTTCAGGCCATTAAGAATTACAAGTTAGGCCATTTGGTATCAGCATCTATTGCTCATGACACTGTTGTAAAATCCTTCAAAAAGAACAACTGGGGTGGGGGGAGGGAAAAAAAGAGAATTTAAGTAACAAAGGACTTGAAAGATCTTCTCAAACATCAGAACAAAGTCTTGAAAATAAACATAAACTATATCAATATTTTACATGATTAAAAACAGGGTGAAAATATAAAGAAAAAAAAGCTTGCATAGCTTTTTTTCTGCAATAATAATTGCCAAAAGAAATTGAGAGAACATTTTCATGACCCAGTAATTTAATATTCAGCCAAGTTATTATTCATCTGTGAAGGGAACTGAAGAACATTCTCAGATATTTGGAAGGGTCAGCACTCCACCCTTACAACTTTTAGGGAGAAGAAAAAGAAAAAATTACCAAAAAATACTTATAGGTAATAAGTATAATATACGATCAAGTAAAAAAAGCAGCTTACAAAATAATAGGTGTTTAAGCCATTTTTTAAAAGTATGTTTATAAACATTTGTATAGATTATACTATATGTTAAAATATTAAAATGTATTAAAATAGTCATATATTATATAATAAAACTGTTGTGATTTAGTTGTAAGGAGTTGCACTGCCAAATGAAAGGCAATCTCTTCCCATGTAATTTATTAACTTTGAAAACCCACTGGCTGGCCACCAATGAGTTGGTTCATACTTGACAGTATATAACAACAATATGTATATTATAGATGACATATTCAGGATTCTCACTTTTATAGCATGTAATTGTGTCACTTCAAATAAAAGGATATTTAAAATTAAACATGTTTCAAAATATGTCAAAATTAGGCACTAAAGGAATAGTGTAATTATTTTATTAAAAAAGATAGTAAATTATGAAACTTACCAAGTGTACAGTCAAATTGAAAAGCTATTTGATAAAAATGAAATTGAATGCGAAACAACAAGAAAAATAATGTTAACAGTAATCTTAAATCTAATATTAAAAGACAAAAGAAAAATTTAGAAAGCCTGAGTAGTAGGAAGGGTTAAAGAGCTAAAAGAAGTGAACTGTTCTATTTCATTTTAGGTATTAGCCTAAAGGGTACTACCAGGACTTAGTTTTTAAAATAAAATAAGTGCCTTTTAAAGAAAGCATTCAGAAGCTCCATGAGAAAAAGTTGTAGCAGTCCTTTCTAATAATTATTTACAATTTTGGAGACTCCATGGGACAATTTTATTATGTCCTACAGGGTTCCTGGGAGTTCTGGTGGCTTAGTGATAAGAAGCTGCATTGCCATTTCAAAGACACACTAACTCAGTCCATAAGGACAAATACTATATAAAACCATTATTGTAGAATGAGTATGAAGATCCAAGAGGGGGAGGGTGGAAGCAGAGGGATGAGAATGGGGGGGGAGGTATTAATCATAGGGTCACACAATTTGATGAAGGAATGCGGTGAAGGAAATGGGAAATATCCGGTGTGAAAACCAGTGTATTTGAACTGTAAATAACCCAGTATGAAATTTTAAAAAGACAGATTGATTTGTCATTTTAGTAGTTTAATATTTTTCCTCAACACCACAATTCAAAGGCATTGATTCTTCAATCTACCTTATTAATAAATAGACTATAATAATAACCCCTCCAAACAAACCCCAAAACAAAGACACATGGTTTGAATCTACCTACGCATCTGTTAGTAAATGATATGTAATCTCCTGCCATGCAATTTATTGCCTCTGAAAACTGCTGTAGAGTCAGCTATAGGTTGCTTCAGACTATGGTACATAACAACAATAATAAGGTCTATAATGAGTCAAAATCAACTCAGCAACAAGTTTGGTTTAGTTTTAAACACAACCATTCTCATTTATTAGGAAATTGTAGTTGCTATTGTTGTAATGTGCTATCGAGTCCCTTGTGACTCATAGCGACGCTATGTACAACAGCCCTAAACCCTGCTCTGTCCTGTGCCGATCGCACTGTCTCCGACACTCCCATCCCGATTATCCCAGTCACTGAATCAATCCACCTCATAGAGGGCTTTCCTCTCCTGCGCTGTCCCTCCTCCCTCCTAAGCATGACGTCCCTCTCCAGGGACCAGCCCCTCCTTACAACATGTGCAAAGTATGTCAGATGAAGCCTCAGGATCCTTGCCTCCAAGGAGCAGCCTGGTTTAATCCTCCCTTGGTTGAATCTGTTTCTTTTCTTAGCAGTCCATGGTACATTCAATACTCTTCTCCAGCACCACAGCTTAAAGGCATCAATTCTCTTTCTATCTTTCCTAGTCATTGCCCAACTCTCTGATGCATAACAAGTAATTGAAAAGACCACGGCTTGTATCAGACGCACTTTAGTCTCCAGAGAGACACCATTGCTCTTCAGTACTTTGGAGAGGTCCCTAATAGCAGACTTTCCTATCGCACTATGTCTTCTAATTTCCTAGATGCTGGTGCCAAGAGTGTGGACTGTGGAGCCAAGCAAACTAAAACTGTCAACAATCTCAATCTCTTCGCCATCCATCCTGATGCTGCCAATTGGTCCAGTGGTGAGAATCTTTGTCTTCTTGACATTGAGCCTCAATCCATATTGAAGGCTGCAGTCCTTGACCCTCTGCAGCAAGCGCTTCAGACCCTCCTCAGTTTCAGCAAGCAGGGTTGTGTCATCTGCTTAACGCAGAATGTTCATAGATCTTCCACCAATCCTGTCCCCACATTTCTCCTCATGTAACCCAGCCTCCCGGATAATCTGTTCTGCATACAGGTTGAAAAGGTATGGAGACAGGACACATCCCTGGCATATGCCCTTCTCAATTTTGAAGGATGCAGTGTTTCCTTGCTCTGTTCTGACGACTGCCTCTTGGTCCAAGTATAGGTTTCTCATTAGCATGATCAAGTGTTCTGGGGTTCTCATTCTTCTCAGAGCCAGCCACAGTTTGTTACGATTCACACAGTCAAATGCCTTTGCACCGTCAATGAAACACAGATAGACATTCCTCTGGTAATCCCTGCTTTTAGCCAAGATTCATCTAACATCAGCTACAATGTTCCTAGTACCGACCCCTCCTAAACCCTACCTGGACTTCTGGCAGTTCTCTGCTGATGTGCTATTCCAGTCGTTTTTGGATAATCTTCAGTATAATCTTGCTTGCATGTGAAATCAATGATATTGTTCTATAGTTTCCACACTCTGTTTGGCCACCCTTCTTTGGGATGGAAACAAATATAGATCTCTTCCAGTGAGTTGGCCAAGTGTTTATTCTCCAGATTTGTTGGCACAACTTGGTGAGCACGCCCAGGGCAGCATCTGTTAGCTGAAATATGTCAATTGATATATCATCTATTCCTGGGGCCTTGTTTTTTGCTCTTTCCTTCAAAGCAGCTTGAACTTCTTCCTTCATCACCATAGGCTCTTGCTCATATGTTTCATTAAATTCTTCTGTGTCTGCCAATTCCTTTTGATACAGTGACTCAGTATATTCTTTCCATCTTCTTTTACTACTTTCTGGATTATTTAATATTCTGCCTAAAAGCATCCTTGATTATAGCAACTCAAGGTTTGAATTTGTTCTTAAGTTCCTTGAGCTTAAGAAATGCTGAGAGAGTTCAGCCCTTTTGATTTTTCTGCCTATAGCTCCTTGCACATTTCGTTGTAATATTTTACTTTGTCATCCCGCACTGCCTTTTGAAATCTTCTGTTCAGCTCTTTAGTATATTGAATAAAAATTATTTTAATAATGGTATTTTTATGAGAATTGCCATGTTTAGCAAAATTTGTAAAATTTAAAATGTGAATAATGTCCATCCCAGCAAACTCACTGATAATAATTCTCCATTCCAGAGAAATATTTTCACATATATACATTAAAACATTTATAAAACTATATACTACAGCATTATATATAACAGTAAAAATTATACCCCTGAAAATATGAGTGGAAAAGGAATATATTAAATTAATATATTTATGCTATGAAATTCTATGTTGAAAAGAACGAATAGAATTCTGTGTTGGCATCATAACACTATCTAAAACCTATTGCCTTATATTGATGTGTTATTCGGTGTCATTGACTCATATGTACAACAGAAAGAGACCATGTATCATCTTATGTCATCTTCATAATATCTGCTACCTTAATTGTAGTTATTGTGTCAATCTATCCCATTGAGGGTCTTCCTCTTTTATGCTAACTCCAGAGACTGGCCCCTCTTAATGATGTTTTTGCTGTTATGTGCCATAATATTGCTTGCAACTCATAGCAACCCTACGTACAACAGCCCTAAACCCTGATCTATCCTGTGCCAATCTCACTGTCTACAACATGCCTACACCCTTACCCCAGTCACTGAATCAATCGACCTCATAAAGGGTCTTCCTTCCATCCTCCTAAGAATGACGTCCTTCTCCAAGGACTGGTCTCTCCCTGCAACATGTCCAAAGTATATCAGACGAAGCTTCAGAATCTTTGCCTCTTAATAGCACACTTAAAACATGAGAGACAAAGTTTACTATTTTTGATACTAAGAGGCATATTGGGTGACTTTCTTCTAAGACAGATTTGTTTATTCCTTCAGCCATTTGAGAGGTATTCGGTATTCTTTGCCAACATAACTATTTAAAGAGCCAGTTGTTCAACTTTCACAAGCATATGAAGCAACTGAAAATGTCATAGCCTGAGTCAGAACACTTCACTCTTCAAAACGGCAACCTTGCTCTTTAGCATTTGAAAGAGGTCTTTTACAGTATATACATCCATTGCAGTAAGTTATTTGAAATTGTTATTTCCATTTCCATTGGTATTGATTATGGATCCAAGTAAAATGAAACCCTTGACCATTTTAATAATTTCTCTGTTTACTATGGCATTATTTATTGGTCCACTTGTGAACCACTTCTATTTCCTATGTTGAGGTGCAATTTATACTTAAGGCCAATTATAGTCTTTTGTTTTCATGCCTAAAGTCATCTCTTTTAACAAGCAATATTATGCCATCTGTATAACTCAGATTGTAGATGAGTCTTCCTCTAATTATGATGCTATGGTTTTGGGGTGGTTTCTTTAGGTGTTTTGTTTTGCATATAGTCCAGCTTCTTTAATTACTTGCTAAGTATACAGATGAACAGATATAATGAAAGCCTACAATCCTGATTTGATGGTGCTAATGCGAAACCTATACTTGGACCAAGAGTCAGTTGTCAGAACAGAGCAGGGAGACACTTGATGGTTCAAAATCAAGAAAGGGGTAATACCTCCTTCAGGGAGGTATTTTGTCTCCATACCTTTTCAATCTGTATGCAGAACAGATCATCTGAGACGCTGGGCTGTATGAGGAGGAATGTGGCATCAGGATTTGTAGAAGAATCCTCAACAACCTGCGTTATGCAGATGACACAACCCTACTCACTGACACTGAGGAGGATCTGAAGCGCTTTCTACAGAAGGTCCAGGACTGCAGTCTTCAATATTGATTGAAACTCAATATCAAGAAAACAAGGATTCTCACCACTGGGCCAATTGGCAGCATCAGTATGGATGGTGAAGAGATTGAGATAGTTAACAGTTTTATTTTACTTAGTTCCACAGTCAACACTCTTGGTAATAGCAGCCAGGAAATCAGGAGATGAATTACATTGGGAAAGTCAGCTGTGAGGGACATCTCAAGAGTACTGAAGTGCAACGACATCAGGCTGGAGACTAAGGTGCGCCTGATCCAGGCTATAGTCTTTGCAATTACGTGATATGCATTGGAGACTTGGACAGTGAATAGGGATGATAGAAAGAGAATTTATGCCTTTCTGGAGAAGAGTACTGAATATACCATGAACTGCTAGGAGAACAAACAGGTTTGTCCTGGAGAGGGTGAAACCAGAATGTTCCCTGGAGTCAAGGATTCTGAGGCTTCATCTGACATACTTTGGGCATATTGCAAGGAGGAACTGGTCCTTGGAGGGGGACATCATGTTTGGGAGAATGGAGGTACAGCGCAGGAAAGGAAAACCCTCGATGAGATGGATGGATTCTGTAAGTGAAGTGGTGGGAATGAATGTGTTTGAGACAGAGAGGTTGGCACAGGATAGAACGGCACTTAGGGCTCTTGTACATAGGGTCGCTATGAGTCGCAAACGACTCGATGGCACATAACAACAACAACATAATCCTGATGAACACTTTTGATTTTAAACCACCTACCAACAGTTCCTCTTTACTTAAATGTAAAAGATGCACATGACACAAATTACAATTAAGTGTTTTATGAAAAATTCTAAGTTCAGGAAAATGGACACAGGATTACTCCACTTGTAGAAAAACTCTACAAAGCAAAAAAGATTAAAATTATCATCCCAGATATAAAAAGAAAGCTATTTAAAATCTGATAAAAGAGTTCTTATTTTTTTAAGTCTTCACATTTCCATTTTCATCTAGGGAGGAAGAACTTGTGCTTGAATGCATTAGCTGCTGCATACAATAAAGATGGGTAATCTCTTCCCATTCCATTTAGAGAAACTCACTGGAGTATCAGTTACATCAGTTATAAGTCAGTTCCAAGTCAGCAGCAATGAGACAGAAAGAACTGCAGAGTCCTTTGCTGTTGTACAGATTGATGTGTTAAGCTGTTAATCAAAAGATTGCACAGAGTTGGCAGTTAAGGCCACCCAGAAGTGCCCCAAAAGAATGACTTAGGGACATACTTCTGAAAAATCAGTCGTTGGGAATCCTGTGGAGGACTGTCAGTTCTACTCTGACATACTTGGAATCTGCATTAATTGAAATCAGCAACTAACTTTCTATGAAGTTTATTTTGTGCGCAGACTATATATGTTAATTCTCAGATTGTAGAAAGTAGACACTTGGACAAAATTTGAATCTTCATAGTTTAAAAAGGAGCAGGATGGTGAATTCTGGAGCAGCAGGTGTGAAAGAGAAATGTAAGGCAGAGGAAAGGGAAAGAAAAACTATAAAGAAGTTGTATGAATGTGACACAACTTTGCAGGAAAACAGAACTGGGACTTGACCTGGTAAAGTCATAAAGAACAATTGCTTACGGAAAAGTAGAGGGTTGATGGGAAGTAAGTAGACTAACACTGATCCATTCTTTCTTCTCTTCTATTCCTCAAATTCTTCACAGTCTACCAGAAGAACAAGCATGTCTATCTTGGAGGAACTACAAACCAGAGTGCTCCTCAGTGACAAGGGTGGGGAAACTTCATCTTTTATATACTGCAGGCATGTTGTCAGGAAAGGCCAGTCCTTGGAAAAGGACATCATTCTGGGGAAGATGGAGAGTCAGGAAAAGAGAGGAAGACCCTCAACAAGATACAGAAACCGTACCCTTGGGCTTGAGTATATGAGAGATGAGGAGGATAAGGCAAGGCGAGGCAAAATTCAATCTGTTATTCCTAGGGTCACCATAAAGTGTAGTACATTCAACGGAACTTAACAACAGCCCTCAATTGCTAGTGGTGAAATCTGGAAAGAGGTGTGCTGCTAACACAAAAGTAGCACCTCTCTGGCAGTTCGAATCCACCAGTGACTCCACAGGGTATAGATGGACAATGTCCTCTGGTGCTTTTTACAGCCTCAGAAACCTATTTCTGGGTCAGCTTCAATACTGATATTTCCTCCCATAAATTGTTAACTGCCCTCCACTTTCTGGGTTGTGTTAGTTCTTCTCTACAAACTGTCCCTGGAAAGGCAACTCTCATGTTCTAATGCTATGTTATCTAAATGCAGAAGCGATGGAAAGAGATAATATCTTAAATGGACTTAGTTTAATTGAGTCACTTTTTAGAAGTTTACAAGTTTCCCTTCACCATGTGTAACAAAGTACAACTTCTTCCCATGTGAATCTGAGAGAGTAGTACTATTTGGAGGCATAGTGACCTCAAAGTGCAACAGGCAAAGGTCTTCGCTGACAAATAAATGATCAACGTCTTGGAAAGTGGATGGAGCCAAGTGAATCTGAAAAGTTGCATATGTCTTAAATCACACAATCTGTTCATTAAATGAAGCAAATGCCTTAATAAAGGAGTAAATACTTTCTTACGTTCAATAAGATAAATAAAGATGATTACTTTTTTCAGACTGGTAGAATGAAAAACAGGGTGCTTGCTTTTCAAACTTTTTCACAAATACAAATGAAAATGTAATTTATAATAACAATAGGAAAAGACTTTATGAAAACGTAAAAGTCCAGAAGCATAAAACAAAATACTGAAAAGAAAGATTATACTTTCAATTATGATAAAAGTTAACATCCCTCCTAAGAGACTAGGACACTTAGATAACATTAAAGCAAACAAACTGAAAATCCAAATGTTATTTGCTTATAAGAGCTTTATTTGAAACAAATTAACACTCAAAAATTTAAATGAATTGTTTATAACTATATTAATTGAAAAAACATATCAGTTGAATAAAAGGCTAAGAAAAATATGAAATGAACTCAAGAGTTTCATGTTATATTAACACAGGACAAAATTCCTGATGAAGATTTAGTAGCCAATGACCTTTAATAAGTAAACCAGATGCATAAAAAATTAACAGGTCATAAGCTACTATAAATTAACGTTTGTTGTTGTTGTTATGTGCCGTCAAGTCGCTTGTGACTCATAGTGACCCTATGTACAACAGCCCTAAACTCCCCTCTGTCCTGTGCCAATCGCACTGTCTCTGACACTCCCATCCCAATTATCCCTGTCACTGAATCAATCCACCTCATATAGGGCCTTCCTCTCCTGCGCCATCCCTCCACCCTCCCAAGCATGATGTCCCTCTCTAAGGACCGGTCTCTCCTCACTACATGTCCAAAGTATGTC
>NW_006399752.1:723560-727476 GCF_000299155.1 Elephantulus edwardii | reverse complement strand
CACAACTTGGTGAGCACGTCCAGGGCAGCATCTGTTAACTGAAATATGTCAATTGGTATACCATCTATTCCTGGAGCCTTATTTTTTGCCATGTCCTTCAAAGCAGCCTGAACTCCTTCTTTCATCACCATAGGCTCTTGCTCATATGTTGTTTCATGAAATTCTTCCTGTGTCTTCCAATTCTTTTTGATACAGTGACTCAGTATATTCCTTCCATCTTCTTTTAATACTTCCGGGATCATTTAACATCCTGCCGAAAGCATCCTTGATTATAGCAACTCGAAGTTTGAATTTGTTCTTCAGTTCTGAAAAAAAAAATAAATCATGCTATTTGAAATATATTCAATTCAGTCTTTGACAGAAAAAAAAATCTCTTCAAAAGTGTCCACGAACCATGTGGGGTTTTTTAAAACTCTGTAAAATTTAAAAAAAAAAAACACAAAAAACAAACAAACCACAGTAACCCTCTCATATAGAGTTAACACCTCCATAAATTTCCAAGAATTGTCTTTCACATCTTATTCTCTGCCAAAAATACAGTAAACTGCGTTAAAATTAAGTTTAGATACACACATACAAAATTAGTTTAAAATTGCACAACTCTCTAAGTTTTATCAAAATGGAAATCAAAATTACATTTACAAACTATAGAAATGTTCTTAGCAATTAATTAATCAGGGAGCTTTGGTAGCCTAGTGGTAAGGAGCTGGGTTACCAATCCAAAGACAGTTTGTTCAAATCCACCAACTGCTCCATGGTAGAAAGATGGGAAATCTCCTCCCATGGGACTTTCAGGCTCTGAAAACCTGCTGGAGGGTCAGCTATAAGTAGGTTTTGACTTGGTGTCAAATAGCAATAATAACAGCAACAGCAGCAATTTGTACATTATATCACAAACAGGAAATATTTCAAAATTAAATAGGGATGCAAATTCATAACCCTAAATGATTTTATTATTAGGAAAAAAATGAAATAAAATAATCAAAACTATTAAGATTCTAAAATTATCCCTAACAAAGCAGAGATTATAAAGAATAAAATTTATTATTAATAAGTACTTAAATGTTGGTGCTTTGAAAAGATCTTTCCAAGATTATTTCTTGATATAAAGTCTAGATTATACAAGCATTTAAAATTAAGCATAAGTATGTTCATTATGAGGGGCAATGTGGCATCAGGATTGGTGGAAGAGTCATCAACAACCTGCATTATGCAGATGACACAACCCTGCTCACTGAAACTGAGGAGGACCTGAGGCATTTGCTGCAGAAGGTCTAAGACTGCAGCCTTCAATATGGATTGAAGCTCAACATCAAGAAAACAAAGATTCTCACCACTAGGCCAATTGGCAGCATCAGGATGGATGGTGACGAGATTGAGATAGTTAACAGTTTTATTTTACTTAGTTCCACACTCAACACTCTTAGTAATAGCAGCCAGGAAATCAAGAGATGAATTGCCTTGGGAAAGCCAACTGTGAGAGACCTCTTAAGAGTACTGAAGAGCAACAATGTCAGGCTGCAGACTAAGGTGCACCTGGTCGGGGCTATCGTCTTCACAATTGCGAGCTATGCATCAGAAAGTTGGACAGTGACTAGGGATGAAAGAAAGAAAATTGATGCTTGGGCTGTGGTGCTGGAGAAGAGTGTTGAATATACTATGGACTGCTAGGAGAACAAACAGGTTTGTCCTGGAGAGGATGAAGCCGGAATGTTCCTTGGAGTCAAGGATTCTGAATTTTTGTCTGACATACTTTGGGCATGTTACAAGGAGAGTGGAGGGATGGTGAAGGAGAGGAAGACCCTCAATTAGATGGATCGATTCTGTGATTGGGGTAGTGAGAACGAGTGTGTCAGAGACAGCGAGGTTGGCACAGGATAGAATATCATTTAGGGCTCTTGTACATAGGGTCACTGTGAGTTGCAAGCGACTCTACAGCACATCACAACAACAACAACAAACAACAATGTTGATTACATCAATGATTCGAGGGAGATTTCAAAAGTCATGACACTACTGTGAACTATAGGGAGCTCTGGAGACCTAGTAGGTCAGCAACTTGCTGACCATCATTGCTACATTTTTGCAGTCACTGTGAGGGTGAGCCATCTCATCGAGGGTCTTTCTCCTTTTCACTGACCCAATCTCAAGAATGATGTAGACTCGTCCTTCCTGATAACATGTCCAAAAGGCGCAAGATAAAGTCCTGTATAAGAAGAATTTTGACTGTATGTCTTCAAAGACATATTTGTCCAATCCTTGAAAGTATATGCTATGTTCAATATTCTCTCATACTGTAAGTCAAATGTATCAATTATGTTTTAGTCTTCCTTGTTCATTTTGCAGTGCTTGGAATAGGCACACTTTAGTAGTCAAGGGGACAAATGTAATTTTTAACACTTTAAAGATTTATTTTGTAAAATTTAAATAAATAAAAAGAAAGTCTTTTGCCACAGATTTGCCCAATGCAAAATGTGATTTGATTTCTTGACTGCTCCTTTCTTGAATACGAATTTTGAACCCATATAACATGAAGTTCTTGATAATTGCAGTATTTTCCCCATTTTCCATGATGTTGCTTATTAGTCCATTTGTGGCCTCAAATTTCACAATGAATCACTCTATGCTGGTTTCTCTTAAGTCTTAGTCATGGCAGCTTTATATCTAACTAAATGAAACAGTGCCTGGTTCTGTATGCCCTACTAAAAAGAACAAAAAAGGGCAAAAAATTGTCATCTGTTTGATTCTGACTTGATTGAGCAGGGTTTTCAAGTGTGAAGTCAAGGGTTTACAGTTCCAAATGGCATTCTTAGACACTGACTTTGACTTTGCCATGTGGAGGGGCAGGAATATGGGTATAAAGCTTGTTAGTCTTTCCACAAGGGACTGGCTAGTCTCACCATTAAATTAAACAGATTCAGCAACAGAATTTGAGAATCTCACCACCAGCAAAGAAGCAGAGAAATGAGTCGGCAGTTCAACTTCTAACCATTATGTCACCAAAGTTTAGTGTATACCATATACCACAAAAATATGCTACAAATTTTACTATGTTATATTATAAACCTTAAATATAAAGAGTGAAACTGATTAAAATACTTAAAAATCTTGGCAAATAGTTACATATGGCAATGTGGGTAAGGCATCACATCTAGGAAAATGAACCAGAAGTTTAAATAAATTATATATATTTGACTACAAAGACATTAAAACTTTGTTATAAAAATTAACAGAGTTTAAAGGTAAATGATAAAATTGATGAAGTATCTGCAACAAATATAATAGCAATGGCTGACATAATCCATTGCACAATGCCGTGCTGCTAACCACAGGCTGTCTCTGTGTGATAGAAAAGGACGTCCACTCCTGTTGGGATTTACAGCTGAGGAAACTGGACAAAAGGAAACTGTGAGTCAGACTTGACTCAGGACAGTGAGGTCTGGATTTTAAAAGCGTGAATAGGAGCCCTGGTGGCATGGAGATGAAAATATTTAACTGCTAACCTCTGGATCAAAGGTTAGAAATCACCAGCTGCTCTCAGAGAGAAAAATGAGGCAGAGTGGTCCCATAAAGATTTAGTCTTGGAAACTCTATGGAGAGGTTTTGGTTGCTTTTCTCTCTTTTTTATTGAATAATTTACTTTTTTACTGGGTTTTAGTACAATTATCCATAGACATTTTGTTTTATAATATTGATTAATTAATTAATTGCAATGTGTAATCATTTCCTCATTATGTATTGTATTTCCCCATAGGGCCATTTTATTTTAGCTATTTTGACTTATTATGAGTCACAATCAACTAATCAACTTGATAGCAGTTGGAAACAGCCTTAATATTTAAGAGTTTATATGTGAAGAAGTAACAAGACTAAATTTATATATGTGAAGGAGTAACAAAACTAAATTTATATATAT
>NW_006399752.1:719439-723326 GCF_000299155.1 Elephantulus edwardii | reverse complement strand
GCAAATGACACACATGCAAAAGTAAATCACAAACAAACGTACAGAAATTCAAGGAAAATATTCAAACTCACCAGCCAAAAATAACAAAGAATTTTGCAATTCTTTGCAGTCAGAAAAATGCAAAGGAAAATGTGAAGGAGAAATCTTTTTCAAAAGTATTTGATAATCAAATTCTAACAAGTTTTTTTTTATGACATTTGATGATAGTGGGATAAAATTTACATACAATTGGTATATCAAAGCACTTCAGCCTCTAGTGACACAACAGATTTTAAATATATAAAATATTAATATTTTACAAAGCCAGGAATTTGACAACTCAGGATTTATCATTAGGACCTCATAAAATATTGTTCAATGTTATTTTTTATAACTGCAAGAAGTACAGGCTGGGTTTAGAAGAGATTGTGGTACCAGCGATATTATAGCTAATATTAGATGGATCTTGGATGAAACCAGAGAGTACCAGAGGAATGTCTATCTGTGTTTCATTGACTATGCAAAGGCATTTGACTGTGTGGATCACAACAAACTGTGGCTAACCCTGAGAGGAATGAATCCCAGAACACTTGATAGTTCTCCTGTGAAACCTACACTTGGGCCCGGAGGCAGTCACCAGAACTGAGGAAGAAACACTGCATGGTTCAAAATAAGGAAAGGTGTATGCCAGAGATGTGTCCTATCTCCATACCTTTTCAATCTATATTCAGAACAGATTATCCAGGAGGATGGGGTATAGGAGGAGAAATATGGCATCAGGATTGAAGAATCAACAATCTGCATTGTGCAGATGACACAACCCTGCTTTCTGAAGCTGAGGAGGAACTGAAGTGCTTGCTGCAGAAGGTCAAGGACCATAGCATTCAATATAGATTGAAGTTCAACATCAAGATTCTCAACACTGGGCCAACTGGCAGCATCATGATAGCTTATGAAGAGATTTAGATTGTTTGCTTGGCTACACAATCAACACTCTTGGCACCAGCAGCCAGGAAATTAAAAGACGTATTGCATTGGGAAAGTCTGTTATCAGTGACCTCTCCAAAGTACTGAAGAGCAATGATGTCAGTCTGGAGACTAAGGTGTGCCTGATTCAGGCATGATCTTTGCAATTACTTTCTATGCATCAGGAAGATGGATAATGACTAGGGATGATAGAAGAAGAATTGATGCCTTTGAGCTGTGGTGCTGGAGAAGAGTATTGAATATACCATGACTGTCAGAAGAACAAACAGGTTCATCTTGGAGAAGGTGAAACCAGGCTGCTCCTTGAAGGCAAGGATTCTGAAGCTTCATCTGACATACTTTGGGCATGTTGCAAGGAGGAACCAGACCTTGGAGAGGGATGTCATGCTTGGAAGGGTGGAGGAATAGAGCAAGAGAGGAAGACCCTCAATGAAATGAATTGATTCAGTGACTGGGGTAATGCGAATAGGTGTGTCAGAGACAGTAAGATTGGTGCAGGGTATAGGGCTGTTGTACACAGTGCCACTATGATTCACAAGCAACTCGATGATACATAACAGCAACAACAACAACAGGAAGCAGTTAGCATGGAACGAGTTGGTATAGTGGTTTTGCCAACATATTGCCTGTTTTTGTAAATGGGCTCACTCCACCAACACCGAAGATCCAGGTCTGTGTTGTGGTCATCCAGGATGGACATCGTAAAGACCTCATCAACAGACACTCATTTATTTCAAGCAAGTTTCTCATAAACCCTGATGATGTAGTATGCAACATGTCAGGCCGCTAATGAATGAATAATTGTAGTGATGCATCAGTGAGTCATAACTGACTCATAGCTGACACTCCAGTGAGTTTTCCCGGTCAGTAAATCACAGAGGAGGAGATTGCTCATCTTTCTTCCTCAGAGCTGCTGGTGGCTTGGAATTACATACCTTTGAGTTGGCAGTACAATTCTTCACCACTGAGTCACCAAAGCTCCCTAACAGAAAGGTGGTGGTGGTTGTTGTGTACTATTGAGTCGGAACTGACCTGTAGCTAACCCTTGAGCGGGTTTTCTGAGGTACCTAATCGCATGGGGGAAGATAGTCCATTTATCTCCCGAGTGGAATTACCTGGTGGATTTAAACTTTTGCCGTCAGACTCTTTTTTTTCAATTTTTTTGTTTTATTATTTTTTGTGTATGTACCATCAAATCAGATCTGACTGGTACAGAAGATTGTCCCTCCTTCTCCAGCAGAGCATGTGATAGATTCGAACCACGCACCTCTGAGATTGCAGCGCAGCTCCTTGCCACCAGGCCACTTGAGCTCCCTGTGCCTTCAGATTCTTACCACTAAGTAGGCAGTTCAATCTGCCAGGTGCTCCAGTGGAGAAAGATGGGAAGTATCTTCCTGTAAAGAGTGGATAGATAACGACCATCACATTGGAACAGATGAAAAAAATAATATATGATTAGGCATTTTATGTGCGACAATGCAAAGAGGACTGGCATGGGTGGTGGTGGGAGGAGAGATAGTTAATTGTGCAACAATAAAATGGATATTTTTTAAAAAGTGAACTGGGGGAGGGAGAAGGAAAGGAGAGGGAGTAAAACGTGCAACAGTGAATGAATGAAATCTAACTTCTCTGTAAACATTAGTTCACTGAAATCACAATTAAAATAAAATTTTATTGAAAAGAAAAGATATATCACCTCAGAAACCAGTTAGAGGTTCTCTATGAGTCAGAATCCAATCAAGGGCGGTGGTTAAAGTGACGACTAAGACCAGGGAGCAACTCATTCCTTGGAACAATTAGCATATAAGATCAATGGGCAGCATTTGTCTGGGGACAACTCTCAGAAAGCACAAAGGGATAGGAGAGAAGGAATGAAATGGTAAACACAAGGGTGAAGTGAGAAGAGTATTGTTACAATGTGGGAAGGGTAACGAATGCTTGTGTATAAATTGATGTAAAATGAATTTGCTCTGTAAACTTTCATGATCACAACAAAAAAGTCTCAGAAAATGTTTTTAAATGGCCTAGATATCTACTTTTTAAAAGACCAGCCTTTGAAAATCCTATATAATTCTCCTCTGACACATATGGAATCAACGTGAATCAGATGGACTGGAGTCAATTTGGTGAGATTGTGAGAATGTCTCATCCCAAGTCCCTCCCAAAATTGTCAATGTTAAAACTCAACTCAAGTACCCCTTATTCTCTAGCCTCTGCAGGGGGGAGCAGCACTTCCTTCTCCAGTCTCCTAACAAATGTATGTCAGTCTTAACACTGTTCCGAGGAAGATACAAAGGAAAGGAGGGAACTAAGATAAAATGTAATGATTTTTTATTGAGCTGACCAATTGTAAACCACAACATTTTCAAGAGAGATGCCTATCTCAAATTAAAAAAAAATAGCTAGGATATAAATGAAATCATAAATGGGGGGAAAGCAGATTATTTGTTTGGTTGAGGTTGAAATATAAGTAAACAAGGAGGTCTGATGTTTCAGTGTGTGACTTATTAGGCTGCAAACTGAAAGGTGGTTCAAAGCTGCTTAAAAAAAGAAAGATGGACAGTCTCCTATTGTAAAGGTTTAAAACCTCAGGAACCTGATGGCGGCCACTGTGAGTCTAAATTCCCTTGACAGCAGTGGGTTTCAGTTTGACATAATGAATGAGTAACAACGTTTAAGACAAAAAGCATCAGATATAGATGACTTGATTCCTACTCTAAAGAAGCTGGAAGATTTGTTGAAGAGAAGGGGAAACAGGTCTAAGAAATAAAAATGATAACGCTGAATACTCAGTTGTTGTTGTTGTTGTTGTTATATGCCATCGAGTCGCCTGCGACTCATAGCGACCCTATGTACAACAGCCCTAAACTCCGCTCTGTCCTGTGCCAACCGCACTGTCTCTGACACTCCCATCCCAATTA
>NW_006399752.1:716904-718999 GCF_000299155.1 Elephantulus edwardii | reverse complement strand
GCCAAGCAAACTAAAGCTGTGTACAATCTCAATCTCTTCACCATCCATCCTGATGCTGCCAATTGGTCCAGTGGTGAGAATCTCAGTATGGAATGGAAATTATGCTATAATATGAACAGGAGCAGGAGTGTGTGTGTGTGTGTGTGTGTGTGTGTGTGTGTGTGTGTGTGTGTGTAATAATTGTTTTTCTTCAGAGAGCAGGTACTAGTTAAGTTCGACATTGAACATGTAGGATTTTTACCACTGGAGATAGAAGCTGTCAGAATACCATATGAAAAGTAAGAATGACAGTAAAAAAAAGAATAGAAGTTAATGAACACAGGAAAAGTTCAAGAAAGGCCACATAATCCACTTTCTGTATGTTAAGTGTTTGTGCATATATATTAAGGCTGAAATGCTAGACTTCTAGGATGTATCCTATAAACTGCTAGGTTATACTCAGCATTTTCCAAGGAATACTTTTATGGAAATTATAAGATATCATCTATAGAAATAATAGAAAATTTAAACCTAGGATGTTCTAGCTCAACCCTTTATTTTAACAAAATTGTAAAATTCAGGTTCAAATGAGGTTAAGTGGTATTTTCAAGTTGACACAGCTAATTAATGGCAGCACTGGGACCCATATTGGGGTTTATTATTCCAGTCTGAAAGGAAGGATTTTCCTTGGTACATAAACACTCTCTTAGTCCATACCCTACCACTCACACACCATTCATATCAAAATATGCACTGGCTCACAGACTGACCCAAGCAATCTGTGACCAAGAGAGTGAGCATTTTCTCTGTAAGACGTTAATTGCTTCACACAAAGAATTAATATCCACCATGGCCTCATGAGTAACACGCTGGAATCCACTCCTGATTAGAATCCTTATTAACTAAGAGGGTCAAAATAGATTGCCACCAAAAATAAGCTTTAAAAAAAAAAACCACCCAAAACCAATCCACTGTGGTTGAAATGCATTAAACATAACTTTCTTAGATTTGACTCCCTCTAGAGTATGTTGGAGGAAAATACTTAATCTAGTGAATTCTTTTCTGTTCATTTTAAAGCATGCGAAGTTCATGCCACAAAAGTACCTCCACATACCAAAGACATCTACAAGTTTTACATTTAAAAAAAAATTTGCTAGAGTTGAAATTATTCTGCTGTGTGAACTACTGATTTACATCTACTAACTCATTCACCTACTTGTGCCAAGGTAAAAAAAAAAATTTCTAAACTCATTAAGTACTGGCTTTATAGTTTAAATATACATTAATAGTTTAAATATAAGACAGATAGTTGTTCAGTTTTGGTTTTTCTCGTACTTTATCAATGAGCTAATATTTAGCAAATGCTGTCAAATCAACTAAAGCTGTAATAAAGTCACTACAATTTAAAATTCAATTATGGATTAACTGAGATTCAGCCTTCCTCATATATAATAAATATACATTCATATGTAGATGGTTAATGTTACATGTTTCTCTATGGCAAGATATACACATATTAGTTCCGTATGACAAAAAGGAAAAGAAAGTAAATCAGTGATCTGCAAATCTTAACACTCAAATATACTTAAGATATTTCTACCACATAGTTTGTATTTTAGTCTCAGGCAAAGCTATAAATCAACATAAAGTTTTTCTCAAGGTCACCAGTGTGGTTTACACATGTAAATTACAATGGAAGTCTTTAGAACATTGTGGACAAGAACTTTTGCTGTTGTTATATATCACTGAGTTGGAGCCAACTCCTAACTAACCCTCCAGTACGTTTCTAGAGACATTAAATGATACAGGAAGAAATTGCCCATCTTTCTACCATGGAGCCTCTGATGGATTCAAACTATGTGCCTTTGGGTTGCCAGCACAACTCCTTGCCACTAAGCTACCAGTCTTAGTTATCACTAGGTTACTTATGTTCTTTACTGTTACATTCCAGGAGAGAATTTACATAAAGCCTATCTATCTATCTATATTCTGAGATTATATATATATATTCTGAGATAGATGTATATTCTGAGATATATATTCTGAGATAGATGTATATTCTGAGAGAGATCTATATTCTGATATAGATGTATATTCTGAGAGAGATATATATTCT
>NW_006399752.1:706224-716804 GCF_000299155.1 Elephantulus edwardii | reverse complement strand
TATATATATATATTTTCTGTGCTGGGAAGTGTTTGGCAGAGCTCCAAGTTTAAGACAGGTCTGGAAGTAGGGGTGGCATCCACTTCCTAAATCACGTGCCTCTGGAAACTCTATGAACTTTAGTAAATAATGAAAGTATAGGGTCGGTATGAGTTGTGTTCAACTTGAAGGCAATCAACAAC
Source organism: Elephantulus edwardii (assembly GCF_000299155.1). Lineage (NCBI taxonomy): Eukaryota > Metazoa > Chordata > Mammalia > Macroscelidea > Macroscelididae > Elephantulus > Elephantulus edwardii. The sequence continues at coordinate 716,622 of NW_006399752.1, read as the reverse complement.
AACAACATGTACTTTAGGGAACTCTGTTAGACATTAGACGAGCTTCTGTTGTAGATGTACACAGACTATATTACAATGGTACATTTTCATAGCTTTAACCACAAGATTTGGAGTACCAAATGACAATGTATAGGAGAACAAAATCTATTTTCTTTAATAATATTTCTGGGAATAGTTACACAGAATAATAGATTCTCATTTAACAATTGCTCCATAAATAGTCTAGTGACACTGGTTACATTTTTCCACAATGTTTCCACATTCTCACTATTTCTATTCTGAATGTCTCACTTCCAGTAATCTGGTTTCCTGCTCTCCTTGTCCTTTCATTTTTGCTTTAGAGTAAATTTCAATCGTTTGGTCTTATAGAGATAGTTTTTTAAAGGTGCACAGTAGTCTTGGATTGTATTCTTTACTATATCTGAGCCATCCGTTATTTACTAAAAAGAAAACCTAAAATCGTATTGAGAAAGCTATTACCACTCACCCAAATTTCTACGGGAAGCTTTCACAGGAAAGTTTCACATGGGAAATGTTCACAGGAAAACACATCTCATTTTGGAACTAAAGTGGCCTGTTTTATCTTTCACTCTAGTAATTCTCCTCCTGAAAAGAAACTTGACTTGAATTTTAGATTTTCACCTGGTAGTTGATTCTTCAAGTGTTCTTTTAGTTATCCACTAATACCGATAATTAACTTGATTAATATAATTTAGAAGAGCAGAAGAAAGTCATACTGGTGGGAATTTATAACAGATTGGTTATTTATTTGAGCACCCTGATGCATTAAGACCTTGAACATTGTAAAGCATCTAATGGCTCACCTTCTGCTGGGCTGGGAGGAGAGGGGGACCCTCCCATTTTTCACAAGTTGCAAAATGTAGTGACTAATCCTTATGATATTGTATTACACAGTTGTTTGATGAGTCTTGATGTCAATAGACCATTTTCCATTCCACAGAGGAGACTCACTTGACTTTCTGTTTATTTAAATGACACTCTTGTTTGAAATGCTGGGTGCTTCTTATCCTTTTGAGTCACATGCTGTGTCTGGGAGCCTATACTCCAGGCTTTTTTAGCACCTCATTAATTACTAACTGTTGCAAAGTCCTGCTGTTTTGCAACTCCTCTGCCTTTGCTGGGAAATCACATTCCTCTGCTAGAAAGAGAATGCAGGACAATAGTTACCTGCCAAATACCCAGTTTAGACGCATATTACAAAGGAGATTATCTGAAGGTCTTGTAATTTCTCCAGATAGTCAAACCACATAAAATAGTGCACTGTGCCTCTGGAGTGCTTTTAAGTTAACCACCATGGGAAACCTAGAAAGCACATTTCCTAAACATCACTCCCCTAACTCCCTAAGGCATCTACACTTAACTGCTATACAGAGGAATTATTTAACTAATATGCAGAGGCTGATGGACTGTTGGGTAAGGAGTTGTGCTGTCAACCTTGGATAGGCAGTTCAAATCCATAAACTTCTCCCCAGGAAAAACTGAGCAATCTCCCATACTTTCTACAACCTCTGAAAGCTCACTGTAGGGTCACCTATAAGCTGGTTTTGACTCAAAAGTACATTAACAACAACAATACTTAGGGAAGTTGCTATAGTTATATTACGAGAATCCGTTAAGAAGAACATAATCCAACTTTTCATTCACAGAGACAGACATCTTTCTGTGGAAGAACCTAAAGCAAGATACCTATAAGCATGGACAACACCCTGACTCGTTCATATATATATATATATATATATATATAATCATCTCCACTGTTTATTTCTTTGTGCTTTCAAGTTCTGACCTCACAAACAATATCTAAGACCCTCAGAGGCAGAGACTTTATTCTCTGTCCTGTTTCTGCAGTGCCTAGGACAGCGTGCCACACATGGATACAAAAACAAGCAAAACACGAAACCACTGTCTTCAAGTCGATTCCAGCTGATGGTGACCCTTCAGCCAGTTTCCATGGATGGAAATCTAAACGGGAGCAGACTGCCTCATCTTTCTCTGAGGAAAGGCTGGTGGTTTCAGATAAATCACTCTTTGGTTAGCAACCCAACATGAAATGCAATATGTTAGTTATGGATATATGTTGTTGTCGTTCAATGTCATTGAGTCAAGTGTCACATATAGCAACCTTTTGAGAAACAGATCCGAACTCTGTCCTATCCTGTGCCACCCTTATCAACACTTGTATACCTGAGCCTATAGCTGCAGCCACTGTGTCAATTATTCTGTTGAAGGTCTCCCTCTTTTTCTAATCTTCCACCTTTCCAAGTATGATGTCCCTTTCCAAAGACTAACCTCCTCTAGAACCACGCCCAAACAATGTGATAAAAAGCATTGCTATCCCTGGCTACAAAAAGAACACCAGCTGCATTTTTCCAATATAAATCTCTGTTCTTTTGGCAGTCCCTGGGATAGTCAGTATTCTTCTCCAACGCCACAACCCAAGGGCATCAATTCTTCTCCTATCATCTATATTCATTGTTCAGCTTTCAGATGCATAGCAAGTGATTAAAAAGACCCTTAATCTTCAAATTGACATCATTGTTTTTCAATAATATGGAGAGGTCCATTACAGGCAACTTGCCCAGTGCAATACATCTCCTGATCTCCTGATTTCTCATACCAAGTATGTTGATTGTGGATCCAAGTAAAATGAAATAATTGACACTTTAAATTTTTCCTCCAACTATCATGATGCTCTTTATTGATCCAGTGGTAAAGATTTTTGTCTTCATGATGTTCAGATGTAATCTAGACTGAAGCCTTAGTCTTTGATCTTCTAAAGCAAGTGTTCGCTTTGAGCAAGCAAGGCTATGTCATCAGCCTAACACAGGTTATTGATGAGTCTTCCTCAGATCCTAAAGCCCCACTGAGGTTTCAAAAAAGCAATTTCTCCTGCTATGAAATGTAACAGGTAAAAATATAAAGAAGTCTATAAACAAATTTAAGCCTCAAAAAGAAGAATCTTGAAAGACAACTGATATTTTATGAAGAATTATTCTGGCACATCAAACTGATGTTCAATGCCAAGCATTAACCCATATATTAAAGCAATACAATAACTGTAATTCACATTAATATTAGAAATGTTTCTTCCCTTTGTGACTCATTCACCAACAAAAGGAATGGAGATTTTTAAAATGTGCTCAATCTGGGGATAACAAAAATATGAAAATAATCCAAAAGATAGATTCTCAGAGTACTTGTTCCCATCATATATAATCATAACATAGTCAAAGTAGTTCTTTTTATATCCTCTTCCTCAGTTTCCTAAGCAGAGATTCCAGATTGCTGAGAATCATTCCCCACTGGAAGTGAGATAATGAGAAAGAGGCATAGCATGAAATGAGTCCCACCTTCACATTCCTTCTTCCCATTATCAGATGTTTGGAGAAGCCTTATCAGGTGCTCTTCATGTCTAAATTGTAAACTTCTAGACAATAATGTTTTCACCCATTTCTTTAGTATTATTCTTCAAACATTTAGTAAATTTATTCTTATTTACCCACAAAGTAGATACTCAGCACTCGGGCTGACAAAATCCAAGTGATTTTTTTTATCTCCATCCTGGCTCTCCTTTCTGTGTTTGGCTCCATGTTTTTGAGTCCATCTAGGAGAAGCACATTAGGACCTTGAGGCAAAAATGAGCTCCCAAAAGATCACTAAAGAAAGAACAGAAAGCAACACAACTGTCAGTATTTCTTCTGACAATCCTACTGATAAAAATCACCTGGGAAATTTCCTCAATTACGTATATTCAACGTTCCTTTAGTATGCTAATACCTCACTCTATAGATACAGACCTTAAGAAAAGCTAATTCCTCATTCTATAGATCCTGAACCTGGATCCTAGAATTTATTTGATTAACTAGGGCTCCACATATTCTTAACTTTTGTTATATTTTGGAAAGAATATAATAGCAATCTGTCTCCCTCTTTGTGGACAACTTGAATCATTTGTTGTTGTATGCTATCAAGTTGGAATTGACCCATAGCTGACTCTTGAACAGTTTTTCAGAAGCAATGAGTCACACAAGACATAACCCATCTTTCTCCCAAAGGGGCTGTGCATTTGAACTGTGTGCTTCTTACCACTAGGCCACTAGAGCTCAGAGTGTTTAAATCCTACTGATGTCCTAAGATGTAGACTTTGAAACTTGTGTTTAAATAATTAGTGATATTAAAAACTTCCTCAGAAAATCATATTTTTAAATAGCTTCTCAAATTTAAAGTGCAAACAAATCACCTGGAATAATGTTAAAATGATTCAGTAGATTGTGATCCAACAGATCTGGGATGAAGTTGAAGATTCTGCATTTCTAACAAGCACCTAGTGTGGATGACATACAATTAGCAAGAACCATTAAATTATTATTTTTGGGAACAAAGGTAAGGCTTGCTCTGATGGCACAGTGGATATATAACTGGTTGTTATCAGAAAGTGCAGAGGTTTGAACTCACCAGCTGCTCTGTGGGAGAAAGCTATAGCCCATTATGGTAAAGATTTACAGCCTTAGGAAGCCTTGCACCAATTCCCTTCTACCCTAAAGGGTCTCAGTGAGTTGAAATGGGTACCATGTTAAATAGTTGGGTTTAGGTTTGGTTTTGTTCTTTCACTGCTTCTCATCCTCTGTCATTACTCATATATTTTAGAGTCCATTGGGAAGACGCATGCCATGAAAAGGATATTTCAAAGTACCTGCCCACCTGCCGAGATGGAAGAAGTATTAGGTAAGTACATGAAGTGTTAGTGTTATAGTACCTTGCACACTCTCAGAAATTACTGCAATTCCAAATTATGAGGAGAAGGCCTCTGAGAGGACTTAAGATGAGAGTGAGTAATTTAATTAGTCTCAAAAATAAAAGGAAAAATTCCTGCCTGCTTCCTAAATTCGTAATATCTTCAACACTTGTACCGTCTTGCTCTAAGTCTCCTTCAGATATATTTTTCTTGCTTCAACATCTGGGTTAACACATAAGTCTTCAAAGCCTGATTATTTGACTCAATTGATCTGGCTTTGCTCATTTCTCCGTAGTCTAAAGAATAACATATTTTTCTAATGATGTTGTGAAGGGTATAGATAGATAGATGATATAGATTAGAGATAGAGATAGAGAGAGAGAGAGAGAGACAGAGACAGAGACAGAGACAGAGATAGATTAGATAGATATAGATGGTATAGATATAGATGATATAGACATAGATATAGAGATATATAGATATATAGAGAGATATAGAGATAGAGAGAGAGATGATATAGATAAAGAGATATATTATATAGATATATATAGAGAGAGGGAGAAGGAGAGGGAGAGGGAGAGGGAGAGGGAGCAGGAGAAAAGTTGTGTGCCATCAAACTAGAACCACCTCATAGCTGATCTTTCCAGTAGGTTTTCAGAGGCAATAAATCTGATAGCAGGAGATTGCACATCTTTCTTCTGTGGAGTAGTCAATGAATTTAAACCAAGTACTTTTGTACTGGCAGCACAGTTTCTAACCACTAAGCCATAGTCTCATAGTATTTTTGCTGAAAATATATTTGTCTTCCTCATGACTAAATTATAAGTTTCTGAAGAATAAACTTTGCACTCATTTTTTATCATTATTCTTATAACATTTGGCAATTTGTATTTATTTTCCAACAAAGTGCCATTTAGCAGTTTCACTGGTTAGCAATATGGTAGCAGATAGCATACGGTAGCAGATGTTATTCTTTATAGATATCAGTACTCATAAAATAATTTACTATATTTGGTCATTGTCAAATGCATTGTCTTGTTTATTTGATCACCTTATTAGTTCTTCTGTAAGTATGACTCAGATCAATTTGCATAGAAAATTTATTATGTAATTATTTATATATAAAGAGCAAATGTATGCTTAAGTTATAAAATTAAATTAGCTCTATTAGGTTTTTCTTTTGCTATATGCAAAGCTCACATGATACTTGACTTTACAAATATTACAAATAATCATTGTAAGAACCAGAAAGAAATGGCTAACTTAATAATTTTCTTAAAACTGTAATAATATCAGAGGCTTGATGGTAAAGCTCAAAACCATAAGGATCATAAGAAACAAAATGAGACCAAACTTAGAAGCCCTAGCCTATGGCATAAACAGTTTTGCAAATATAGCCAGAAATGCACAACCAGGAGAGAATAAAACAAATGAATGAGACCTTCTAAAAGTTAAGTCCCTATTGTTATTATTTTTGTTGTTATGTGTTGTTGAGTCACCTGCAACTCATAGTGACCCTATCTACAACAATCCCAAACCCTGCTCTATCCTATGCCAATCTTACTGTCTCTGACACACCCAGCCCCATTACCCCAGTCACTTAATCAATCCATCTCATTGAGGATCTTCCTCTCTGTTATTGTCCAGAAGACCCTCCCAAGTATGACATCCCTTTCCTAGGACTGGCCTTACCTTGCAACATGTCCACAAGTATGTCAGACGAAGCTTCAGAATCTTGCCTCCAAGGGGCAGCCTGGTCTCACTCTCTCCAGGATGAACCTGTTGTTCCATATTCAATACTCTTCTCCAGCACCTCAGCTCAAAGGCCTCAACACTCCTTCTATCATCCCTAGACGTTATCCAGCTTTCTGATGCATAGCAAGTAATTGCAAAGACTGTGACAAGAAAGTTTAACAAGATGTTATTGTGTTGTTGTTATGTGCTGTCGAATTGCCTGTGACTCATAGAGACCCTATGTACAATAGCTCTGAAGCCTTCTCGGTCATAAGCCAGTCTCACAGACTCTGACACACCTATCCCCATTGCCCTAGTTACTGTATCAATCCATCTCATTTGGGGTCTTCCTCTCCTGTGCTGTCCCTCCACACTTCTAAGCATGATGTCCTTCTCTCCTGGACACATGCCCATAGTATGTGAGATGGAGCTTCAAAATCCTAGCCTTCAAGGAGAAATTTGGTTTCACCCTCTCCGAGACAGACTTACTTGTTTTCTTTGTGGTCCATGATATATGTTCAATACTCTTTTTCAACACCACAACTCAAAGGCATCAATTCTTCTATAATCCTTAGACATTATCCAGCTCTCTGATGCATAGTAAGTAAATGTGAAGACTTACTTCACACTTTCTTACTTACTAAGGTGCAACTTAGTCTCTAGATTGACATCATTGGTTCTCAATACTCTGGAAAGTACAGAAACATTTGACAGCATATCTACCTAATGCAATTCCTCTTTTGATTTCCTGACTGTGGGTACCAAGAGTATTGATTGTGTATATTAGCAAGCTGTAATTGTTAACAACCTCAGTCTCTTCTCCATCTATCATGGTGCTGCCAATTGGCCCAGTGGTAAAAATCTTGTCTTCTTGATGTTGAACTCCAATCCATATTGACTACTACCGTCCTGGACCTTCTGTATCAAGCACTTCAGGTCCCCTTCAGTTTTAGAAAGCAAGGTCGTATCATCTGCATAACATAAGTTGTTGATGAGTCTTCCTCCAATCCTGATGCCACATTTCTCATCATGAAAGCCAGTCTCCAGAATGATCTGTTCTGCATATAGATTGAAAAGGTATGGAGACAGGACACATCTCTGATGTGCTCCCTTCCTGATTTTGAACCATGCAATGTTTCCTTCCTCTGTTCTTAGGACTTATCCATGGTCCAAGTATAGGTTATACATTAAGTACAATAAAAATAGTAAGCAGTAAATGAGAGGGTGTGGAGAGATTGAAACTCTCACATACTGCTGGTGGAACTGTAAAATGGTATAACCACTCTAGAAGACAGTTTAGTGTTTCCTCAAAAAGCCAAACATAGAAACCAATTCTGACCCAGCTATTGCACTTCTAGGAATACATCCCAAGAAAATTAGAACTGAAATATGAATGGAGATGTACACCTATGTTCATGATAGCATTATAGACAAGAGCAAGAATGTGCCCCTATGCCCATAAACAAATGAATGGATTAAGAAATTGTGGTATTTTCGCACAGTGGAATATTATGTGGCACTAAGGAGCAATGATTTCACAAAATACCATATAACATGGGAGTGTCTAGAGAGCATTATGTTGAGTGAACTAACATAGTCTCATAAAGACAAATACAGAATATGACTATTATTGTAAAAATAGAAGGATGACTAGTAAATGTGTATAAATGTCCAAAAGGGGAAGGGTGGAAATCACTAGCATAGCAGAGGGTAATGGTAGGTTGGGGGAGGGAGGAGGAAAATGGGAAAGATTCAATTAGGACTTGAAAATATGGTATAATAATAGGCACAAATTAATGGTAATTAATTATACAGGACACAGTGTATATAAATGATTGTGTGAGACATATTGCAAATGAGCAATTGCATGGAACACAAATTTAATGTAAATTATATTATATGAAAGCCAATTTAATAAAAAGAAAAATAACATCACTTTAATAATAGTTTTTAAAAATGACAAAAAAGACCAATGACAAAGATACTGAAAGGATGTTGACTGTATATGAGTAAATGAGTCAAAGAATGAGTAATTCTCAGACTCTACTGATATTAACGAAAGGAAATAGATTTTCAGACTAGAAAACATGGTGAAATACTAAAATAGCATTCATAGAGCATGTGTAGCCCAAAGCATCCATCTAATGAGGATGAGTGGGTTTTAGTCAAGGCCAAACTTTCCCCAGTTCGGCCTTGGGTAAGTCACTTAACCTCTTTAGATCTCAGTTTCCTTGAGTAAAAAAGAAAAATAGCGTATGCTAGATGACACATTCTTTGGACGTCCAGAGGGGTTGGTTGCTAGAGAAAGACATCATGCTTGATAATGTAAAAGGTCAGCATAAAGAGGAAACACGTCAACACGATGGGTTGGCACAGCAGCTCAACAATGGGCTCAAAGACAGTAGTAATTGTGAGGGTGATGCTGCAAGGAGAGGCTATTTTGTTCTGTTGTGCATATTGTCATCCTGTGTTGGCATCAACTCAGTGGCACCTGAGAGCAATAATTTATCTCTAACATTCCTTCCATGTCTATGAATTTTGCATGTTAAGTTTAACTACAGCTTTCAAAAACAGTTATAAGTTTCACCAACCACTAAAAGCTTGTAGGCAAAAATTCCAGTTTGCTTTTGAAATTTCAGTTCAGGACTGAAATCCTATGCCAGTTTAACTTGTAATTAAAAGGAAATGAAATTTATTCTGTATTTCAAAGAGATTCCAAAGAAGATTGGAAAATCTCTCCCCTAAAGGCCTCTGAGATCCTGTAAATGTTCTTTTATATACTATTCAGGATACAAAAGCGTTCCCCTGTTGTTTGCTCTTTCCCATCACATGGCAATAGTGACCACATACAGAAGGTCCTTTGGACTTGGTGGTCCTTTCTCCTATGGTCACAATGTCACTGTCCTTCTGGCAATGCAGAGAGAGGAGTTTTGGCACCAAGATGAAATATTTGTTAAGAATGAAAAATTAATTTATCTGTCTATTATCCATCAAATTCTCTAATATATGTTTTTCAGTTTAGTACTAAAATAAAAGGAAACTCTGATGACTAGTCCCTAGGCAGTTTTGCTGCTAATCACAGGGCAGTGGTCTCTCTGGAGGCTGAAATCCACCAACACTGATGAAGATAAATAGGTAATCTCTTCCTGTGCAACTTACAGCCTCAGAAACCCAGCAGGTCAGCTGTGAGACATTTATGACATGAAGGTAATGACATATTAGTTGAAAGAAGTGTGGGAGGGTTTTCTCCCCCTTTTAACCATGGGCAAAAAAGAAAATAATCCATTCTTGTATTTCACTTTCAAATGTCTGTTGGTTCAACAACAGAAAGTTTGTCTTAGTCCAGTGGATTTGGATGCTCCATCTTTGAAACATTACTAGTAATGGACTTAAGGATATTTCCAGTGCATTGTTTATTTCCCCATATTACATAGATAAGATTTGTCTATTTCTGTTCCCTTATTTATTCACTTTTTATCCATATGCCTTGATAATGTTTTTGTTGTTAGATGCTGTTGAGTCTACTACAACTCATGAACTTCAAGAACAGCAGATAGGAACCTTACCCTATCCTACATTTCCTTTTCATGTCTGTCCTGCTTAAATCTATTGTGGTAGTCACTAGTTAATCCATCCCATTGAAGAGCTTCCTCTATTTCATGAACTCTACATTTCCCAGCATATGTTTCTAAAATACATACAAAAGAGATGAAATTTCTCAAATTTATCCTTCCTTGTCTGTAAGAAACACTCTGGTTCTCTGGTTGAACTTCCTTCAAGATAGAATTGCTTCCTCTTGGATCCAAGATGGCGGCAGAGGCAGAGACAGTGTGGTGAGCTGCGGTAGTAGCGAACCACTTAAAGCAGGGCCATTATGGCCTTCCACAGACTTCGGCTTATTGATAATT
>NW_006399752.1:701628-704404 GCF_000299155.1 Elephantulus edwardii | reverse complement strand
TCCCCCCACCGACCAAACTGTGCAGCTCTGCAACTGCATCCTGGCCCATTCTCACCCTTCTGCCCCCAACTCTCACCTCCTTGTACCCCCAATATGTTTTTCCCAATAAAAAAAAATTTAAAAAAAAAAAGAATTGCTTCCTCTTTTGGCAACCCACAATATATTCAATACTCTCCACTAACAACACAATTCAAAGGCATCGGTTTTTTTTCTTTTTTCATCCTTTAATCAGCCAATTGTCAGATGCATAGCAAGCAATTGAAAAGACCATAACTTACATCAGGAACACCTTAGTCTTTAAAGTAACACCTTTAATCTTTAGATTTTTGGAGAGGTCTTTGAGAGCATATTTCCCCTGTGCAACCCATATTTTGATTTCTAGACTCTTGCTACCATGAATGTTGAGTGTGGGTCGAAGTAAAATGAAATAATTGGCAAACTCAACCTTTTGTCTAACATGATATTGGCTATACTTTTATATAATTTTAAAATATTAGGACTAATCTGATAGAAATAAACCAAATCTGATTTAAGGAGAATTCAAATAACCCAGACTATAAAAGTGTGTTCTTCAGCTCTTCACCCACAACTGATAAAACATTCATCTTACATGATCACCACAGAACAGGATTTTTAAGGAGCTGGCTCTTAAAGCTTTTTGTTCAATAACTTTCATTTATGCTCACTTCTTTCAAATTAGGTATCGCTATGACTGAAGCTCTGGTGGCCTAGTGGTAAGAAGCTGCCCTATAATTCCCAAGAGCAAGATAGACAAATTCTTCCCACGATTAGCTGCCTCTGAACATCTGCTGAAGGATCAGCTATGGATTGGTTCCAATTCAAGGGCACACCAAAACAACATGACAGAAAAAAAGGGACAAGGAAATAAAATCATGTATCAAAGAAGAGAGGCAGAAGAATTATCTGCTCAGTAGCCTATGGCTATTATTCCAAGCCAATGCAAACAACACAGAAAAATCTCCATTGATCTTATTTCAACCACATGTGAGGGTTTTGTGATTTTGAGCCCCTCAAGCAGCTCTGCGCTCAACTTTTACCAGGAAAATTGGCAGTTCAAACCCACCCAGTGGAACTGAGGTAATTCTCAATAAATACCACCACCAAGAAAGCCCTATGGAATTCAGATCTACTCTGAAATTACTTCATGAGGAATCAGAATGGAATCCACAGCAATAAGTTTTGTTCGTTTTATTTTTTTTTCTTCTAGCTGACCTATCCTGAAACAATTGTACTAAGTTATACAAACTTAGAGATAAATTTTAGTTTATCCTCTGACCTTTAATTAAAAGTTCTCAAGGATGATTTCACTCAAGTCCCCAGATGTTCATAAGAATTCATCACTTATTCATGAAAGGGAAAATGCATTATTAGCTATTAAGAAGAGACTGAAATCTAACTAATTCACTGTACCATCTCACTATCTTTCTTCCAATTTGAAAAGGATTCTTTACTATTCTGTCATCTTACAGGAATTTCTTCTAGGATGGATACTAACTCCTCACTTTTACCATGGTTTACAGTGAAACTCTATTGTGGTTGGTGGGTGCCATCTAGACAGCTTCCCTCGTAGATTTCTAACTCTAGGTCTTTGCACATTTCATGGTAATGTAGTATTTTGCTTTGTCTTCTCCAACTGTTCTTTAAAATCTTCTGTTCTTACCATTTATTATTTATACTATATGTACTCTTATTTTTATTCATTTTTTCCTTTTACTTCAGCTTCTTTCTATTCATGAACAAATTTCAGAGTCTCTTCTGACATCCAGTTTGGTCCTTTATTCTTCTTCTTTGCCTTCATCTTTTTAATGATCTTTTTTTTTTTAATGACCTTAACAGCCTAAAAGTTGGGTTTCCCCCCCTTTTTTCATACAGTTAGCCACTTCTGGTTTCTTTAATTGCTGGCACATGGTCTTGCAAATCATCATGGTCTTTAAAATCATCACAACTGTAGGAATAGGATAAGAGAAAAAGTGCTTCCCACACTGGGCAGCAAGACTTGAGGTAAGCAAGACTTGTGGCAACAAGACTTGAGGGAGACTGGAGTAAGACCCTGATGATGGACAGACTGTGACATTGCTGTGGACAATATATGGCAAGGTGTGACCTGGAGATTTATTGCATTTGTGCTGGCCACAGTTAAAGGTTTCACTGTTCTTGCTAGATACAAGAATGAGAAACTGATTTGTAACTACTCTGAAGCAAACCTTGTTAAATGATGTGGATTTGACTGCTGAACTGAAACCAGAGCCTGGATTAATTGAGGAGTTGTGCCTTGGATCTGTTGGACTAAAGCCTAGACTGGTGATATTCTTTCCTTCCCCACTCTCTAACTTGCTTCTCTAATAAACCCCATTCTCAGTTCCACAACTGTAACTCTGTGAGTCATCAATGAATAAACAAACCTTATGATGTTGATGTGTCTCCAGAAGCACTATGGGAATGGGTTGCAGGCTTTTTATCTGCTTTCTGTCCTGTGGAAGTGAGATGCTGTGCTATTCTTACTCCCTCCGGCCCTTTTAGAGAGATGCTCATGGTTTCCTGTTCCATGTCCCATTTCCTCCTTTTTAGACAACTTACTTCATCAATGATATAATCCTATGACTCCTCTAGCCTCTCATTATTAGGGTTTATGCATCAAATCTACTCCTTTTTTAAATTTTTTTAATTTTTTTCATATTTTAATTTGTTTATTTTTCATTTCAATGAACATCTACAGAGATTTTGGAATTCCATTCATTCATTGTTGCCCCCTTCT
>NW_006399752.1:685668-701508 GCF_000299155.1 Elephantulus edwardii | reverse complement strand
ATAAACATAATGCCCTAAAATATAATACTTTTAAACTATTCTCTCCCCCATAGACTTCAATGCCGTAAACATATTTCAGCCAGTTTTTCTCAGTCTTACCCCCACCCCGATGCCAGCCTCATTCTACAACAGTGGTACCTCAGTCCCAAAGGGACAAATGCTATATGGTGCCAAATCTACTCTTGAGAAGGCTTCTAAATTCAATTGAGAAACACTCAAGGTCTTACTTTGGCTCTGATAACTTGTTTTAGCTCTAACTTCTATCTGAACTTGTGTATGAGCAAATGTTTCCATTTCACAACTAGCTTCTAGCCTTATTCTGACTTAGTGATACTGAGCTCCTCCATTTCTTTCCACAAATGTGTTCACATTGATTCCTGAATCTTTAATCCATGTGGTCCATGTTTATAGAAACTTTTTATGTTTTTAAGCAAGGTTTTGCAATAAGTAAGTTGTTGGTAGTACAAGCTTATCAGGCAATCTCTACCCTCATTTCTATTACCAAAGCCATCCTTTCCAACTATAACTCTTTCTCTTTGTTCTCTACTTACACATTCTAATGACCAGTTATTAATTCATCTTAACTACATGTTTGATCATTTTCAGACTACTGAAGTCTGTATAAATCCAGCTCTATTAGAAGTGTTTTTCTTTCTCTGCAAATTCATGGAGAAAGTATTATTGCTAGATATTCAGGAAAGACAGATCTGTGACTCAAAACAGAATAATAAAGTTGTACTAACTGTCCCTCCCTCCAGGGAATGGCCTTGAGTCAATGAGAAGGATAACTGTTGTTGTTGTTAATGTTAAGTGCTGTCAAGTCGTAACTCATAGTGACCCGAAGAAGGAAAGACCTGGACACTTGTATAATGTTCTGCACTTCTCCAAGTTTATAGGGTTTCCAGAGGCAAGCTATTTCAGAAGTGGATGCCACTCCTGCTTCCAAGCTTGTTGTAATCTGGGAGCTCCACCAAACACTGTCCACCATGGGTAACCATTATCGCATTTGACACATCAGTGTCACAGTGTTAAGCATCACAGCAACCACAAGTTACCTCTGTACAGCAAATGGACAGACCAGTGCTATACCACTTAGAAGAATATTTGACCATACCTTTTAAATACATGTGTGTAACAGATCATCCAGCCTCATTTCTATCACCAAGACTAATTTTCAACTATCATTCTCTCTTCTTTGTTCCCAACTTTTGCATTCAAGTTACCAATTTTTTTTCTCTTGTTTTATACCATCAAATCAGCTCCAACTGGCACAGGAGGAGATTGCCCCTCTTTCTTCAGCAGAGCATCAGGTGGATTTCAACCACACACCTTCGGTATTGCAATGCAACTTCTTGCCACTACACCACCAGAGCTCCATTTCACCCATTATCATAACTGTTTTGCAACCTAATATTCTCTTTATGGTGAATACACCTGCTTAACATTTTCAAAATTATTATCATCAAATTAAGGAGTGTTGGTTAAGAAACGTCATTAGCTGATAACATCTTTAAAACAAGGAGCCTTGGCAATGTAGTGCATAGCATATTGAGTAGCTATCCTTGGAGAAGGACATCATGCTTGGGAGGGTGGAGGGACAGCGCAGGAGAGGAAGGCCCTCTATGAGGTAGATTGATTCAGTGACTGGGATAATTGGGATGGGAGTGTCAGAGACAGTGCGATTGGCACAGGACAGAGCAGAGTTTAGGGCTGTTGTACATAGGGTCGCTATGAGTCGCAAGCAACTCGACGGCACATAACAACAACAATCTAAAAGATGGGTAGTTCAAATCTAACAGTGGCTTGCTCCTCTTATAAAGATTTCCAACATTGGAACCCAATGTCAGGTTGCTATGAGTCAGAATTCACTGGATGGTGATGAATGCAGGTTTTAAAACTGGAATGTACCATATTGTTGTTGTTATGCACTTTCAAGTTGAGTACAACTCATAGTGGTCCTATGAACAAACGATCTCAACCCTATTCTATAATTATTGTCATTACTCTAGTGGTCACAGGGTTTCCAAAGGCATGTTATTTAAGAAGTGCATGTCAATCCTGCTTCCAAGTCTGTCGTGATCTGGGAGGTCAACCAAACTCTGTCCCCTATAGGTAAGCATTATGGCATTTGTTACACCAGTGGCACAGTGTTCAGCATCACAGTAACTCCAAGTTACCTCAGTACAGCAAACTGACATATGAGTGTTATACCACTTAGAACAATGTTCTCCGCAAGCAAAATTAACATCAATGGCCTTTTAAATACAGAAGCTCACCTACCAGATCCTGAATGACTTAAATAAGTGGCCTCTAGCCCACAGCTGATTATTAACTAAATCCATATGACCATTCCGTTTACACTCCTGGGTAAAGCAGTTGGATTCTGGAGGGTAGGTTGTTTGGATTTTGTTCAAAGTCAGATGTAAACTGTTTGGTCATTTTTTGTTTTATTAAAGTAAAGTAAGAATTGAGTGTAGGAACGTGCCATAAACATTCCTATCTAATAAAAAATACTTACATTGTTATGGAGGGTTCTTCCAATCGAAGGAGATTGTGTTGGAGGGAGAAGCCCTGCTGGTGCAATGATTAAAGTGATCTATTGCTAACTGAAAAGTTGTTAGAATACATCACTGTTATGAAGGAGAAAAATGTGCCAGTCAGCTTTGCAAAGGGTTCATTCGTATCTGTTGTTCATAGAGTCGCTTTGAGTCATACTCGACAGTACCTAACAACAACAACATATTGAGGAGAATGTACGATGTCTAATTTGAAGTTCTATTAATGCTGTATAAGACTACCCCTAGATAAACTATATTCATCCTTGAAATGCTTACTCTTTCCCATTGGCAATTTTTTTTCTTGTACCTTCTATATCTGCCTTATGTCTCCATATTCCATAGTCACATAATCGCTGCATCTTAATTAGACTCATGACTTCTACATACTCACATTTCACGATAACCTACATGTCCTGACCAGAGTTGTTAAGGAGAAAACAATCCAATTAAAATAATTCACTTGTTTCTATCTTGGAAGTATTTGCTATTAAAAGAAATGTTAAGCTATGATGATTTTAAGCAAAGTATAATAATAAAATAATTAAAACAATAAATACAGCTATATTGTTTAGTAAGACTAGGCATGCATATACACATACAGAGGAAAATCAAACTCTAAATGTAAGGATAGTTAATCTGGAAAGATATCCTTAAACTAATTCTTGTCTACTAGATGGCAGACTGACCTTAAATTATTATATTTTGTACCCTTAAGAAAAACATGAACCTTATTTTATAACATTTATGTTAATAAAAATTGTTGATTCTAATAACCAAAAATAATTAAAACTCACTATAAAGTCACAGAACAATCGATATATCAAAATTGAGAATGTCAGAGAACTAAGTGAAACAGAGAGCGTAGTTTACCACTATTCTAGACTCTTTTTTTCCCCTTATTTTTTTTCTATAATTATATTTTATTAATTTTCATAAACATTTACAGAGATTTTGGGCTTCCACTCATTCATTGTTGCACTATTCTCTCTACCCTCCTCCCAGTTTGTTCTTGTCCAAATGCCACAGTGCTTGTCAAAGCCAGTTCTGATTAATCTTCTTTGTCAGTGTGTCTTTTGCCATTCCCTATCACTCCTCCCTGAGAGAGACTTCACCCTGAGTCATTAGGAAAAGGGGATGGCGTATTCTCTTAGCTACTTCCTGCTGAAAAGGGACGCTGTGGGTTTCAGGGTGAAGATCTTCTCTCACTACTCTAAAGGGCCCCTTTGGCAGTAGGAAACACATAGACTATTATGGAGATTGATTTTGGAATTTAGATGCACTCTTATTGATTGTGCTTGGCCGTACATGTTCATATCCTTGAAGATGTATCATGGGGGTGTTGCAACATAGAAGACACAAATTTGACTAAGAAGTTATAAGTACATGAGTCAAAAATTATGGAAAAGTAAAAGAAAAGATTCTTTCATTGTTTTACAAACCCTCCCCCAGGTCCCCTCCACCATGTAGCCCTCGCTCTAGTCTCCTGTGATGACAGAAATACCTAGTTATATAACTCTTTTAAACAGTTTTCTCCCTCCTCTGTTTCAGTGCAGTATACATTATTGAACCCATCTTACTCAGTCTCTCCCCAACCTCAAGGACAGTCCCATTCTACAACAGTGTGCTTGTTACATTTGCACCATTTTATTAGATAATGGCTTCACTCTCTGGGGCACTATAAAAACAGATCCTATTGTCAAGTCTAGTATTAAAAAAAAAAAAGGCCACTTGCCAAGAGGGTATTTTCCCAAAGCATCCATTCTACTGTGTTATAGCTGAGCATATACATGGAAAATAAATTTTGTTATCAATAGTTCATACACATTTTTTTTCTATGGCATTGGTGGTAATCCCTGTAATGTGTCAGCACTCTCCTTACTCCTATGTTTCCTTGTTTTGATTGTTCTGCTTTCCCTTCCCTACTCGCCTTCTCATCTTTAGTTTTGAGCAAACGTTGCCCTTTTGTTTTCAGTCACTTCATTTTTCTCAGGAGAGCATTCTCCATAGGTGGTGGTGCGTGATTTATTGTCCCTTTTATTACATGGCTCAAAAGTAGCCTGTTAGAGCATCTTCATTTTCAGATTAGAATGTTCTTCAGTCAAACATACCCATTCCTACAGAATAGGTAAGCAAAGGTCCTTTTGTTGTAGCTTCTGTTGTGGTCTTGGTCAGAGTGGTTTGCAGTGATTATCCAGACACCGTATTGTTGTTCTGGTTTCAGAGGAAGCTATGATTCACTTGGGCCAGCTACCTTTTGGAATAACTGCTTCTTTCTGTGTTTCACTGAGCACTTGATACCAGAGGAAAAAAGAGGATATTTTCAGGTTGTAAGTTACCTCAAGGAAGCTCTGATAACACACTAGTTAAGGTTTCATCTAGTGATCATAAGGTCAATATTTTAATGCATTAACATCTTCATGGGAGCAAAATGTGGCAGCCTTCTATAAAGATTACAGCCTTGGAGTTTATGAGAGGCCGTTCTACTCTGTCCTATAAGGTCTCTGTGAATCAGAATTGACTTTAAATCAAAAGGTTTAATTTCCTTCTATGAAAAAAAAGAGTATCTTAAGATTTCCCTCAAAACTAGAAAGAGACTTTTCAAAATGCATTTCAAACCCTATAGGCTCTATAGTTACAAGCAAAGGAAAAAAATATGCTCCAGATTTTTCTGGAATTATCTGTTTCTTCCTTGTTATTTCCTGGAATCATCCTGAGGTTTCAAACGAAAAATAGAATTAATCTCGAGAAAGAACTAATCTAGAACAAGAACACTTTGTAAAGATGTTAAAATAGGGCATATTATAGCCCTTAGTTTGTTTTTTATTTCATTTCAGTGTCAGTTTTTTGATTGCCCATGAGCTTAAAAGTTTGATTTTACATAGATGTCTATTAACTCTGTAGTAAATTAAAAATAGCTTCTGATTTCAAGACGTGGCATCCATTGAGGAAATTCTGGAATCTGGGTTGGCTCCATAACTTGCATTGTCCAACAGAATGCTATGGAAGTGACAATGTAGACCTTCCAAATACAGGCCTCAAGAGACCGAACAGCTTCTTCTCTTACAATTTTAGATCACTATGCTCTGAGGCTGAAAACTATCTGTAATCCTACCATCTACACAATCGCAGCTCAGCCAAAAACTAGATGAACTGAATGAGTCAAGAGGAGACCAGCAGGACAGAAAGCCTACTCACAAAATTATTAGAAGCCATAAATAGTTGATAGCTTAAGCTACCAAGTTTAGAGATGGCATGTTATCTATCAGTACGTAACTGATAAAAACCTCAAACTCACTGGCATCAAGTTAGAACTGACTCAAATCTGACCCTACAGTGGGTTTCTGAGGTTATAAATCATATGGAAGGAGATTGTTGTTCATTATTCTCCCAAGGAGCAGCTGGTGAAGTTGAACAAAAACTCCCTAGGGACTGCTCCACCAGGGCTCCCTTAACTGAGACAAGCTCCTTGAAAAGAAAATGATTCCTTTCCCTCTACCTTCTTGAACATTATCCTCACTCGTGCAATCTTGTGTACAAAAACAGCACATTCTATGCCTAATGGGGAAAAGGGGCAAGTGGGCTAGCATCCAAATTTCCCATTCCTTATTGCTAACATTTCCACATATCAGGCAAACCCCAAGGCCAACATGAAAACAAAATATATTTCTAGAAGGAAAGTATTACACATGGGAAGAGACGATGAAGAGCATTGCAGTTATTAGTTCACTAGCATGTGTGAAAGTACTAGGACTCATGGTAGGCAATTTCTGACTTGGGAATCATTACAAAGTTGAAGAAATTAAAGCCAACATGAAAGCTCTGATAAGGTGGTTGTTGTTTTTGTTGTTATATGCCATTGACTCATAATGACCCTATGTACAACAGCCCTAAACCCTGCTCTATCTTGTGCCAACCTCACTGTCTCTAGCACACCTATCCACATTATCCCAGTCACTGAATCAATCCATCTCATTGAGGGTCATCCTTTTCTGCACTGTCCCTCCACCCTCCCAAGCACGACGTCCCTCTCCAAGGACTGATCCCACCTTGCAACATGTCCAAAGTATGTCAAACGAAGCTTCAGAATCCTTACCTCCAAGGAGCAGTGTGGCTTAACCCTGTCAAGGACAAACATGTTCATTCTCTTAGCAGTCCATAATATATTCAATACTCTTCTCCAACACCACAGCTCAAAGGCATTCAATGCTCCTTCTATTATCCCTAGTCATAGTCCAGCACTCTGATGCAGAACAAGTGATTGCAAAGACCATGGCCTGTATTAAGTGCACCTTAGTCTCCAGACTGACATCATTGCTCTTCAGAACTTTGGAGAGGTCTCTGATAGCAGACTTTCCCAATGCAATACATCTTTTGATTTCCTCACTGCTGGTGCCAAGAGTGTTGATTGTTGAGCCAAGGAAACTATAGCTGTTTACAATCTCAGTCTCTTTACCATCCATCATGATGCTGCCAATCAGCCCAGTGGTGAAAATCTTTGTTTTCTTGATATTGAGCTTCAATCCATATTGAAGGCTGCAGCCTTTGACCTATAGCATGTACTTCTGGTCTTCCTCAATTTCAGCAAGCAGGGTTGTGTCATCTGCATAACGCAGATTGTTGATGAGTCTACCTCCAATCCTGTTGCCACACATTTCTCCTCATAGAGCCCAGCCTCCCATATAATCTATTCTGCATAAGATTGAAAAGTTATGGAAATAGGATACATCCTTGGTGTACACCCTTTCCAATTTTGAACCATACAGTATTTCCTTGCTCTATTCTGACAACTGTCTCCTGGTCCAAGTATACTTTTCACATAAGCACGATAAAAGTGTTCTGGGATTCCCATTCTTCTCAGAGTTAGCCACGGTTTGTTGTTGTCCACACAGTCAAATGCCTTTGTATAGTCAATGAAACACAGATAGCCATTCCTCTCCCCAGAGTCTCTTCTGACATCCATTTTGGTCTTTTTTCCCTCCTCTGTCTTTGTAATGACCTTTTGCACTCTGCCTGGATGATATTCTTGGTATCCTCTCATAACTTATCTGGTCTTCATTCATTAATGTTCAAGTCCTCAAACCTGTTTCTGAGATGGTTTTGAAATTCAGGTGGAATAGACTCAAGGCCATATTTTGATTCCTGTGGATTTTATTTAATTTTCCTTAGTTTCCACTTGAACTCGTATGAGTAGTTGGTGGTCTGTTCCACAATCAGCACCTGGCCTAGTTTTCACAGTTTATATTGAACTTTTCCTGTGGATCTCTCCATAGAAGTAATCAATCTGATTCCTATGCATAACACCACGGGAAATTATTCATTGCAAATACTGATAAGGTTAGATGCATAAAACACCAAGTAAGGAATACATGTTCCAGAAGACTACTAGGGTATGTGACGAATGATGGGATATGAGGATTGGACAAAAGAATAGGAGCAACCAGACTCCTAAAAAGGATGACACTCATTCTTTTGTCTATCATAGTAAATACAGGAAAACATTTCTAAGAAATAAAACATTCTTTTTCCCACATGAGAGAAATTGGCTCAGTGTCGCTGCAAATAGACTAGTCAAATCATTAACCTTTATATACCCGCCTACACTTAGGTATCAGTCATTAACAACGTTCCCACATGGTCAACACCAGCCACAGTGAATTGTTGGAGGAGGAGGCTGATACCACTCTGGGAGCATGGCTGCCTCCCTAGCAAGCAGTCAACCAACCTTGACCATGGACCTTCACAAAACAAACCAGAAGATGATCTTGCCCTGCCACCTCTGAATCAAGGCCAATCCAAAGCAAAAGAAAGCCTCTTTCCATGCCCACATTTTAAGCATTGTACAACTTAGATACAGAGTTTTAGATCTATCTTTGCTTCTGCCTTCAACATGATCCTTTTTTTCTTCCCACAGCACATCACATAGACCTTTTCACATAGTATTTTTTGTGTGGGAATTTTGGTGCCTCCCTGACTGAGAGTATTCTCCTTGAGGGCAGCACTTGAATCTTCATCGTTTTTATGATCTTAATGATTAAATTGGTGCTTTTAACCAGAGCACACATGTAACCCATAAAGACATAAATATTCTTGTTTTAAAGGCATGTGCTCAACTCTGCTTCAGTACCTAAGCTGGAGTCACTTATAGTAGATAACTTTAGGGAATAATTTTGAGTTGAATAAATTAATTATTTCTCTTAATAGGCACCTTCATTGCCTTTTCAACTCATTCATCTGTGAATTTTGCAAGATTGGTTTGTGACCTGGCACGGGAAAAACATAATAAAGTTGCTTAACAAAACATGCCTTAAAATCAGTGTCACCAAATGCTACTGATGCTTCCTGACTGCCTTGATCTCTTCCTGTTTATCTCCTTGTGCCTGATCTCCTAGCTACAGTTTTGAACATGAACCTTGCTTTGCTCTTTGCCTGATTCCAGTTATTCACTCTGATTCAGCCCATGACCTTGCTGTGATTTAACTTTCTTACTTTATAAACCTTCCTTTCTACAGTTATAACTTTATTCTCTACATTAAACTTCTCCCCTTCACCCAGTCCGGCTATGCTCAGAGTTCATTTTTGTGGAATGGCAGATGACTTAGTAGAAAAATCCCTGGATTTAAATCAGACAGCATGGTTTTGAGTCTTAACCCTAATATTTCTGTGTCACTTAGGAAGCTAGCACAAATTTTGAGGAAGGTATTTGGCAGCATCAGGATGGATGGTGAAGAGATTGAGATTGTACACAGCTTTAGTTTGCTTGGCTCCATAGTCAACAGTCTTGGCACCAGCAGCCAGGAAATTAAAAGGCAAATTGCCATGGGAAAGTCTGCTGTTAGGGACCTCTCCAAAGTACTGAAGAGCAATGGTGTCTCTCTGGAGACTAAGGTGTGTCTGATACAGGCTATGGTCTTCGCAATCACTTGTTATGCATCAGAGAGTTGGACAATGACCAAGGAGGATAGAAGGACAATTGATGCCTTTGAGCTGTGGTGCTGGAGAAGAGTATTGAGAATACCATGGACTGCTTGGAGAAGAGTATTGAGAATACCATGGACTGCTAGGAAAACAAACAGATTCATCCTGGAAAGGGTTAAACCAGGTGGCTCCTTGGAGGCAAGGATTCTGAGGCTCCTTCTAACATACTTTGGACATGTTGTGAGGAGAGACCGGTCCTTGGAGAAGGACATCATGCTTGGGAGGGTGGAGGGACAGCGCAGGAGAGGAAGGCCCTCTATAAGGTGGATTGATTCAGTGACTGGGATAGTTGGGATGGGTGTGCCAGAGACAGTGTGATTGGCACAGGACAAAGCGGAGTTTAGGGCTGTTGGACATAGGGTCACTATGAGTCGCAAGCGACTCGACAGCACATAACAACAACAACAACATATTATGAAGGGGTTACTTAAGAAAGTATGGGCAGATTTACGGGAGTCAAATGGAAATATTGAAGCACTCAGAGATTAGGAATTGCATGAAACCATTTCCACCTGTCAATCTGAAAAGTCAGGTGGAATAAATGGCATTAATGAAGTAATTTTGACAGCTGAACACGTTGACTGTTGTTATGTGCTGTTGAGTTGGGACTAACTCATAGCTGACCTTCCAGGGGCTTTTGAGAAGCTGTAAATCACAAGGTAGGAAACTGCTCATATTTCTTCCATAAACAGCTGGTGGGTTCAAACTATCTACCTTTGGGTTGACAGCACAACTCCTTACCCCCTAGATCACCAGAGTTCCATAACTCAAGGGATAGATGTCAATAAATGGAGCGGTCGTCACTTCCAAAACAATACCCAAGCAAAGGGTAGGGGGCAGACAGAGTTATTCTTTATTCCTCCACCTCATCTCATCTCATCTGCTGGTACCACCCACCCATTGGCAGAATTCCACAAGACTCCACAGAGCGAAGGAGATCTGACGATTGTGGAAGAAGGAGGCTTCCAACAATAACTATGGGTGTTCCATAGAAGGCAGCATCTTGGGAACAAGAAAGGAAAATAAAACTTGGGGAGCTAGAAAAGAACTAGCAGACTCTCTTCATAAACATGAACAAGTAATTTTACCTTTTTTTGGCTCATTCGTGAACAAAATACCTCCCAAGGCCATTTCAAACCAAATGCAAAAGCACTTAGCAAAATAACGTTTGTTAGTATTAGCCCTCATCTAAACTGCACTCGGCATCTTATAATCATATCTGTGATGGTAGTATTAAACCTAAAATTATGGCCATAGTCACCAATGCTTCAATGATCACCTTCTTAAGAGTTTTTAGGGGCAAAAAAGTTTTAGGTATACTCTCCACGAAAAATATAAATAAGATATAAAGAAAGAAGTAATGCTTAAGTAAAGGGAAAGCTTCACTCAATGAAATTCTTGTTTGCTACATTTCCTGAAAAGAAACCCAAGACTGAGGGTCAGAGGTTCTTTACCCTACTTTCTTCTACAGCCTGCCCAGAATTTGAAGTTTAAAATCTGATCTTCCTTGTTGCCTCACATTCTAACAATACTCAGACAGATTAAACCAGTCTTGGAACTCTCTTGCTAAACTGGTGTCATCTATGATTCTTATAATAGATTAAGCATTTCAAGAAAATCAACAATTTTTAAAGCAGACTTCTAAATCGGAACCTATTCAATTAAACACAATTCCTTAAGTGAAAGCTATGATGTTGCTTAACTAGAAATAGTGGTGACTTTATAATTGCAAGTTTATTTTTTTTTTATTTGTTTGGAAATTTGCCATGATTTGCAGAGCTACAAGGGACTTTGAAGGCCACTTGGCAAAGTCCCTCACTTTCAAGGTGAGGAAACCTGGAACACAACAATATAAATATAAAGTACTTGCCTTAAGCTTTTGATTCCTAGCAACAAAACACCCTTCCTACTGTACAACAGAACCTCTTGATACTAAAGCTATATCCACATCAGTCAAAGGCATTACTGAGGTGGAGTCAGAACTGAGATATAGTTGACTTTCAGCATGTTTTCAGAGATTGTAAAACACACAAGAGATGACTTCCCATCTTTCTCCTACAGAGCAGCTGGTGGATTTGAACAATATGTCTTTGAGTTTAGCAGTGTAACTCCTTACCCAGTAGGCTACCAAAGCTCTATGTTGTTGTTTTTGTTAGGTGTTGTCACATTGTAGATGACTCATAGCGACCCTATGAACGAAGGCAAGCCATTTCAGAAGTGGATGCCGCTCTCCTGCTTTTACCAAAGCTCTATAGTCAAATAAAATTTTCTGAGGCCTCAACTTTTTATATTTTTTACTTTAAAAATTTTAATACTTAACTGGTTTATGAGGAGAAATAGAAGAAGTTTTAAAGAATAGCACACAATATAATACACACCACAGTGTATAAGTTCATAACTTCATCTAGGACATTCTTTCTTGTTGACAGAAAATAATCCATCAGGTGTCTTGATTCTCTCATTTTCCTAATGCTACATAGCCATATCCATCTCATCAAGGGTCTTCCTCTCTTGCATTGTCTCTCCGCCCTTCCAAGCATGACGTTCCTCTCCAAGGACTGGTCCTGCCTTGCAACATGTCCAAAGTATGTCAGACAAAGCTTCAGAATACTTGCCTCCAAGGAGCAGCCTGGCTTCACCCTCTCTAGGATGAATCTGTTTGTTCTCTTAGCAGTCCACGGTATATTCAATACTCTTCTCCAGAACCACAGCTCAAAGACATCAATTCTCTTTCTATCATTCCGAGTCATTGTCCAGATCTCTGATGCATAGGTGTGTCAGAGACAATAAGATTGGTACAGGAGAGAGCAAGGTTTAGGGCTGTTGTACACAGAATCTCTATGAGTCACAGGCGACTCAACAGCACACAACAGCAACATCAATATAGCCATATAATCACACTTATAACATTTCTGTCTCTCTCTCTCTCAAAATAGTAGCAGTCCTTTATCCATTCACTTTTTTGGCTTTTCAATACTGTTTGCTTTGTATTTCAGGGATGACTTCTAGCTGCATCAGTTACATGAACCCCATCAAGAATACAGTTTAACTTAGACACCCAGATGCCTCTAGAACTGAGCAACTGGGGAGCTGAGCATTTCAGAATCTGCATGTGAGCTTTGTGGTATAATGACTGATGTCAGCCCAAACTTTGCCAAACATCTCTCATCACTACTAGTTCTATCCCATTCCAAACTATTGGGCTTGCTCTCTCTTTCTGGAGCACACCCCCTTCAACATATTTGCAGTATGGATTCAACAATATGACAATCATTTTCTTTCCTTAAAGTGCCACTGCTGCAATGGATAAAAATAACTTGTTACTGCTGTCACTGCCTGACTGGGGGAGGTGGGAGAGGAGAGATGAGAAGTTGCAGTGACTAGTCTGGATGTGTTTAACTCCCTACTTCTATCTAAAGCTATTCTGTTTCCTGGCCTATTCTGTTTTCTGAGTTGCTTACACTTCTCCTAGTTACTCAAACTCTCTGGGACTTCAGTGTTTTTTTAGAGAAAAATAATAAATAATGGTCTCTATGCTGAGACTATAATTTCTAACTTGCTTTCAGCTTGGACCCTGGAATATACTTCCAGCTACAGTGCTTGTGTGCCGTTTTGTTTTCTTGATAAATAAATGGTACTATGTTGCACAAAATAGGTTATGGCATGGTTTCCACAAGCTGCTAAAACAGTTGAGGGAATCCAAGACTCAGCCAGGCAAGTAAACACATTTAATAGTACAGTAACATGGATCAGGAAAAAGTTATTCTAAAGCATAGCGTCAAGAGAGAAAGAATACACTCGCAGTTTATTTAATGTTTTCCTTATGTTTCCTCTGAATAGTGTTTAGTCCTTGACAAGCTTCTCCTGTCCTCTGCAGCTCGCTCTCCTTTTCTGGGATGGTTCAATAACTGCAGTTTCTCACTGGGCTTGTTTATTTATTTACACTGCCATTCCTGTTCTCTTCCAAACCAACATATGTCTGCCCAACACACGGGGAAAAGTAAACGTCTTTCTTCATGTTTATTTCCCTGAAGTTGTTCACCAAATTGCTTTTTTACATCCCTTTTGCAATGTCATCCCATCCGGCTCAAGTATCCTGGATTAGAAAGACCATCTCTGGAGCCCTTTTCAAAGGGAGCCTCCCACAGTCTTTAAATCCTCCACATTTTATGATGCTGATATTCAGGATCTTAGGTATTAAATGAGAAGAAATTCAAAGCTCAGGAAGAGAAGCAGAGATAGAGAAAACTAAGAGTAACTTTTAAAAATAATCATTATTGGAATTGTCATGTTATGTGCAACTTTTGTGTTTCAAAAGGATTAGCCCACCTAATATACAACTGGGCATTATGCAGTGGAGCAGGGAGGGGTGTCTCTGTGTGTGAGCATGCGCTTGGAGGGGGTGACAGAGAGAGATACAGAGGGGGAAAAGTTCCTTCACAGAAATAAAAATGTTACAAGTAGAAACTCTTAAAAATAAGCCAAAAATATAATTGTGATGGAGTTATTATTTTCCTCATAATATCAAACTGAAAGCAAAATCATTACCTATTTCCAAAATTCTAACAAAATAATGTAATAATTGATATTTTATGAAAGAGCCCTCATGGAAAAGTTGGTCTTTCAATGTCTAATTTTTGGCACCTTGACCAGAATGTATATTTCATGTTAATATTATTTTTAATATATGCCATTTCACCTCCCCAATCATTACTGTTGTACTGTTTTACTACATCATTAAAGAGCCCAGAAACATGGGACAACTTTTAGCCTTACAAGCTTGTAAAATGGAATGGATGGAGTGAAATCTTTTCCTCACCCCCTCTTTTTCATCTCCTTTTATTTATCTACACATAAATTGAAGACTATCCAAGAAGTCTAACCAATAAAAGGGATTATAAATAGCGATGGGAGTTGGAGGAGATATATATAAATTAGACTTGTTTACTACAAGGCTTTATATTGTTCAAACTCTAAATTATTTGGGCATAAGACTTGACAAGATCTCTATAAATTAGAAACGTTTCCAGAGTAATCTTCCAAAGTTATGTTATTGTGTAATGTAGAGGGTAGTCTTGGACATTCTCTTAGGTACTATACACAGCACAGGTCTAAATAAAAATCACTGTAGTGGTTTGGGACTGACGAAGTACTTGTAAGAGCTCATAAGCTTGAGCTACCGGAGGAAAAAAAAAGCTGGGAAGCTTACTACTGATTGATTAACACTAACCCAGGAAATGCACCCCCCAAGCACTGCCCCTCTCTGTCTGCCATCCCCGAGTGGGCCAAGAAAGCCTATTCTCCACTGTCAGCTGTCCCTCTCTACTCTCAGAATAGAGAGAGATAGTGGGCCATCATGACCACCACCTCTCCCAAGGCTGGGGAAATATTATCCAATTTTTAGTCCCAGTTTCCTAGAAAAGAAATAAAAAGGCATATCAAGAACCCTCAAGAGGTTTAGGAGAAGGAGAAACAGAGCCCAGCTTGGATGAGTTAACTACTAACTATGAGGGAATTGCCTGAGGGGAGGAGGAATCTTCCAGCGCGGCGGCTAAGGATCTTTTTGGAAGAAAGCCGCAGCCCAACTGCATTTCCAAAGGGACAGCCCTAAACGCTTAAATGTCTAGATCCTCTTCCCTCCAGGCAGGTAACTCAGGACCCAGGCGGCCAGTAGCTCTCACAGAGCTTCCCCCAGACCACCCGCTGGCGCTCAACTGCAGTTACTTTTTTTATTGAAAGAAAGGATAAGGTTAAAGCAACAGAGAAGGCGCTCAGAAAAGCTGAGGAGGAGTTGGCAGGCAGGAAGCTTCCACCGATCTGTCCAGGGGGCGATCTGCCCCAGACCTGGAGCTGCTCGCGGGCGCCAGGATCTAGGTTGGGGGCGCTGAGGCGAACCACGGAGGAGAGAGGAGCGCACCCAGGCCGAGGAAACAAGTCACATTTGGGGAGAGGACCTGCCCGCCCGCGGGACCTTTGGCCTCCACGCACAGACGCAGCGAGTGCGCCCACCTCTGCGCGCGCCCACCTCCTACTCCTCAGAGCAGCCCTGCCGAGGGGCTCGGTCTGCACACAGTGGCTCCCCCACTCCCCTGGCTCATTCTCCCGCGGTATTGGAAGTGTCCGGAGATGCTCCACCACAGACCCGGGACCCCTTAGGCGCCTCTTGCCGTGTCTCTGCCAAATCGCAACGCCTGTACTTTTCCAGCTCTCTTTCCCTCTTGAAATTGAAAGTTATTGAGGTCGCTCAGGGTTGTTGCTCCGGCAGTTTCCTTCCCCGCCCCCTGCAGCCATCCCCCCCTCCTCTCCC
>NW_006399752.1:676807-685487 GCF_000299155.1 Elephantulus edwardii | reverse complement strand
CCCCGCCGCAGCCCCCGCTGCCTCTGAGCCCGAGGGGCCCCCGCCGCCGCTGCCCGCCCGCCCGGATCCCGCCTGCGGCTGCTGCCACCGCGCACCATGCTACCTGCGGCCGCCCGGCGTGGCTCGCTCGTCCCGGACCCCGCGCTCCTCGCGGCGATGACAGCCACCCTCGCCAAGCCGCCGCAGCTCAGTTCCATTTGAAAGTCCAATCCTTGGGTTCCCTGTCTATCCGCCCGGCTTCTTTTGCCATCACATCACGCCTGTCGGAACTGAGGGGAGACTTGTCCCGCTGCTTGAGTTTGTCCTATTACACACACACACACACACACACACACACACGCCTGACACACGTTAATTTTAAAACCTTAAACTGTAATTAACGATCAAAAGAAAAGAAGAAGACGAAAAGGAACCGTTATTGGGTTACTATGCACTTGCGACTGATTTCTTGGTTTTTTATCATTTTGAACTTTATGGAATACATCGGCAGCCAGAACGCCTCCCGGGGAAGGCGCCAGCGAAGAAGTAAGTGTGTGGGGGGCCTCATGGACTTTGCGTTCGTTCCCTCCCGCCTGGTTCACCTGTCCGTCTCTTTGCTCGCTTTGCCTGTCTGTCCTGTGTCTGCTTCTGCAAACGCGCCTGTCCAGCCCTGCACCCCAAGCCTCCCCGAAGATGCAACAGCGGGTTTCAGGGGTGCGCAAGGCGCATCTCTCACGCCCCTCTCTTCCCTAGCATCTTCCCGGGTGCCACAGCCAACAGGACATGTGGCATCGTCTCTATTGTCCATCCTCTCCACTTGGTGAGTCCATTCTGATTCACCAAAAACTTCTCGCCGTTCCTTCAACTCTCTCTAGGGATTTGAGCTTTATTTATGACAGTCCGAAGGGACCTCAACCCTGAGACCAACCGCCCGGACGCCCGCAGCTTGAGATGCCCTGCCGGCTGGCTTAAGGTCTGGGGAGGTTTGTGGGAGGATGCCGTGCGCGGGGAGACCCCTCGCTTGGTGGGGACCTGGCGCTGGTGCAGCAAAGCGCACACCGGCTGAGCGGCGGGGAGGCGAGCGAGCGCCTGCGCAGCGACTTCCCCGCATTCGCAGGGGGCGGTTAGGGGGGCGCCCAGGGCGCCCGGGGTTCGCAAGTCTGCACATTTGCACAGCGCCCCGGCGCCCCACACCTGGGATGCAGACAGCTGGCCCGGGGCTGCTGGGAACCAAGGGTACCAGTTTTCCAGTAACCTGTCACACATGAACGTTTTCCTCTAAGGTCCTTCTGAGTGTGACTTCAGGGACAGACACCTAACTGAGAAGTGAATTTACCCTAAAACCTCAAGCTCTCATCTCCTGACTGTCCGGTCTCCTTACTCCCTGTCACTGTATGGTTGGCTAGTAAAGAATGCTGCAGGACTCCAGCTGAGGTTAAAAAAGGGCACGCGTTCATCAAGGATGGTCTCGAACCCCGGTTAGCCTGTGCAAGGAGGCTCCTTCCTAACAAGAGGGGACAGATGCGAGGACTGCGCCTCTGCCTGCACGTCACTAGCCCTGCGGGCTCTCCACTCTGTGGTCCGTCTCCTCACTGGAAATTCAGCTGCAGATTATCTTAATGTTGGGGTGCTGGTGGGGAAGGGGAAGGGATAGGTGCTCTCGAGGGCTTGCACAGAGAGAGGTTTTTGCCTTGGATTCTCACACCTCCCTGGGTAAGGGCAACCGTGAATGGTAGCGTCTTGCCACTGGCCAGCAGAGCCCCTCAGGGCAGGCGTGGATGGATGCAGGGTGAAGAGAACAACACCAGCTTGTGTGAGATGGACCTGGAGTAATCGCTTCTCAGCTGCTCTTTGTCCCTGCTCGGTCCCTTGGGCGTGAGGGTCCCCTGAAAGCTCCCTTTGTGCTGCTCGCCTGGGGCAGACAAGGTTTGATTCACCTGAAAACTGCCTTGAAAAGATGGGGCTGGGCCGGAGCGCCAGTGGCTCTGGCCTGGCCTCAGCGCCTTGGGGCTGGTGTAGCAGAAGGGAGGAGGGCCTAAATCCAGTATGTGGGGGCATCCTTATTATTCTTGGTCTCAGAATGGTTTGTATTCTTGTAATTGCCCACCCACCCTTTCACTGCTGCAGTGCAGAAGCCCAAGGCTCCAATGGTGCCTGTCTGTTCCCCCCTCCCCTCCTCTCTGGGCACTAGGGACTTGAGTTTCAGGTCTTTTGGAAAGGGGAGGTCAGGCAGAAACGCACCCTCCTACTTTCCTCTTCCACAACCTCTCCTCCCAATCGCCGCCCACTGCCCCTTTTATCTCACTGAGAACACCCAGGGTTGGTAGGTCGCTATGCACTTCTGAGAGCAGGGCAGGGTCCCTAGTGTCAGAAGCATCTGGATTTGTACCTTTGGGATTCTGTTTCTGAAAGAAATGGCACCCTGGTAGTGCAATAGTTAAGCCCTTGCTCCTGAATGAAAGGTAGGAGGTTTTCGAACCCAAATGTAGCTTCCTTCATAAGAGAAAGAATGGCAGTGGGCCTCCATAAAGACTTAGACCTTTGGAAGCCCTCTGGTGAAATTCTACTCTGTAAGAGTCACTAACAGCAGAAACTCTACTGGAAAGCAGTTCCTTTTGGTTTCTGAAAAGAAATTACCAGAAAAAAAAAGTTTGTGGTTCACATCTTCCCACCTTTCCATGAAGGCCCATAATATGAGTAACTGCCCAGGGCTGTGGGGACACTTTGAAGCTTGGAGATTAGAACTATCTTTGAATCAAGAGCCCAGCTTCTTTCCAACCTGACAGTTGTCCCAAGGGCGATGATCTCTGGTTATGTTGGGAGAGTGAGAAAGATAATAGGTGTAATTGAATTGAAATTCCAAGTGTTGAGGGGAGAGATGCTGAAAAGAATTCCTGTAGAGGATTCCTTTTGCTATTTTCGCCTTTGAGTGTGCTTTTGCTGCGGGTGGCATTGGCTGGTTCAATGTTGGGAGAGGGGCGACCCCTTGTGTCCTCTAAAGAGACAGACGAGGCTTTCTTTTGGCAGGTGCAGCCTGACTTTTTGGGAAAATGGGAAGGGGTGGGAGGTGAGGAAAGATCCTTATTAAATGTCCACAGATTCAAGGTCAAGCCCCATGTGCACAGCAAGCTCATATATATTGCTCAAGAATAAACAGATTTTTGGGGAAATCTCTGACAAGAAGGAGTAAAAAAACTTTCATAATAACATGGGAGAAAATTTTAAAATGAATTTAAATAGTGGTTAAAGGAATTTTCAAAACAAGTCTTTCTTTTCTGGGCTTTTTTTAATTCAAAAGGAAATGAACATAAATATTTAAGAGTATTTAATCTGACTTGTAAATAAATAGCTTGACTTTCCAAAGTTATTCTAAATTGCCACTAACGAGATGAGTGATAGAAAAGGATAGTATAAGAATTATGTGTACAACGCTTTGTTAATGGTCCTTGAAGATCTTAGTTGAAAATTTGCTTGCAAAAATTAAAGATTCCTCTCAATGTTGAATACTGTCATGTGAAAATAAATGTGACTTATCTCTAGAAATAAGAACCACATCAAGATCACCCTACTTTTCTAAAACAGCAGAGTTTCCATTCCCTGTAGTTTTAGGAAATTTAGTAATTTTGTTTCCTTATTAGAGGAAACTACATTTTAAATAGTAGTCTTCTCCTTTAAAAAATATCTATTGAACTAAGGGTTAATAAACAGCAAATTTCTATTTGTACCTGTCTGGGTGGGTAAGCATTCTTAGCTAGAAGTGATGAAATTGAATTTATTCACAGTGAAAATGAAATTTAATCCTTATTCATAAGTCACTAACCTGTAATAGTTACAGAAGTAAGCCTTAGCTTTTAAGGATGAGATAGTAAACCAAGAACCCTGAGTTCCTATCTTAAATCACTCCCTGAAAAGTCTTTGCAGCTTGGTGCTATCAGCCTTTGAATGCCAGATTCTATGATAATAAAATGAAGGATCATATTTACCATAATAAAATGACCTCAATAATTTACAGTTGCACTGGATTTTCACTTGAGTTGGCTTGCTTGGGCCGCTAACTAGCCACTTGAAGAATAGAGGTAATTTACTGAGGAAGAAAACCAAGAAACAAAAGCTGAGTGGTTTACAGCTTATAAATAGAACTTGTTACTTGCCATGAACCTCATCCAGTTATTTAAACTATAGACTAATCTATATAAGTCAGGCTAATTAAATGGTATATTTAATGGTCTCTAGACTATGATTTATTTTAAAAAATCATTGGTGAATATTCTGCTTTAACACATTGGGAAAATTTTAATTGAGATTTATATGTATTATGCATCAGTAATGAATGTCAACTAATAGTGAATTATACCAGACAGAATATAATATTATTTGCTTATTCAGAGACATTGTAGGATCAGATTGTCGTTATGAATAAGGTTATCATTAGGAATGACATATGCTGTTATAAAATTCTTATTTCATTCCATCTGTTATTTGAGTTTTATCTATTGAATTCCAGATAAACCTAAGTTTTGGAAAACTATTATATGAATAATCATCATAAAGCACCCTATTGTATACTCTATAAAACTTTAAAATGCTGCTCTTAAAGATATCTAGGGGAAAGGGAGAAAAATACAAAAGAGATTATTTTAAGGGTAATAAATAAAAACAAAGATTTATTGCACTATGATGGTCATTGTTTATTATATTGTTTCAGATGACGGGTCCATATTTTAGATTTTTATATAGTCCGAGTAATTATTTATCCTGAAAAATAACAAGTTAACTAAGGAAATAGCATAATCTAATTCTACCGTACAGTTTCTCATATCCGTTATTCATAGCACTTTCTTTTGGAGAGAAACATTATTTTATAATTAGAAACACAGGAAAAAATACTAAAGAAAATATACTCAGTTGTATTATTTGATGTATTTATTAATCAAAGCACACATTCAAGTTCATAATCAGTAATGGAAACATCTTAATGTAAGCAAAAGACTTTTTTTTATAAATTCTACTTATTAAAATATAAGGATAATTTCTTAAAATAGTCCCTTATTATTTTTATCCTTTACTTCTTACTTCAGTAGAAGAATTTTGCTAAGAATATTTTAAAATGGTTTAATCATGGTGCCTTTTCAGTCCCAGCTTACTTGGAATAAGGTAATTGGGAATTTTAGAATGAATGTAAAATGCATTTCATATCATCATTTCATTATTCCTTCAATAAGTAGATATGAACCATATTTCAGCTTATAAGTGGATAAGCTTTGCTAAATCATTTCCCCATTAAACATTTCCCTGGAATTTAACATTCTACAAATTAGGTCCCCTGAAAACAATGAATGGGAATTACAACAAGCAGTAAAATTTGATTTTCAAGTTGTTATGGGAAAATCCATGCTACACTACTATTAAAGTGAGTTTATTAGTCACCTGATTATTTTAGACCACTTGAAACTAAAGAGATCTCCATGTTGCTAAAAAATGTCTAAAATATTTCTAGAAAAATTACTTATTCCTTTTTTAATGCAGCTGTTTAAAGAATCCAGTGCAATGTTGATAGAACGTTATAGTGGCCAGATCTTTATGTAAAGACCAAAGATTCTTCTGTAATTATAAAAATAAACTTCCAAAACCTTAAACTATATACTGATTGACTAAATCATCTTTCCCCATTTATCCTTCTGCAATTGTTTAATTTTAGAAGTTGTCCTGATCTTTCTCTTCCCATTTCCTCACTATTTCACACCAGCTCCCCTACCCTTCTCCAAACCCCTCTCTTTTTCTAAGTAGTAAATTCTTGAAATGCCATTAGAGTGGATATTATGTTTCATGAAATGTAAGAATCAACTTTAGTTACCATTAGGAAAACATCATTCAGTTTTGAGAGCATGGTGAGGATCATGCAAGACAGTGTGTTGAAATTATAGGTTTCACTTGGTTAGGAATATTTCTTGCCCTCCCAGTGCTTTGAGCACTGGCATCCCTTTGAGAATGATAATGTGGAAACATTTTGCATTACAAATTTTGTGTATTTTTGCCTTGTTTCTTATTTTAAGAAAAATATGGATTGTAGTCTTGGTTGTAGATTTCTTTCTCAAGAATTTAAAATGATTGGATTGCCTTAAAGTATATCTGTTGGACAAATGAGTCAATTTGAAATGCTTGGCAATCAGATCTTAACAAAATACATAAAATATAAAATATATATTTTGAAATAGTGTTACCTATTTTTTCCTATTAATTCAATCCATTGGATCTTTCAATTCCATAATAATAACTAGAAATCTGATTATGGTCACCATAACACAATTCTTAAAAGAGTGGAATGTTCCATTTTTGAGAATATGGGGGTGTTAAGAAAGCTTAACAACTGAGTGTCATTGAATGCTAGGAAATCCCATTTTCTGTTTCAAAGGTTCCAACAACATGAAACTTTTAATTAAAATCACAGAATTCTTTTCACATATGAAACATTTGAATAATTTCAAAAGTGTATATTTTTCAAGTATGGTTGCAAGTATCTTTTATATGATAAAATCATTTTTGCCACAGTGGTAAACTTGGCAAAGGACCAAGTTACCATCTGTTGTTACAACAATTCTTCCGAAAATTGTTCAGGAAAAATTCAATAGTACTAAAGGACATTGTTGTTAGACGCTGTAATGACCACATGTAAAACAAAGCACCACTTGGTCCAGCATCACCCTCACAGCTGGTGCTACACTTGACTTCATTGTCACAGTCACTATGCCAATCCATCTTCCTAAGGGTCTTCCTCTCTTTCCGTACTCAAGCAAGCGTAATGCCCTTCTCCAGGGACTGATTATTTCCTTATAACATGCCCAAAGGACATGCAGCAAAGTTTAACATTCTTTCTTTTAAGGACTATTCAAATTAAGAATATTCTTTTAAATCCAAATTCAACTTTTCAAAGTCAGATTTTTCAGTCCTCTGGTAGTCGATGGTACATTCAATATTCTTTACCATCACCATCATGCGAAGGCCATCAATTCTTCTTTGGTTTTCTTGACTCGTTGTCCAGCTTTCTTATGCATATGAAGTGATTGAAAATAGCATGCATCTTAACTCAAAATGACATCTTTCATTTTTATCACTTTAGAGAGATAGTTTGCAGAAGATTTGTCCAATACAAAACGTTGTTTGATTTCTTGACTGCTGCTTCCATGCATATGGATTATGGACCAAAGTAAAATAAAATCCTGACTATTTCAGTATTTTCTCTATTATGATATTGCTTAAAGGTACACCTCTGAGGATTTTTTTTTTAATTCTTCATGTTGGAGTGTAATCCACACTGAAATTGTAGTCTTTTATCATCATGATTTAGTACTTCAAGTCTTCTTCATGTTCAGCAAACAAAGTTGTATCGTATTATCTACATATCACAGGTTGTTAATGAGTCTTCTTCCAAGCTTGGCGCTGCTGTAGAATATACTTGCCCAATTTAATATAACTTGATGGCTCTCTGTTTTACCGTCTTGTGGCTAATCCAAAGGTTTCCTCCCTGGCTACTTGAATCTACTAGAAGCTCTCCTACAAAAAGATGGCCAGTCACCTCCCAAGTGATTTACAACCTCACAAAATCTGCTACTAGTTGGTTCCAACTTCATGACAATGGGTGAGTGAGTGAGTGAATCTTCAGAGCACTATTAGTGCCCCATCAGCCCTTTAACACTTTGATGAATAGCAGTATCTTAAGTTCACTCTACACACTGAAAGCTAAGAAGCACCCAGAAAGAATCCTCAGAGTCTGTTGGGAAAAGTAGACTGAAAAGTAGAAGGCCCATGCTCTTGATCTGTCGCTACAAATACCTGTGTAACTAAGACGAGTCTTTTTACCACTCTCGTTGCAGTTCCTCATTTGTAAAAAAGAAGACCCTTAGCAGAAATTTAGATCTTTGTGATGCCTAAAATCTGGGGGTTTCTTAAACATTTTGATAGGAGAACCTATCATGTCTAGTTAGTTAAAAAGTCCTTCTATATTTGTTGTTATTGTTGTTGCTTTGTTGTTATGTGCCGTTGAGTTGCCTGTGACCCATAGTGGCTCTATATACAGTGGCCCTGAACCCTGCCCTGTCCTGAGCCAGTTTCACTAATAATGACACACCAGCCCCCATTACCCTAGTCACATTATCACTCCATCTAATCCAGGGTCTTCCTCTCCTGCTGTCCCTCCACCCTTCAAGCATGATGTCCTTCTCCAAGGACTGGTCTCTCCTGGCCACGTGCCCAAAGTCTATGAGACAGAGCTTCAAAGTCTTAGCCTCCAAGGTGAAACTTGGTTTCACCCCCTTCAAGGCAGACATATTTGTTTTCTTGGAGGTTCGTTGTATGTTCAAGACTCTTCTCCAGTAACACAGGTCAAAGGTATCAATTCTTCTTCTCTCATCTTTAGTTATTGTCCAGCTCTCTGAAGCATAACAAGTAATGGCGAAGACCACGGCCTGGATTAGGCGCACCTTAGTCTCTAGACTGACATCATTGCTTTTCAGCATTCTGGAGAGATCCCTGATAGCAGATTTTCCCAGTGTAATTCATCTTCTTTATTTAGCTAGTATTTTATGCAACTAAGAAATCTGGAGAACAACCACTTGACCAACTGACTGGAAGAGATCTATATTTGTTCCCATCCCAAAGAAGGGTGACCCAACTGAGTGTGGAAACTACAGAATAGTATCATTGA
>NW_006399752.1:669255-675652 GCF_000299155.1 Elephantulus edwardii | reverse complement strand
GATGGGTGTGTCAGAGGCAATGCGATTGGCACAGGATAGAGCAGGGTTTAGGGCTGTTGTACATAGGGTCGCTATGAGTCGCAAATGACTCGATGGCACATAACAACAGCAACAACAAGGTTAACAGATTAGAAAGGCATATAATCATCACCACTGTTTCCAGATATTTCCATGGTATATTGTACATAATTAATGTCACTTATGACAATAATTGGATGTATAAAAATTCTTAAATGGGAAATTTTTGAAATATATCTGACTTATAGCTGATCCGGCAGCAGGCTTTCAGTAAATCACGGGGGAGATCACCAGTCTTTTTTCCACAGAACTGCTGTGTATTTGAACCACTTAAGAAGTGCTTTCTTTGGATTATCTGAACAACTCCCTACGAACTAATACAACAAAACAAGTAAATATAAACATTCATGTATCATACATAAATTCATATAAAATTAAATAATTTCTCAATATAGAGAGTGAAATAAAATATGCCTCGTTCTTCACAATTTCTAGTACCCAGGATCATAGTAGTGATATCAGTGAGCATATCCTGTCCACAAAAGCTTATCTTTGGGTTTAGAATCATGAGAAGCTGTCTTGGAATGCCAACTGAAAAGATGCTTTAGAACTCCCCACTTTGTGTGTTAGGCTGTCGAATTGGCCTGTAATAGCAAGGTGAGCCAAGACCTTGTGCTTTGATAATAACTGATTGAGCAAGAGGATATATGCTATTTGCCGATGCTGTAGAATCCATTCCCTCTTAGAGCAACTCTTTGTATGAGTAAGGAAACAATATTCATTCCTATTCTATCTTGACAGTTATTGCTGTGCTTCATCCCATTGGTGCAATCACTACATAAATTCATGTCCTTAAGGGTCTTCCTCCTTTTCTCTGACTTTCTACATCACCAAGAATGACATCCTTCTCCAGGTTTTGGTCCCTTCTGATAACACATTCAAAGGTACTGAGATGAAGTCTCACAATGCTCCCTTCTAAAGAACACTGTGACTGGACTTCTTCAAAAACACCTGTTCATTCTTCTGGCAGTTCATGATGTGTTGTTGTTGTTTGGTGCCGTCGAGTCATAGACGACTCATAGCGACCCTATGAACGAACGGCCCGAGCACTGTTCCTACATAGAGTTTCCAGATGCAAGCCATTTTAGAAGTGGATGCTACTCCTGCTTCCAGGCTTCTTTTAGTCGGGAAGCTCCAGCCAACACTGTCCACCATGGGTGCCCATTACCATGATTGGCACATCACTGTCACAGTCTTCAGCATCACAGCAACCATGAGTTACCTCTGTACAGCAATGCACAGACCAGTGCTATATTACCTAGAAGAATGTTTGACAGGAAAACAATTTGAACCTGGCCGAGGGCCACCTTTGGCTTGGTAGCATAACTTCCTTTCCACTAGGCCAACGTAGCTCTCTCTTTGTTGTTGTTGTTGTTATTGTTGTTTGGTGGCATCGAGTCGTTCATGATATAGCCAATATTGTTCATCAACACAATTCATAGGTATTAGTTCTTCCTTGGTCTTCTTTATTCATTTTCTAACTTTTTCACGTTGTTATTGTTATGTGCTATCGAGTAGCCTGCCACTCATACTGACCCTATATACAGTAGCTCTGAACCCTATCCTGCCCTGAGCCAGTCTCATTGTCTATGACAGACCATAACCCATTTCTCCAGTCACTGAGTCAATCCCTCACATCCTGGGTCTTCGTAGCCTGTGCTGTCCTTCTTCCCTTCCAAGTATTATGTCCTTCTCCAAGGAATGGCCCCTCCTGGCCATGTGCCCAAAGTATGTGAGACAGAGCTTAAAAATCCTTGCCTCCAAGGAGCAGCTTGGTTTTACTCTCTCCAAGACAGACCAGTTCATTCTTTTAGAAGTACAAGGTAAGCTCAACACTCTTCTCCAGCACCATAATTCAAAGGCACTAATTGTTCTGTCATCCGTAGTCATCGTCCAGCTCTCTGATACATAGCAAGTAATCGCAAAGACCATGGCCTGGATCAGGTGCATCTTAGTCTCTAGGCTAACATCGTTGCTCTTCAATACTCTAGAAAGGTCCCTGACATCAGACTTTCCCAATTAATTATTAATCTTTTGATTTTCTGACTGCTGGCACCACAAGTATTGATTGTGGAACCAAGCAAGCTGAAATTGTTAACAATCTTAATAATCTCTTCTTCATCTATCATGATGCTACCGGTTGGCCCAGTGGTGAAAATCTTTGTTTTCTTGATGTTGATATTCAATCCTTATTAAAGGTTGCAGTCCTTGACCTTCTGCAGCAGATACCTCAGGTCCTCCTCAGTTTCTGCAAGCAAGGTTGTGCCATCTACATAACGCAGGTTGTCTTCCTCCAATTCTGATTCCACATTCCTGCTCATAAGTTGAGCTTCCTGAATGATCTGTTCTACATATAGTTTGTAAAGGTATGTAGATAGGATGTATCCCTGATGGCACACCTTTTCTGATCCTGAACCATACAGTGTTTCACTGATAAGTCTTAACTATTGATTCCTGGTCCACATATATGTTTTACATGACTACAATTAAATTTTTTGGGATTCTAAGATTCTCACCACTGGGCCAATTGGCAGCATCCATATGAATGGTGAAGAGATTAAGATAGTTAACAGTTTTCGTTTTCTTGGTTCCACAGTCAACACTCTTGGTAACAACAGCCAGGAAATCAGAAGATTAATTGCATTGGGAAAGTCAGCTGTGAGGGACCTCTTAGAGTACTGAAGTGCAATGACGTCAGGTTGGAGACTAAGATGCGCCTGATCCAGGCTATAGTCTTCACAATTACATGCTGTGCAACAGAGAGTTGGACAGTGAATAGGGATGATAGAAAGAGAATTGATGCCTTTGAGTTGTGGTGCTGGAGAAGAGTGTTGAATATACCATGGACTGCTAGGAGAACAAACAGGTTTGTCCTGGAGAAAGTGAAGCCAGAATGTTCCCTGGAGTCAAGGATTTCGTCTGACATACTTTGGGCATGTTGCAAGGAGGGACTGATCCTTGGAGAGGGACATCATGTTTGGGAGAGTGGAGGGACGGCGCAGGAGAGGAAGACCCTCGATGATATGGATCGATTCTGTGAGTGGAGTGGTGGGAATGAATGTGTTTGAGACAGCGAGCTTGGCACAGGATAGAACGGCATTTAGGGCTCTTGTACATAGGGTCACTATGAGTCGCAAATGACTGGATGGCACATAACAACAACAATCCTTCTCAGGGTTAGCCAGATTTTGTTGTCATCATATATTTAAATGCCTTTGCATAATCAGTGAAACATAGATAGTCCTCTGTACTCTCTGCTTTTGGCTAAGATCCCTCTAAAGTTGGCTATAATGTCCCTAGTTCCACATCATTTTTGGATCATTTTCAGCAGAATCTTGCTTGTGTGTTATATTAGTGCTATTGTTCGATAAATTTCCACATTCTGTCAGGCCACATTTTAAAAAAAAATGAGAATACATATAGATCCCATCCAGACAATTGGCCAGGTAGTTGTCCTCCATATTTCTTGGCAAAACCTGGTGAGTACATCCAGGTCAGCATCTGTCTGTTGAAATATGTCGATTGGTATTCCATCAATTCCTGGGGCTTTTTTTTCTTTTTGCCA
The DNA here is from genome assembly GCF_000299155.1 of Elephantulus edwardii. Lineage (NCBI taxonomy): Eukaryota > Metazoa > Chordata > Mammalia > Macroscelidea > Macroscelididae > Elephantulus > Elephantulus edwardii. The sequence goes on along the minus strand of NW_006399752.1, from coordinate 672,009 downwards.
ATTCCTGCAAAGAAGTTTGAACTTCCTCTTTCATCACCACTGCCTCTTGAGCACACAGTTTCATGAAATTCTTTTGTATTAGTCAATTCATTCTAGTATAGTGGTTTTGTGTACTCCTTCCATCTTCTTTTGTTGCTTCTTGGGTCATTCAACATTTTGCCCTTCACATCCATAAGTATTGCAATTTGAGGCTTAAACTTGTTCTTCAGTTCCTTCATCTTAAGGAATGCTGAGCAAGTTCATCCCTTTCGATTTTCCAACTCCAGTTCTTTGCATATTTCATTATAACACTCTGTTTTGTCTTCCTGACTTGCCCTTTGAAATCTTCTGTTCAGCTCCTTGATTTTTTTCCCCTTTTCTTTGGCTTCTCAATATTCTAGTACATTATTCAGAGTCTCTTCTAACATCTATTTTGGCCTTTTCTTCCTGCTCTTTCTTGGTAGTGACTTTTTACATTTTTCATGCATGGGACCCTTAATATCCTCCCACAGCTTATCTGATCTTCACTCATTAGTGTTCAAACTCTCAAATCTGTTTCCTGAGATAGTCTTTAAATTCTTGTGGGAGAAACTAGAGGTCAAATTTTTGTTCTTGTGGATTTAATTTTATTTTCTTTAGCTTTAGTTTGAACTTCTGTATGAGTAGTTTGTGGTCTGTTCCACAAACAGCACCTGGCCTCGTTTTCACATCAAAATCAATGGAAAAGCATTGAACTTTTGTAGTAATTGGAAATGTTATAGATTTGTCACAGCTTAGTCCTCAATATGAGATATTTGCATCTTAACACTTTAAAGAAACCTTTTGTAACAGGCTAGCACGTGACAAAATATTTGATTTCTTGACGGTTGCTTCTGTAAATGTTGATTGCAGATCCAAGTAATTTTTAGTATATGTGCTGCTGAAGCGAGCACTGTGGATCCAAGTAAAAGAAAATCTTTGAAAAGCTCAATCTTTTCCCACTTGTCAATATCGCAATCATTGATCCAATTGTGATGAGTTTGTGTTTTCTTGATAGTGAGATATAATACATACCTCTGAGTATTGCTTTATCTTTGTTAATAAATGCTTCCAGTCTTCCTCACTTTTTGCAACCAAGATTTTAGCAACTCTTCTTCTAGTCCTGATGGCACATTCTTCTTCCTGTAGTCTAGGCTCTCAAATTATATGCTTAGCACATACTGGACTAAGGATGATGAAAGGATGCAACAATAAAAAATACATACTTTTGGTGATTTAGACCTCAGATTATCCCCTTCGTTCCAGTCAAATGATTGCCTCTTGTTTGCACAAGTTCCTTATGAGCACGATTGTGTTCTGGATTTCCCATTCTTTGCAGTGCTATTCATAACTTATTATGATCCATATAATTGAATATCTTTGCATAGTCAATAAAAAGAAAGTAAACATCTTTGTGACATTATCTGCTTTCAGCAAAAATCAGCAATGATATCTTTTGTTCCCCATCCTCTTCTAACTCCAAGTTAGATTTCTGGCAACTCTCTGTTGATACAATGCTACAACCATTGTTTGAGTTAATTTCAGCAATGTTTTACCCACATCTTACATTAATTGTATTGGTCTCTGTTTTTCACTTTTTATTGGATCATCTTCCTTTGAAATAAACTGAAATATGGGTCTCTTCTAGTTTGGGGTAACAGCTAGGGTTTTTTTCCATATTTTTCACATAGATGCTTCCAGCATCGCCTCTGTTGAAATGTTTCATTTGATATTTCTTCAATTCCTTGAGGTTTGTTTTTTTTTTTTAAAATTCCATTCTTTTAATGCAACTTGCACTTCTTCCATAAGTACTATCTATTCTTGACCAAATGCTGCCTACTTAAATGGATTAACACTGATCAGTTGTTTTGGTATAATGACTCTATAGTCTTTCCATAATGTTTTTATGTTTCCTTTATTATGAAATATTTTTTCATAGAATCCTTCAATATTGCAACTCAAGTCTGGAATTTTTTTCTTCTATTCTTTTTTTTTAATTAATTTTAATGAAAGTTTAGAGACTTCAGATTTTCATCCATTCATTGTTTACTTTTCTCCCTGCCCAACCTACCCCCCCCAATTTTGCTATTCTCTTTGAAAAGTAAAATTCTTTCGTTGTTATACAATCCCTCCCCCAAGTCCACTCAACTATGCAGCCTTCATTTTGAAAAGTAAAAGAAAAATTCTTTCATTGTTATACAATCCCTCCCCCTAAGTCCTTCTATTCTTTTAACTTGGAAATTTCCAATTGTGTCCATCCTCTTTGATTTTTACAAAACCAAATCTTTACAAATGTCACTATTCAATTTTTTTTCATTACTTGCCTTTTAATGTTTTTTGTTCAACTCTTTTACCTCATTATTTCTTTCATTTTCTGTGACTTCCCTGCAGTCTAGAGCAACTTTTCGAGTCTCTTTTTCCATCCATTTTTGTCTTCCTTTTCTGTCCTATTTAATAACATATTTGCCTTCTTCATGTGTAATGTCCTTGATATCATCATTACAGCTCATCTCATCTTCCATCATTAGTATTTATTGCATCATAATTATTCTTGAGTGAGTCTTTTCTCTCCATATATTTTATTGGTTTGCATACAATAATTTACATACACTGTGTTTCATACATGTAAGCTGGTTTTATATAATCTTTCATATACATTGTGTTTTGTTCATATACATTGTGCTGTAGATAATCATTTATATACTGTTTTTATAGAATTCATTACTATTGACCATACCTGCCATTAACCCAAATTTT
>NW_006399752.1:667699-668880 GCF_000299155.1 Elephantulus edwardii | reverse complement strand
ATGTGTAATACTCCATTGTGTGAATGTTACCCAGTTTTTCAATCCATCCATTTGTTGATGGGTATTTGGGCTTTTTCCATTTTCTTGCTTTTGTGAACAACACTGCTATGAACATAGGTGTACATATCTCCTTTCGTGCCATAACTTTGATTTTCTTTGAGTATATTCCTAGCTGTGGAACAGCTGGATTATATGGGATTTCTTTGTTTAACTATTTAGAAAACACCAAACTGCCTTCCTGGGTGGTTGTATCATTTTACAGTCCCACCCTCAGTGCATGAGAGTTCCAATCTCCCCACATCCTCTCCAACATTTATTGCTTGCTTGTTTTCTTGTTAAACTTTGCTATTTTTTTATTACTAGTAGGGCAAGCTGGTATCTCATTGTGGTTTTGATTTGCATCGCTCTGATTACCAGTGATTTTGAACATTTCTTCATGTATCTATAGGCCACTTGAATGCCCTCCTATGTAAAGAGTCATTTCATGTCTTTTGCCCATTGTGTTATTGAGTTATCAGTGTTTTTCTTGTGGAGGTCCTGTAGTATTCTGTAAACTTTCATTATGAGACCCTTATTTGAAATGTCATTGCCATTTTTTTCCCCAGTCTGTAGACTTTCTTTTTACTTTAGTGGAAAGAGGTTTTGATGCACACAGGACTTGACTTTTTAGAAATTCTCATTTATCAATTTGTTCTCTCCTGGTTGTGCCTTTCTGACTGTATATGCAAACCATTTTCTGCCATAGGCCTCTAAGTTTGGTCCCATTTTGTTTCGTGTGATCATTATTATTTGAGGCTTTACCCATAGGTCTCTGGTCCACCTTTAGTTAATGTTTATATGTGATGTGAGATGTGGATCCTATTTCAGTTTTCTGAAGATAGATGCCCAATTTTGTTAGCACCATTTGTTGAAGAGATTGGTGGGTTTTGATTCCCTTGAACAATATCATTGATATCACATGCAAGCAAGATTCTGCTGAAAATTATACAAAAACGTTTGGAACAATATGTCAACAGAGAATAGCCAGATGTGCAGGCTGGATTTAGAAGAGGTCGTGGTACTAGGGATATTACAGCCAATGTCAGATGGATCTTAGCAGAAAGCAGAGAATACCAGAAGAATGTCTATCTGTGCTTCATTGACTATGCAAAGGCTTTTGACTGTGTGGATCACAACAAGCT
>NW_006399752.1:588282-666865 GCF_000299155.1 Elephantulus edwardii | reverse complement strand
GTCCTTGGAGAGGGACATCATGTTTGGGAGAGTGGAGGGGCAGCGAAGGAGAGGAAGACCTTTGGTAAGATGGATCGATTCTGTGACTGGAGCGGTAGTAATAAGTGCATTTGAGATGGCTAGGTTGGCACAGGATAGAACAGCATTTAGAGCTCTTGTACATAGGGTCGCTATGAGTCACAAGTGACTCAATGGCACGTAACAACAAAAACAATAAGTAGGTGGGTTGATTTGTGGGTTCTTGATTCTGTTCCATTGGTCTGTGTGTCTGCCATTGTGCCAACACCATGCTGTTTTGGCTACTATGATTATATAGTATATTTTGAGAGCAAGGAGTGCTTTTTCTCCCAATTCATTTTTATTTTCAAGAGTTTTGCTTATTTAGATTCGCTTTCCATATAAAACTGAAATTGCCTTTTCTGTTGAGATAGTCTTTAAATTCAGGTAGAACACACCTGAACTTTCACTTTGGCTCTGGAAACTTGTTTTCCTTTTCTTCAGCATCAGCTTGATCTATGCTGCTCATGGCCTGTTTCTGCAGCCCCTGGCTGTGTTCTGCGTGACAATATTGTCTATAGTCAGTCTCTTTCCACAGATGTCAACTTAATGTGTTCATATTCTTCTCATGAGTTTTATATGTATAGTTGTATTTCATACAGTGGAAAGTAGGGATTTGCAGCTTAAAGTAATTGGCCTTGCAATCCTATCAGGTGATTTCTGTCACTATACCACTGTAATTTTTAACCAGCTATCAAACTTTTGTAGTCTAGTCACTGGTAATTATTAATGCATCTCGACTGTAAACTTTTAGATTGCAAAAGTTTGTAAAAAAAACAAAACAACAAACCAACAACAAACAAACAAACAAACCAGAAACCTTCCATTTCTTTAGCTTTAGTTGCTGATGCATAAGTTTTAAAAACATTTACATTAGCTTGTCATTCTTGTAGGTGTGTGGATGTTATCCTGCCACTTACAGTATTATTCTTCAGGATAGAGCTTGAAATGTTCTTTTTAAAAAATTTTATACTGATTTATTTACAAAGTTTGAATACAAATACATTATTTTTCCACAAAAGAAAGGTTCTTCTTTATAATAAATATGATACTCTTCTTTTCCAGTTTTATTTCTGGCATAGGAGATCATATGATTTTCAGATTTGAAATGGCCAATACCAAGCCATTTCTGCTCACTCATTTCTAGGATATCAGTCTTTAGGTATTACATTTCATTTTTTATTATTTATCTTGTTCTTTGATTCATATTGTGTCCATTCCCCATATAGATTAATGATAGATATTTTCAGGGACTTCTTATTTTGAGTTATATGACATCACCAAGTGAAAGTCTCTATTCCTTTAGTCCATACATGCACCTCATTAAGACTGGTGTTACTTTGGGGCACAAGATAGGGCAAGTTCCCGTTTGTGGTTTGTTTATAAGGTCACTATGACTTGTAGCCAACTTGAAGGGGCCTAACAACAACAGCCACTTTGAGAAGACAGTTCTTCTCAAGTCATATGTTGAATGCTTTCCAACTTGATAGACTCACCTTTTGGCACTGTATCAAATAATATTTGTTGCTATTCTTAAGATTTTTCATTTTCCATTTTTAAAGTAGTAGATTGTTAGCTAGGTTTTTCTTCTCGACCTTGCTAACTCTTGAAGTTTTCTTGAAATATGTCACGAAGTGGTCACCTTTTTGGTTTTGACCAATGACCCAAATCTATAGATAAACTGATAGATGAATGGTAAAAGGGGCATAGAAAGATAATAATTAGTGTTGATCAGTTCAATATACATCAGAAATTAATTTATTATACAGGGAAAAGAAGAGGAAACTCATTTGGAATAGAAGGACTAAGATATAGAAGAAATGAAGAATGATGGAGAAAATAAAAAAGACAGAGCATAGGAAGGAAAAGTATCTTTGAGCTATCTTTGAGAAGCAAGAACTCAGAACTGAAGTTGCAACAAATATTAGGAACTAATGAGAGACATGAGGCATTTGCTGCAGAACATCAAGGACTGTAGTCTTCAACATGAATTGAAGCTCAACATCAAGAAAACAAAGATTTTCACCTCTGGGCCATTTCAGCTTTCTGATACACCGTGATGAGACTGACACTGTTAACAACTTCAGCTTGCTTGGTTCTACAATCAGCACTCTTGGCACCAGAAGTCAGGAAATCCGAAGATTAATTGCATTTGAAAAGTCTGCTCTTAAGGACCTTTCTATAGCACTAGAGAGCCTCCAGGTTATGGTCTTTGCAATTACTTGCTATGCAATAATTAAGGATGATAGAAGAAGGATCAATGCCTTTGAGTTGTAGTGCTGGAGAAGGGTGTTGAACATGCCAGGAGAACAAACAGGTCTGTTCTAGAGATGGCAAAACCAAGGAGGCAAGGATTTGGAAGCTCCATCTCACATACTTTGGGCACAAGGCCAGGAGAGACAAGTCCTTGGAGAAGGATATCATGCTTAGAAGGGTGGAGGAACATCTCAGGAGAGGAAGATTCAGGATGAGATAGATTGACTCAGTGACTCGAGAAATGAGATTAGGTTATTGGAGACAATGAGGCTATAGAGCAGGTTTCAAAGCTAATGTACATAGAGTCACTAGAATCACAGGTGACTCAATGGCACATAACAACAACAACAAAGATACTTTATGGTCATATAAAGCACATAGTCAGACACATAAGATGAAATCATTTGGTACCCTAGTTATTAGCAGAAGTGTTTGCATTTGCTGACACTAAAAATTAATTTTTTGTAGTATAAAAATAAGATTAAATACATTAGAGCACTTTGTTTTAAACCATTACATTTTAAATCATTTAATATAAAATTCTTTTTTTAATAGTGAGTTATGTTGTACACATTTTTTTAAATACTGCTTTATTTACAAAGTCTGAATACATTGTTTTTCACACCACATCTTTTCCATTTCTTTCACTGCCCTCCCATCAAATTGTACCCCTCATCTTCATTTCCACTCACACACACCCTTTGGATCCTGATACTCATGCTACAATAATGGTCTTATACAGTATTTGTCCTTGGGGGACTGAGTTAGCATAATGCTTTCCAGTCCCTCTCAAGTTAGGTGATAATTTACAAAATCATTGCTCCTGCATGCTGCATAGTATTCTATCCTGTGAATATTCAATAATTTTTCAATCCATTCGATTATGGTTGGACATCTGGGAAGTTTCCTTGTTCTTGTGATGGTAAATAACACTGCTATGAACATTGGTGTACAAGTCTCCATTTGTACCTCAGTTCTAATTTTCTTAGGGTCTATTCCAAGCAGTGGAATAACTGGGTCATACGGAATGCCTATGTTCAGCTTTTTGAGAAAGTGCCAAACTGCCTTCCAGAATGGTTGTACCATTTTACAATCCCATCAACAATGTATAAGAGTTCCTATCTCCCTACAGCCTCTCCAACATTTGTTATTTGCTATCTTGTTAAACTTTGCCACTGCTACTGGAGTGAGATGCTATCTCATTGTGGTTTTGATAATACAGAATTCTTCACTGTGTTTTCATGTTTATAGCTATTGTTGCTAGGTGCTGTCAAGTTGGCCCTAACTCATAGTGACATTGTGGACAAAAACCCAAATCCCTGCCTAACCTTGTGCTATCTTCACAATTTCTGCTGTGCTTAAGTACATTGTGGTAGCCATTATGTTGATCCATCTTTTTGTAGGTCTTTCTCTTTTATTTTTCCTTCAACTTTTAAACTGACCCTCTACTTTTCCAAGCATGATGTGCTCTCCAAGAACTGGACCCTCTTGGTAACATATCCAAATATATGACACAGAGTCTTACTACCTTTCTTCTAAGGAGTACACTGACTCCACTTCTTTCAAGGCAAATTTATTTGTTCTTTATTCAGTTCCTTGTTGTTGTTGTTATGTGCCGTTGAGTCACCTATGACTCACAGCGACCCTATGTACGATAGCCCTAACTCTGCTCTATTCTGTGCCAATTTTATTGTCTCTGACACACATACCCCAATTACCTCAGTCACTGAATCAATCCACCTCATCAAGGGTCTTCCTCTCTTGTGCTGTCCCTCCACCCTCCCAAGCATGACGTCCCTCCCCAAGGACTGGTCCCGCCTTGTACAATGCCCAAAGTATGTCAGATGAAGCTTCAGAATCCTTGCCTCCCAGGAGCAGCCTGACTTCACCCTCTCAAGGATGAACTTGTTTGTTCTTCTAGCAGTCCATAGTATATTCAACACTCATCTCCAGCACTACAGCTCAAAGGCATTAATTCTCCTTCTATCATCCCTTGGTCATTGTCCAGCTCTCTGATGCATATTCACGTAATTGCAAAGACTATGACCTCGATCAGGTGCACCTTAGTCTCCAGACTATCATCATTGCTCTTCAGTAATTTGGAGAGGTCTCTGAAAGCGTATTTTTTCCCAATTCATCTTTTAATTTCCTGGCTGCTGGTACCAAGAGTGTTGATTGTGAAGCCAAGCAAACTAAAGCTGTAGTATACTCAAAAGTCTTCACTATCACCACTACAGTTCAAAGGTATCAGTTTTTCAATCTTCCTTACTCATTATCCAGTTTCCCTATGCTAATGAAACACTGAAAATATCATGGCTTGGATCACATGCTCCGTAGTCTTTAAAGTTACATCCTTGTTCTTTGGCACTAAAGATGTCCTTCTCAACATATTTTTCCAATGCACTAAATTATTTGTGTTCTTGACTACTGCTTCCATGGGTCTTGATTGTGGATCCAAGTAAAACTAAATCTTTGACCACTTATCTTTTCTCCATTTATTATGATGTTGTTTACTGGCCAGTTGTGGGCCTTTTTGTTTGCTTTGTTTTGAGGTGTAATCCACACTGAAGGCCGTAGTCTTTGAGTTTTACCAAGAAATTTTATAATACTTTCTGTAGTCCTAAAAGAATATTTACTAGTATTGTGAGCTGAAGTTGTAAATTGACAAATCTTTCAGTTAAAGATTGTGTTAGAAAGTCTCCTTATCACTTTGCCACAGATTGTAAGGTACTTGGAAAAATTTTATGATCATTAAAGATAAGTTTCCTTAAGACATGAAAATAAGAGACATTTGTATTATGTCATTTGAATATAGCATCTCCTTAGAATAGTTGTCTTTTACTTTCAACTTACTTACCAAAGAGCTCTGGTGGCCAAATAGGTAAAACGTTGTGCTGCCAGTACCGAGGCAGTTGGTTTAAATCCAGAAACTGCTCTGAAGGAGAAAGATGGGTAATCTCCTGAAGTGCTATTTGTTGTTACATGCTGTCAAGTATGGCTCATAGCTACCCTATAAATGGTAGATCTGAAATCTGGCTTATCCTGTGCCATCCTCACCATCTCTGACACACTTGAATCCATTGCTGTTGTCGCCGTGTCAGTCCACCTGGTGGAGGATTTTCCTCTCTGTGAGACAAAAGTTTGTCATCTTTGCCTCCAAGAAGCACTCTGGCTCCACCTTCTACAAGACCTATGTGTTTGTTCTTTTGGTAGTTCGTGGAACCTTGCTCAGCTTTACAATCAACACTCTTGGCACCAGCAGTCAGGAAATAAAAAGATGAGTTATATTAGGTAAATCTGCTGTCAAAGATCTTTCCAGAGTACTGAAAAGCAACAATGTCAGTCTGTAGACTAAGGTTCACCTGATCCAGGCCATGGTCTTTGTAATTGCTTACTATCCATCAGAGAGCTGGACAATGATGAAGGATGACAGAAGATGAATTTATGCCTTTGAGTTGTAGTCCTGGAGAAGAGTCTTGAACATACCATGGATTGCCAAGAAAAGAAATAGGTCTGTCTTGGAGAGGGTGAAACCAAACTATTCCTTTGAAGCTCTGTCTCATAAACTTTGGGTACGTGGCTTGCAAAGACTGATCCTTGGAGAAGAACATTGTGCATGAAAGGTTAGAGGAACAGAGGAGGAGAGGAAGACCCCAAATGAGATGGATTGATATATTAACTGGGGCTATGGGAGTAAATGTGTCGGAGTCAGTGAGTCTGGCTCAGGACAGGGCAGATTTCAGAGCTGTTGTACCTAGGGTTGTTATGAGTTGCAAGCAACTCGACGGCACATAGCAACAACATAATAACAACATGGGATATTCAGTATTCTTCCCCAACACCACAGTCCAAAGACATCGATTATTATTTATCACCCTTATTCATTGCCCTTGGAAACAGGAGTGGCATTCACTTCCTAAACAACATGCCTCCAGAAACTCTGTGAACTTTGATAAATGTCGATAGTTGTAGAGGGGCTTCAGGCCTTTTGTTCATAGGGCTTCTATGAGTCATGCTCAACTTGAAGGCAGTCAACAACAAAGACAACATTTATTTCCCAGCTCTCAGACGCATGACAAATGATTCAAAAGCACATGAATCAGGTACACCTTAGTATTCTAACTGACATCATTGCTCCACAATAATCTGGAGCAATCTCTGACTGCAGACTTTCCAAGTGCAATACAACTTCTGATCTTCTGACTGCTCGTACCAAGTATGTTTATTATGGATCCAAGTAAGATGAAACCTTTGACAGTTTCAATCTTGCCTTCATCCATCTTGATGCTGAGGTACAATTTACAGCCCTTGACAACCCGCTGGAGGGTCAGCTACAGGACATTTCCAACTCAACAGCACATAACAACAACAAACAATAACTTCAAATAGATTTTTCCATAAAATGTGCTTTCTTAAAATGGAAAAGAAAAATCACACAAAAGGAATCCAGTGCATCTACACAGGATGAGGTCAGCTCCAAAACAACCCCACAAGTCGTTGCTCAGTCATGGTAAAAACCAAGCAATCCCCCAGTTCCCTTTCTTCTACTAATCAACCTGGAGCTGATCTGTCAGAAACAGTTTCTATTTTCCAGTGTGTGTGCTCTCTTTCTCATCCTCTCCTATAAACTCCACATAGGAATGAGATTAGTTTTAGGTATCTTAAAGCATTGTTCTAAAATGAATGCACAATAATACACTGTATTATATTTACTCCCAAAAAATTGTCCTCAGAAAACTAGCTGGTAAGCATATTTATAATTATACCCCAATACAAAGCACATTCCTGAGAGTAAGTGGTAAATCAGCCCCCATTTTATAACCACATAATACCAACCACTACCACACAATATAAAATAACAGAATTTGTGAGCTGCTTATTTTAGAACACTGTTTTCTTAACATATGCTTGATATGTTGGTAAGAAAAAGTTTCTCATTGTTTTATCCTCCTCCCATATGAAGGGGTCTCGCAAATAGGATAACTGTCATATTAATGACTGAATGGTGTGTAAGAAGAGGAGGTATTAGACGTATTTTGCTGGCAAAAAAAGAGGTAAAATAATACATTGAAGTGTGTGTATGCCTTACATCAAACTATAGCCTTCTAACTTTTGGCATCACTGTTATATCCATGTACGTTTTATCTTATTATACACTTACATTTGATGTTAGAGTGGGTGCTGTAATAAAAGTTATTTCAATAGCTACAATGGTTTAATCACTTTTAAGTGCACCTCTGTAGTCTATGTTTCTACAAATGTCATCTCATTCAATTCTTCCATCTATCCTGCAGGGAAAGTGCCAATAGTTGCACTTCTGTTGCCTGAGATTACTCAAGGAAGCTGTGGTAGGACTTGGATTGCATCCCGGGTCTAATTCCAAGGCCTGTGCCCTTCCGTAATTTCTTCAAACCACCTCAACTATTGGGATTGGTACTTGAGGCGTTTTCTTAAACGTCGCCTTACTTTTCTCTTTCTTCCTCTTGTTTTGCAAATTTTCTTTTTCTTCTTACTTAACTACATGCCTTCTACAAATATTTTCTATAGAAGTCATTTCTGTATTGTAATACTCTCCTCCACATCCTTCTTCTTACAGCTCTTTTTCTTGTCATGTCTCCCACACATAATTTTTTTTTTCATTTTTCCCCCCATTACAAGCTATAGAATACAACAATTTAGGTAAAATAATCTAAGATTCTCCTTAATCTAGAGTATGCCTATCCAAGGGATGATTAGCTTAGGCATGGGAATGTGAACCAACTCTATAATTTTGTAGTTAAAGATCAAAATCCTTCTATGTAATTTACAACCACAATAGATATTTCAATGGCAAGTTTTTGTTATTCAGAAAAGTTATCTTTTTTTATATTCTTTTTACCATGTACATTAATAGTAACCTCCACTTTGAATTCTTGCTTTATGTGCCTTGGTGCTATGATACAGCTTCAGTTCATATTAGAATCACTAGGGATCTTTGGTTATAACCCCAATGCCCAAGCCTTAACTCAGATCAAATGAAACAATTTCTTGGGTTGGAGGCCTAGACATTGTACTATTAAAAGTAATACTACTGGCCTAGCTTGTCGGGAGTTGCCCTGGTAGCTCAGAGGTCCAGCCCTCTGGTGATTTGAATCTCCCAGTAGCTCCTCAAGAGAAAGACAGGTGTTTTCCTTCTGTGCAATCTATAGTTTTCAAACCCAATAGACAGTCATCTGTGAGTCAGTTCTGACTTAACAGCAATGAGAAAGAAAGACTGACAATTCTAATGTGCAATGAGGACTGAGAACTATTGTCACATTCTTCGTTTCAGAGTAACTATTGCAGCTGAGGAGCTATTGAAAACAATGCTAATTTCATGATGTTTGGGCAGAATAGACTAGTGGAAGCTTCAATAAGAGATGGGTGTCATTTGAACAAATAGTTGAAAATATAAAGTGAATTGATAGCACAGTTTTGTTTCTCAATAGACTCTTGTTGAACATGTAGCATTGAGAGGTGCAAAAAAAACCTGTGTGATGAAGAGTGGAAAAGAGAGCAGAGTTTATCGAGTATGTCATGGTAATACACTTGACAGATATTAGCTTTATGGAGTAAGATCATTGCTGCCAGGAGAGGTATAAATAGTGAGTAAATGTATATTCAAGAACTATGCTATGAGTGGGTAAGGAGGTAAATAGGACAAGCGTAGAAGATAGGTTATTTCCAAAATTGTTTTTCAAAGTTGCTTAAACATTGCTATTGTAAACTGCCATCTAGCAGAAAAAAAAAGAAAAGATTCCAGATTCTGTACCATCCCCATAATAGTTGGGAATCAGCCATTGTGCTATAGAGGGTTTTCATTAGTTGATTATTCAGAACTATAACACCAGAACTTATTCCTCGTTATTCCACCTGAAGACTTCCACTAAAACGTATTGAACTACATGTTCTTATGTACCATTGAGTCGGAACTGACCCATAGCTGACCCTCCGAAGGGTTTTCAGACAGTTAATCACATGGGAGGAGACTGCCTATCCTTCTCCCATGGAGCAGCTGGTGGACTCGAACCTCATGTCTTTGAGATTGCAGCATTCAAACCTACACTGAAAGTTGTGTGATGATTGTTCATAAAGTCCATTGGCTTGAGAATTAAACCATGGCCTCCCACACAGAAGGTGAGAATTCTACCACTGAGAACACCGTCCTCTTACTTAAAGAAATCAACTGTTCATATTGCTTAGGGAATGTTTGCAAACATGCCTCAGAGCCCTTCTTGTTTTCTAGAAATAAAATCTTCTGGTTAGGAAAGTGATTAAGAAATGTGTTCTTCTCTTTTACAGCCTCTACAATTCCTGTCCAACTCTAGGTTACTGGTAACCAGTAAAACAGCTGTAAATAGCATAGTTGTTAATTATCTCAATGGGTTAAGGATTGTGGTTGGCATTTTATTCATGAACTAACTTTTTAACTTCATTCCTAAGGTGCTCGTCTTCTTTGGGTGGTTATCAACATTAAATCTTGTTTATTATTCTTTTCTAGTCCATGAAAGACTTTTCAAGCCTTGCTGTAAACCAGGGAAAGTTCCATGTAAAAGTGAGATGGAAAGCTGGGCTTCCTGTCAGGCTTAATTCTGCTTGGGAAGGGGGCTCATTGGGAAACTTTGGGTTTCAGTGATTCACTAGACCAAATCCCAATAACCACAATTGCCAAAAGTAATTCGATTGAGGAAAGCCAGGCTCCTTGGCAGCAGGGTCATCACAGTGTGTGGAGCCATTGCCCATGGTCAGACCTAGTTACTCGCCTGTGAGGATTGAGAGCAATCGTGAATTAAGAGAGCAGAAAACAGTGCTTTTCCTCCCACTTTCCCCCTCAGCACACTAATCATGCTAAGCCTGCAAGAGATGAAAATAGGCTGTCAGAGTATGCACGGGCCATCCCTGTGCTAACAAGTCCCAGAACACCTTGTCTGGCTGCATGAGTGACACACAGAACTGCCCCCAGCTTAGCAAGTTCTCCTCTGTTGCGGAATAGAGGACTCAAGGAATTTAATGGAAGTCTTTGGGAAAGAGATACCTGCTTGGAGTGGGAAGGGGAGAGAAGGGATGGGGTCTTTCTAAATATTTTTAGGTCAGTTTAGAAATAATATTATTGAATGAACACCTGGACATAAAAAAATCGTAGCATGTGGAGGAATGTAAAAACCTCCACAATGAGGGAAATGGCCTTGATATCTGCTAGCAGTAAAAGCTTAGGATTTCTTGTGCCACAAACATTTAGAAATATTTTGTTAGTAAATATGTAGAAATTGTAAAAAACTAAGTGTTGTTTTAATTTTAAATTCAGTGTGTAAGAGACTAGAGATTATTAAGCCTTTTTCATAGGAAAATACTCAAGTAACACAAAGATATCCATGTGTAATGACTGAAGCACAAGGTTTCCTTTGAAGCCTTTAGAATTCCATGGGATACAGATTCCCTCCACTATTTACAGTAGAGCATTCCTATGTCACCTTTGTAAAAAGAGACAAAGCCAAATCGTGTGACAAGGAAATAATTACCACTCATTTTTATGGGATACATTTTTAGTGTTTCCAGACCTACAAAATAACCTCCCAAATCATATAATGTACCACATAAAACCAAAAAGAACATAGTGCTCACAGATACTGGGCAAAGCGAAGGAGGGTTGATGCTGAGGTGGTGAGTTTTGTTCCTGAGAAAGAGGCTTGGCAGCACTGGTCTCACTGCTCGTGCTGTGCACTATCCCTTTAACACTGGCCACAAAGTAAACATTCAATGCTAGTTTTGCTTTTCACCTTTTTCCCATAAAAGACAAATTCTTTTTCAGAATTCTTCTGGTTAGCAAAAACAAAAATTGTAGGATATTTATGAAGGTCAAGTGGTGTAAAATGAACTTTCTAAAAGCAAGGACTACGTGTGCCCAGAGATAATGTGGATACTCCATCACCTAACATGATGAATCTGTAATTGATCCAAGACACAGAACTCTGTCCTGTAAGTGGTAAATTTCAAATTCCTTTCTTTCAGAATGACTTTAATACATGTCAATACTCTTATGAACTCAGTCTGCTAAATCCTTTTAGTTTAAATATTTATATAGGTGATAGTATTTATTTGAAATGCATGGAGAGGCTGTCAGATTTTTTTTTCTGGACAATCTTCCTTGGTGACTGGCAATTTCCTATGCACTAAGTGGTATTCGTGTTCCTCTACTGTTCATAGGGTTTTTGGAGGCCTGATCTTTAAGAAGTAGGTGGCCAATCCTTCTTTCTAGTCTGTTTTAATCTGGGAGTTCTACTAAAACTTGTCTACCATGGGTAGCCATTGTTGCATTTGACACATCAGTGGCATAACTTTCAGTAACATAGCAACCCAAAGTTATCTCAGTTTAGTAAACTGACAGACAAGTGCTATACCAATTAGAACAAATCTCCTCAGACATAACAGACTGACAATTTAGTTTGTAATTGTGTGAAAGCTGCTTATTTGAAGCCACTTGTTGAAATATATGTCTTGGAAAAGGTACAGCCAGAGTGCTCTTTGGAGGCAAAGATGATGAGGCTCACCTCACACACTTTGAGTATGTTGCTAGGAGGGGCTGTTTCTTGGAGAGGGACATGATACTCTCAGAAAGGTAGAGGGTCAGTGAATGAGAGGAAGACCATAAGCCAGGTGGATTGACACAGTGACTACTGCAATGGGCTCTAATGTGTCAGGAAGTGTGAGGATAGGACAGAGTTCAGATCTGTTCATAAGGTCGCTATGGGCACCTAATAACAACAACAAGTGGTATAGTCTTTAGGGAGTTGCACTGCTAATTCAAAGGCTACAGCTCTACCTGACCTTTCAAATCCACCAGCAGCTTTTTGAATGACAGATGTACCATCTCTTCTGTTGCAATTCCAACTTTCAGAACCCAATGGTTCCCACACAATGGCAATGAAAGAAGGAGAGATATACATCTAAAAGCTATAAGTGATGAGCTGTTATTAACATGGCAAATTTAGTGGAACAATATATATTTTATGCTTTTGGTCTCAGTTTTACACATCTGAATAGCTAATATTGTAATTACCTTTTTTTCACCTCATTAACCTGTTGCAGCAAAGTCAATTCCAATTAATGCAATCCCTTGAACTTCATTGTACAACTACTCCTTGGAATTTTCTTGGTCATCATCTTTAAGAAAGCAATTCCCATGCCTTTTCTTCATGATTACTGCTGAGTGGGTCCTACCTATATACCTTTAGGTTAGTAACAGAGTATAAACCATTTTGCACCACCAAGACTTTGGGGTTTAGTGGATTGGGGTTTTTTGGTTTTTGTTTTTTTTTTTTTTTTGCCTTGAATTGGATAATGCAGGTAAATCTAAAATAGATTAAATATAAGATTATACAAGAATATACTAACACTGATATTTTGAAATTTAACAACACAATAGCCTGTGCTTACTTATATTTTTTGTGACATGTGATTTCTGCCATGAAATAGAAAAAAAAAAAGACAAATGTAGCTTGGCCACATGCTTTAGCATATACTGAGAAGTTGATCATTTGTTCTTTTACAATTTGGTCATATTTTTTCCAGTTTTTGACCAATTTGTTGATCTAGAGTCCAAAAGGACCCTCACCACTTGTTTAATAACAAGAAATAAAGCCAAGCAATACTGACCTTACACTCCCTAGCCCGGATTCAAGCTTTCATTTCATGCCATTCTCAAGATGGTAGCATTCTTGGATCCTACAACAAAGATGGATATCATTTAAAAGGGGAAAGCTGGTTTAACTTGAGCACATTTGTAAGACATCTAACCAACTTTCCTAGTCTTTATATACTGTGGTGTAGGACCAAGGTTTTAACAAAGATCAGTTAGATTCCCTTGGAGGCCAATTAAGCTTTCAGAATAATGTAGATGTGTTCTTGGTCCAGTGCAATCAATAGAATTTGCAATCAATAACATTTGTTATTACACCCATAACTGAGCCTAAGTGTTCAGACCTAGAAGCATTATGTGGCCTGGTTTTTAAAGTTTAATTTCTGATAGGATATGGGATATTTCTAACCAGAGACTCTAGTCCATTATCTTCAGCACCCTTCTGTCAGTCAAGGAATTTATTACAAATTACCTGTGACTTGGTATATGGCTCATCCTTTAAATGGTGAATTTAAAATCCCAGAAGCATGCATTTAATCATTTTAGCTTATTTCGTTTATGTCAGTTTGAAGACTATGAAGCACCTGATTCAGACCATAGTCTTTTCAGTCACTTCCTGCGCATCTGAGAGCTGGACAATGAATAGGGATTATGGAAAAATTCATATCTTTGAGTTGTGTTTTTTGAAAAGAGCACTCCCATGGAGTGCCAAAAGAGTAAACAGATACTTCTTGGAGAAAGTGCAACTGGAATGTTTCTTGGAAGCAAAGATGACAAAGCATCATCTCACATATTTTGGGAATGTTGTTAAGAGAGGCTATTTCTTGGGAAGGGTCTTCATGCTTGGAAAGGTGGATGGTAGGCAAAAGAGAAGAAGACCCTCAACCAGATGGATTGACACTGTCACTGCTACAGTGGGCTCAAGTATGTCAGAGATGATGAGGATGGAACAGGATAGGTCAAGCTTCAGATCTGTTGTTCAGAGGGTCTCTATAAGTTGTTTTCAACTCTATGGTACCTAAAAAACAACAACATTTAATCCATAGCCTCAGAGGCAGATGTGCTCTAGTTCTCAAGAATTTATTGCAATCAAAAATTGCCATGATTTTCTAGCACAGGACATTTTGTTCACTCTCCATAACTTAAACTTAAATCCTTATCCACTCCTCACATACTAAACCACTATTAATATAAACTGGGAAGTTTTAATTTTAGAATCTTCCAAAGGACAGTGGGCAGAGAGTAGGAAACAGGCGCGCGAGCACACACACACTCAACCAACCAAGTTAATTTATAAAACATTGCCACATTTTTCTTGGCAGATTTCATTGCTGCCCCTTCTAACTCTTCCATGCTGAATCTCACATATTAAGTTAGGGAATAACAAGTCATTTCTGGATATTAAATGCCTTGAGGGTCTCTACAGAGTAAGTTTGATGTTTCTTCGCACTTCCTATACACGTTTCTTTTCTCATATAATATTTGTTTACTAGGTCTCTGAAACCAAGATAATATCTTTACTTTCAAACCTGAAGCAATTGGAGAGTTATTTTTATAAGAGCAATAAAGTAAAGTGGCTGTTCAAATACTCTACTTAGCTTTCTCTGAACACTGAAGTACCTTTTTGTTCATGCAAACCCTTCATATTCTAGCGAGCAGTTCTCTGCAATTCTAGGACTGCTTAAAATTCTACAACCAAGTCTCCCTTCCCCCAACTCCTGGGAGGATGCCAGCAATTTTGCAGGATTCATTCTGACAACTGTTCTGGTGTAAATATTTAGAGAACTCCTTTCCATTAGAGATTAAACAAAGTGTAAGTAACTGTTTCTAAATGATAGATCTTATTAATGTCTGCACCAGCAAGCTTTGTGTTATCTGAAGCATAGATGATGATAACATACATGAACAAAAGACTAAAGGGAAAAAAAATTAAGATAAAAATTTGAAATCCAGACTGCAAAATGTTATTCTAAGTTATCACTGTGGATAGAATATTTTTAATGTACACAGAATTTAAAGGAAATTAGCTAATTTAAATGAAAAAAAAAATTGCTACTGTGTTTTAATGGTTTATCAAGGGATGAGAATTCCTGGTCTTATCACCATGCCAATTTACATGCACTAGTAGTTGTTGCTTATATGTGAGCCAAAACAAAACAACATAGCTGGTATATTATCAAGTGTTATCTCTGGCTTTTTTGCTGTTATTCAAGAAATAGTGCAAGGAATGATGGGTGAGCTGCCATGATTCTATCAAATATCATTTGGTAAAACTAGGTGGTACCTTTGACAAACAAATCTCAAAAGATGTGATCTTACTAATGTTCCCCAGCATTTTCCTAATCTATTTTCATATTATTTTCCAAATGCTTATCAGCTAACTAAAGCAACATAGTTAAGTAATTTTAAAGCATCAGAGTCTACATTTACTTCAAAGTCACTTTACAGTATCTATTATTACCTAACAGGGTTAGTCATTCCTGTTTATATGTAACAATTGCTGTTAGGTGCCATGGACTTGACTATGACTTATGAATGATAGATCTGATATTTTCCCTATCCTGTACCATCCTCAGGATCTTTGATAAGAGCAAGTCCATTTTTTACAATCCATCTTGTTGAGGATCTTTTTCCCTTTGACTTTTCCTGATGTCCTTTGTCAAAGGCTAGCCTCATGACAACATGTCTGAAATATGTGAGATGATGTTTTACAACTCATTGTCTTTAAGGAACATGCTGGTTGCTCTCCCTTCAAAGACAGACTTCTCTGTTCTTTTGGCAGTCCAAAGTATATTCAACTCTTCTCCAATATTATAATTCATGATATTTCAAAGGCATTCACTCTTCTCTTGTCTTTATTCATGGTCCACTTTTAAGATGCATAGTAGATAACTGAAAAAAAAAAAAAACAAAACCGGTTTGGATCAGGAACATCTTAGTCTTGAAACTGACATCCTTGATCTTCAGAGAGGTTCTTAACAGCATATCTCCCCAAAGCAGCATTTCTTCTGAGTTCCTGACTGTTATATTGCCTATCAGTCCAGTGACACACGCACATACACTAGAGCACACTTCTCATTTGTAAAGTTAGAAGTCATCCTGCATCCTTGTATCTGTCCTTCTACTCTAAGAGTAAATAAAAACACACACACACATAAACACACTCACACACCTATAGGGCATATGAGATAGATAGATGATAGATAGATAGATGATAGATAGATAGATAGATAGATAGATAGATAGATAGATAGATAGATAGAGATAGATGGATAGATGTATATATGTATATATATGTGTGGTGTGTGTGTGTATATATATATTTGGTTTTGTTGTTATATGCCATCAAGTTACCTGTGACTCATAGTGACTCTATGTACATTATCCCCGAAACCTGCCTTATCCTGAGCCAATCTCATCATCTCCGACTGACTTAATTACAGTTCTCCAGTCACTGAGTCAATTAATCTCATCCTGGGACTTCCTTTCCTGCTCTGTCCCTCCACCATTCCAAGCATAATGTCCCTCTCCAAGGACTAGTCTCTCCTGGTCAAGTGCTCAAAGTATGTGACATGGAGTTTCAAAATCCTTGCTTCCACAGAGCAGCCTGGTTTCACCTTCACCAGGACAGACCTATTTGTTCTCCTGGAAGTCCACAATATATTCAACACTCTTCTCCAGCACCACAATGCAAAGGCATCGATCGTTCTTCTATAATCCTTCATTATTGTCTGGCTCTTGGATACATAGCAAGTAATCGCAAAGATCATGGCCTGGATCAGGTGTACCTTAGTCTCCAGACTCACATCATCGCTCTTCAGTAATCTACAGTGGTCACTGACATGAGAATTTCCCCAATGCTGTTCATCTTTTGATTTCCTGACTGCTTTTGCCAAGAGTATTGATTGTAGAACCAAGCAAGCTGAAGTTATCAACAATCTCAATCTTTTCTCTGTCCATCATGAAGGAAGGAAGGAAGGAAGGAAGGAAGGAAGGAAGGAAGGAAGGAAAGAAAGAAGGAAGGAAAATCTCTATATATTTGTATTGCTGAACCTGAGGCAGACATGAAACACTTGCTGCAGAAAATCAAGATTAAAATCAAGGACTGTGGTCTTCAATATGGATTGAAGCTCAACCTCAAGAAGACAAAGATTCTCACCACTGGGCCAGTTGGCAGCACCATGATGGATAGAGAAGAGACAGGTTGTTAGCAGTTATAGCTTGCTCAGCTCCACAATCAACACGGCATGGGAGAGGCTAGTGAGCATGATGCTAAGTGAACTAACAGGTGCATAAGGGTAAATATTGCAAAAGACCATTATTGTAAAACAGAAAGATAACCAGTAAGATATGAATGAGGCCTTATTTTTTGCCAATTCCTTTAGGGTAATTTTAATTTCTTTCATTACCATTGGTACCTAAGCATAAATAAAGTGCTTAAATATTCCTGAAGAAAGCAACTTCCCATTGGCGATGTTACATGCCATTGAGTTGACTATGACCCATAATGACCCTATGAACAGCAGACCTGAACACTGTCATATCTTGGGCCATCCTCACATTTTCTGAAAGAATACTGAAAGATGCTATGGGCAATATTACCAGGAATGACAGAAAGAATTGATGTCTTTGAGCTGTGCTCCTGGAGAAGAGTATTGAATATTCTGTCTCATATACTTTGGGCATGTGGCCAGGAGAGACTGGTCCTTAGAGGAGGACATCATTCTCAGAAAGATAGAGGGACAGCACAGGAGAAGAAGACCCTGGATGAAATGGATTGATACAGTTACTAGGGCAATGAGGGTAAATGTGTCAGAGTCAGAGACATTGACTCAGGACAGGGCTAGTTTTAGCACTGTTGTACATACGACTATTATGAGTCACAGGTGACTCGCTGGCACATAAAAACAACAACAACATATATTAGAGAAAACAAATTATGATATATCATAATAGAGAATTAATTATTCTTGGGCTACTTAACTTGAAAAGGTATGTATCCTTTCAAATACCCATCCATACCCACAGCCATCAAGTTGATTCTGACTCATAACAACTTTATATGACAGAGTAAAACTCCCCTTAATCTTGTAGGACACAGTAAACTCCCATCAGCTTCATGTGACGAACTAGAACTGCCCTTGGAAAATTAGGGTTTTCAAGATTATTATCTTCCCCAAAATAGAATGTCTAGTCTCTTTCAGCAGTTGGTGTGTTCAGACTGCCAGTCCTTCAGTTAGCAGCTTACTACTTTAACTATGTGCTTCTTGGGTACTTTATTCTTTAGAGCTCTGGTGGCCCAGTGGCAAGAAGCTGCACTGCAATCCCAAAGGTACATGTTTAGGGCTGTTGTACATAGGGTCTCTAGGAGTCGTAAGCAACTCGACGGCACATAACACCACCAATATATAAGTGTACATAAGTAATGCTAAAGCATCTACAATGAAATAATACTCTTTCTTAGTTTACGTCAAAGATAAAATTGCAGTCAGTCACTGCTGAGAATCTGATTGAATCCCACTTGAATTCCACATTTATTCATGGCTTAGCAATAAAAATTATAAAAAGAGACTTACAGAAGATGAAATGGAAACTTCATGACAATACTATCATGTATTTCTTGTTGCCTTCTAGGAATCTAGAGCTTCTTGGACATGAACTATAGTGAGGAGAAACTCCACATTAAGAGATGGGTAGACCAATTTCTGAGTCATGTGATACTGTATCATTTTAGGAAAATAATTTAGTCAGTGATTAGGTTGCAAAAGCTATAAAAAAGATCTCATAACCTTTTATTTATCCAAATGCAGGGAACTGATCTTAAAGTCCCTTCAGCAGAAAGTGCAGTGAGTCTCCTCTCTTCCTTCTCTAACATGCTCTAACCTTGGATAGTTATCTGTCACAACATCTAGAGATAGAGCTTAAACTCAAAAGCATCATTTTCCCTTTGTACTTTCATGGATTTATTAGACCATAATTTTAAAAAGCTGAGAAAGTAAAAAAAAAGAAGAGTCTTAGGGGGAAAGTTGAAATTGAACTTACCTCTAATTAAAACAACCTAGAGTAATTCATTCTTTCAGCAGCTATTTATTAGATGTTTATTATGTTCTGGGATTACGTGAATGAGCAAAATCCATAAAACCCGCTCTTGTAGCATTTCCCAGTGATTAATGAGACCAAAACTGAGAGGCTATATTAAGTTAAAAATTATTTCAACCCTCCAATAGTCTTGGTAAGCTGGATAGTAATACTTTTCTAAACATGTTTAAACAAACTTGGAAATTAGTGAGCATTTACAAATAAGCCTAATTCTCATACAGATAATCTCTTGGAAAACAAAGATACTAAATTACATGTGAGGTAGAAGCAGGAAGATGGGTGGAAAGACCGTCTGAAAACATTGGCATTTATTGGGCCTCCCAGGATTTTCTTGTCTTAAAATTTATGACCATTGAATAGGAGTGATCACTTAGCATGACATTTGTGACAATCATAGGAAGGATGCTATGCACACTGTAAACGTAGCTGGCATTGTTAGGTAAAGCTTGTAATGGAGTGGCATAGTTTGGCTGAGTGAATTTCCATTTCAGCACATTGACTGATTTCTATAGTTGAACTTTCACTCTGGTTCATTAACCGGAATTACTTTTACCAAACAAACACTAAAAATATTGTATCATTAAATGTTTGACTGTTTCTCTCGGGTATTTTTCAAACCTTATATGGTAAACTTTTGACCACTACATGGAACATACAAGCTGATAGTTTATTCCCCCTGTAGAAATACTAATCATTTTTATAACCATGTAAGTCGAGTTGTGACAAAGCTGAATACATTCCGTTTTTACACAAGCTTTATATTAGTATGTTGTTGTTGCTAGGTGCTGTTGAGATGAGTACGACTCAGAATGATCCTATGAAGAACAGACCTGAACCTTGTTTTATCCTGTGCCATCCTCACAATCTCAGACACACTTGAGCCCATTGCTTCAGGTGCTGTCAATTTACCTGGTCAAGGGTCTTCCTCTCTTTGCTTTCCCTCCACCTTTCCAAGCATGATGTCCCTCTCCAAGGAATGGCTTCTCCTAGCAAAGTATATGAAATGAAGTTTTACCATCTTTGCTTCTAATGAGCACTCCGGCTATACCTTTTTCATGACATATTTGCTTATTCTTTTGGTTGCCCATGGGATATTCAGTATTCTTCTACACCACAGTTCAAAGCCATGGAACCTTCTTCTGTTATCATTACTCACTGTCTGGCTCTCAGCAGCATAATAAGTGATTGAAAAGACCATGATCTGAATCATGCGTACCCTAGTCCTCAAACTAACATCATTGCCCCTGACTGCAGACTTTCTCAGAGCAATATGTCTCCTGATCTTGTCTCCTGACAAAAAGACACCTCAGGCATGAGGTACACTGTTGAGTTTCCACCATTTTTTGTTTGTTTGACTGTCTGTTTGTTTATTTGTTTGTTTTGGGACCAAGGGCTTTGCAGTCTTTGGGCCATGACCGAGAACCAGCACTAAGGATCCAACTGAGCCACTCTCCATACCCTAATACTTCCCTCCAGAACCCCATCTTGCTGCTCCAAAGAGGGCTTCAGCTGGGGGTTAGAGGCAGTCCTCTGCCATGATATTTGTATGTATAATTGTCTTTACAGTTTTTTGTTAGAGATACAACACCTATATACCAGTCATTGTAGAAGAGGAGTGATTTGCTTAGTGGTAACTATCATTCAGAAGGCTCGACTTAATGAGGAGGAATGTAGCATTAGGATTGAAGAAAGACCCAGCAAAAATCTCATTATGCAGATGACACAAGCTTGATTGCTGAAACTGAGGAGGACCTAAAATGTTTGCTGCAGAAGGTCAAGGGATGTAGTGTTCTATGTGGATTGAAGCTCCATATCAATAAAACAAAGATTCTCACCCTTGGACCAATTGACTGCACCATAACAGATGGAGAAGAGATTGAGTTTGTTTAACAATGTCATCTTACTTGGGTCCACAATCAACACTCTTAGCAACAGCAGTCAGGAAATTAAAAGATGGATTGCGTTGAGAGAAGCTGCTATCAGCGACCTCTCTAGAGTCCTGAAGAACAATGATGCTAGTCTAGAGACTAAGGTGCACTTGATCCAGGCCATGGTCTTCACAATTACTGGCTATGCATCAGAAAATTGGACTGATTAAGGATAATTTATGCCTTTGAGTTGAGTTGTAATGTTAGAGAAGAATCTTGAACATATCATGAACTGCCAAGTGAACAAACAGGTCTATCCTAGAGACTGACATCATGTTGCTTTTTGGATGCAAGGATTTTGAAGCTCTGTCTCACATACTTTGGACCAGTCCTTCGAGTAGGACTTCATGCTTGGAAGAGTCCACAGAAGAGAGAGACCTGAATGAGATGGATTGACACAGTTACTAGGGTAATTGGGATAGGTGTATTGGAGACAATGAAATTGGCTTAGGATAGGGCAGAGTTCACAGGTGTTGTGCATAGGCTTGCTATAAGTCTCAAGCAATGACACATAACAACAAAAACAATAACTACTACTACTTGGGTATGTGTATTATTGCTTATGTATCTGTCAGTTTGCTTTATTGTGGGAATGATCAGCATATTGCTAATTACTTGGTATATATAGTTGTAATTAGTATAGCACTTCTTTCTCAGCTTGATGTACTGAGGTAACTTGTGGGTTCTGTGAAAGTTGTGCTATACAACTTAGCAAATGCCAGAGGGGTCACTCTTGGTGGACAGGTTGTAGCTGAGTTTTTAGATTAAAACAGATTAGGAAGCAAGACTGGCCATCCATTTCTGAAATATGAGGCTACTGAAAACCTTTTATTTGTATAATAGGCTTATATTCTGAGTACTTTATTGATTGCTCTTTTATTTATTTTCTTTATTTTTTTGGTTATGAAAGTTTGGGTGAAAGTTTACAAAGCAAATTAATTGACAAAGCAAATAAATTGAACTGTTCATACATATGTTGTTCTGTATCATTTCAGTACCTCTAATGTCCTATCACTTTCTCCACTTCCTCCCTGCAGTTCCGGTTGCCATTAATCCTTCTATTTCCCTCTGTTTCTTTTCTTTCTTTAGTTACTGTGTTCATTATCGCCTTGTACTATATTGTCTGTCCTTTCACCTGCCTTAATAAGTATCTATTGTCTGTTTACTAATTTTCACTCTGATCTCTTACCTTTCCTATTCTTAGTAACCATCAAAAAACATGTATAAACCATTCTTTAGATTTTAATAATAGTGTACTCATAGAATATTTGTTCTCTGTGACTGACTTAACTCAGCAAAATATCATAGAATATTTGTTCTCTGTGACTGACTGACTTAACTCAGCAAAATATCATCTAGCTTCATCCATGTTTTTCACTGTTTCTTAAATTCCATATTGTTTTTTAGTGCTACATTGCACTCTCTTTGTGTTTCAGAGAAAGTGTAGTTTCTTTGGTAGAAAGAGATGATGATGGACACTTGCATTGTTATCTCTTTGCTGTTATAAATAATACTACAGTGAATATGGGTGGTTATGTATCAGTTTGTGTCTTAAGGTCTTATTTCTTTGGGATCTATTCCTACTAATGAGATTGCTACATCAAATGATATTTTTATTTTCAATTGTCTAAGGAACCACCAAATTGCATTCCATAATGGTTATACCATTTTATTTTCCCAGTATTAGTATATGAGATGTACAATCTTTCCACACTCTAACTAGCATTTCTTAGTCATGTATTTCTTAGTTCTGTATTTATTAAACTTTGCCATTGCTACTGAGATGAAATGGTATCTCATTGTTGTTTTGATTTGCATTTATTTAATAGTTAATGATCAAATGTGTCAAAAATAATAAAGCTGTTATAAGATAGGACAGGACTCAGATCTCTTGTCCTTAGCAACACCTACCAATAACACTTATTTCAGGAGACTTTCATGTGTGTATTGGACATTTGAATATCTTGTTTTTTGGATTATTCTCCTATATGCTCTGCCTATTTTGTAATTGAGTTGTTTGTCTTTTTTTGGGTGGTGGTAGAATATTCTATAAATTTTAGAGATGAGTTCCTTGCTGATAATGCTATTGCCAAATATTTATCCCAGTCTGTACATTCTCTTGTATTCTTTTAGAGACATTTTTTTAAATTTACATGAGAATTTTATTTTTATTGTTGTTGTTATGTATCATCAAGTCAGAACCAAACCATGGCTAACCAACACATATTCAGAGGCAGTTAAACGCAAGAAAGGAGATTGTCCACTCTTCTCCCTTGTACCACTTGATACATTCGAACCCCGTGCCTTGGAGATTGCAGTGCAGCTTCTTGCCACTAGGACACCAGAGCTCCAAATCATCTAGTTCATCTTCTGCTGATTAGTCTTTTGTTGTTTTGTTGGTTTTTTTTTTAATCTGACTGGATAGTCTGTTTATGCCATACAGTAGGTTTCTTAAGTTTGTCCAGTCTTTCCTTTGATGGTCTTCATAGGATTAGATTAGTTCTTATGCCACAGTCTTGATCATCTCGAGTTAGTTTTTTGTTTGTAATGTGAGATGTGAATCTTGTTTCGTTTCTCTGCAATTAGATATCCAGAGTTGTCACTGCCATTTGTTAAGGAGACACATACAAGCTGATCTTAGAGCACTACTAGCTTTCCAGACACAAGGCAGCAAGTTAAATGGATTTTTTTCATTATTAAATTTACCTTATTGTATTTTTATTGTTTTATTTTTATTACTACTTTAATGAAAGCTTACAGAAAACTTCGATTTCCATTCATTCATTGTTGTACATTTTCCTCCCTACTTTCCCACCCAGTTCACCTTTCTCTTTAAAAAGATTCTTTTATGTTGTTGTCGTTGTGTTGTTGTTAAATGCCATTGAGTTGTAGACAGCCCTATGAACAAAATACCTGAAAGCTTGTATAACTTTCGTCATTTCTCCACATTCATAGAGTTTTTGGAGGCGAACCATTTTGGAAGTGGATGCCACTCCTGCTTCCAAGCTTGTTTTAATCAGGAAGCTCCACCAAACACTATGGGTAACCATTATCACATTTGACAAATCAGTGTCACAGTGTTTAGCATCACAGCAACCACAAATTACCTCTCTACAGCAAATGGAGAGACTAGAGCTTTACCACTTAGAATAATGTTGGATCAAAAACTATTAAAACTAGGCCTGAGGACCACAGATTAAAATCACCCACGTTTAGCTTGGTAGCCCAACTTTCTATCCACTAGGCCAACAGAGCTCTCTTGTTGTTGTTGTCATCATCGTCGTTGTTGTTAAGTACTGTTGAGTTGTAGACAACTCATAGCAACCCTATGAACAAAAGACCTGAACACTTGTATGACTTTCTTCCTGCTCACCAGCCCATTTTGCTATTCACCTCTTATTCTGGACTGTTGTCATGCAAGTAATACTTAATCATATATTCCTTTTAAACAGTTCTCTCCCTCATCTGTTTCAATGCAGTATTCCTTATTTCCTCCCTCTTTTCTTATCTTCCCCTTAATCCCCATGTCAGTCTGTTTTATAACAGTGGCATTATGGAGTATTTGTCCTTTTGTGATTGAGATATTTCACCCAGCATAATGTCCTCCAGGGTCACCCATTTTGTATATTTTATTAGTTCCTTTTTTCAGTGCTGTTCTCTATCCATTCATTTGTTGATGGGCAATTGGGTTGCTTCCATCTCTTTGTTATTGCAAACAATGCAGCAGTAAACATAGGTGTGCATATATCTTTTAGGATGGCAGTTCTGGTTTCTTTAAGGTATATTCCCAGTAGTGGAATTGCTGGGTCAAATAGTATTTCCCTTTCCAACATTTTGAGAAAGCACCATAGTGCCTTCCATAGTGATTGCACCATTTTACACCCCCACCAACAGTGAATAAGGGGTCCGGTTTCTCCACAACCTCACCAGTATTTGTTGTTTGCTGCTCTGCTGAACTTTGCTATTCTTACTGGGATGAGATGATATCCATTTTTTATTACCATCTCTCTTAGAGCTAGGGATTTTTAATATTTTACTCATTTTACTTGCCATCTGAATGTTTTCTTTGGTGAATAAATGGATTTCTTATGTAAATCAATTCATGAACCAGGGTCAATGGATAATTTTAAAAATGTCACTTGCAAAAATTTGATCTTGAAAAAGTAGGTGGGTGGCCCTGGGCCTCAGAATAAGGGCCTTAGAGTAAGGGTAAATAAAGGGTGGAGCCTGTTCCAGGGGGTAGCTTAAAATTCTTTACTTGTTTTTGGTAAAACATTCTTCTAAGTCGTATAACCCTGGTGTGTCCACTTGCTGTACAGAGGTAACTCACAGTTGCCGTGAAGCTGGACACTGTAACACAGTTGTGTCAAATATGAGAATGGTTACCCGTGGTGGACAGTGTTTGGTGGTGGTTGTTGTTATGTGCCATCGAGTCGCTTGTGACTCATAGCGACCCTATGTACAACAGCCCTAAACTCTGCTCTGTCCTGTGCCAATCGCACTGTCTCTGACACTCCCATCCCAATTATCCCAGTCACTAAATCAATCCACCTCATAGAGGGCCTGCCCTCCTGCGCCGTCCCTCCACCCTCCCAAGCATGATGTTCTTCTCCAAGGACCGGTCTCTCCTCACAACATGTCCAAAGTATGTTAGATGGAGCCTCAGAATCCTTGCCTCCAAGAAGCCACCTGGTTTAACCCTTTTCAGGACGAATCTGTTTGTTTACCTAGCAGTCCATGGTATTCTCAATACTCTTCTCCAGCACCACAGCTCAAAGGCATCAATTCTCCTTCTATCCTCCTTGGTCATTGTCCAACTCTCTGATGCATAACAAGTGATGCGAAGACCATGGCCTGTATCAAACGCATCTTAGTCTCCAGAGAGACACCATTGCTCCTCAATACTTTGGAGAGGTCCCTAACAGCAGACTTTCCAATGGCAATGCGCCTTTTAATTTCCTGGCTACTGGTGCCAAGAGTGTTGACTGTGGAGCCAAGCAAACCAAAGCTGTGTACAATCTCAATCTCTTCACAATCCATCCTGATGCTTCCAATTGGTCCAGTGGTGAGAATCTTTGTCTTCTTGACATTGAGCCTCAATCCATATTGTAGGCTGCAGTCCTTGACACTCTGCAGCAGGCGCTTCAGGTCCTCTTCAGTTTCAGCAAGCAGGGTTGTGTCATCTGCATAATGCAGATTGTTGATAAATCGTCCACCAATCTTGACCCCACATTTCTCCACGTAGATCCCAGCCTCCCGGATAATCTGCTCTGCATATAGGTTGAAAAGGTATGGAGATAGGATGCATCCCTGGCAGAGCTTCCCAATTACAATAAGCTTGGCAGCAGGAGTGGCATCCACTTCCGTAATAGCTGCCTCCGGAAACCCTATGAACCTGGAGAAAGGACAAAAGTTATACTAGTGCCCTGGTTTTTCGTTCATAGGGTCGGTATGAGTAGCTTCCTACTTGACGGCACTCAACATTGGTCTTATGCTTGTTATCACCAATTTATGAAGAGTTTTTAAAAGGACAAAAAAATCTAACTGATGTGAACATTTTTTTACATTTATTATCTCCCATTATCTTAACAACAATTTCATGATCTAGCTGTTATGAAATAATTTTATAAATGAACAAATTGAGGCTCAAAATGGGCACTCTTCTGTCATGTGATTAACTGCCTTTGAAAACCAGCTGGAAGGTCAGTTGTGAGTCTGTTCTGACTCGACACTACACAACAACAATAACCAAAATGGTATAACCAGAAATGATAAAAATAGAATGTACCTTAGATCTACTGATCTACAACACCTGAACTTATTACGCTCTGGTTTTCTTAAATAAAGCCTTTAACACTGTCAAAAGAGGTTTAAGTGAAAAATAAGTCCATTCAATAAATAAGATTAAATTTCTAATGCCATATTAGACAAGAATTGAGAGTGAAAGTGAACAAACAGAACCAATTAATTGAGGTGCTTCTTAAAAAAATACAGTGAGAAGATAACATACTTTGTTGAGTGAAGACCTGATAACATTTTAACTGTTTTTCTTAACATATCTCTGATTATTGATAGCTTTTATTATTGCTGTTAGATGCCATTGAGTCAGCAGATATGATAGGAAATAGAAAAATGAGAACTCCATTAAATAAATAGAATCCATTGGAAAGAGTGATTGGAAATGGAAATGGATAACTTCTAGATTTCTGACTTTTGCAACTGCAAATGCTGTTTGTTGATGTAGAAAATAAAAGTGAAAAGATACATATGTATTAATGCACAATATCTTTGAATAGCTGAAAAATTCTGAAAATTGTGTGTGTAGCATAAACCTTTATGTTACTAAGAGAATACAAAAGCCAGAGAGGTAAGGGGTTTACCGGGACTCATACAGCCAGTTAATGGAGTCACCACTGGAAAGTTGTCTCTAGTGGCCATTCTGTAATACTAAATGCAACCTAAAAGATGATTCCAAGAGCTGACATTCGAAAGAAATACTATGTGGCTCTTCTGGCAATCTGATTTCTGTTTTATCTCATTAATGTCTTTTTAAAGACCTCATGTTGGTTGGTTGGTTGGTTGGATGAGGATTTATTTCATAATCTCCCCTTTGCTTACTTTATGAGATGTCAATTCCTTAAAAAGTTGTTGCCCTAGTCAATATCACTTATGATCGGACATATTTTTTTAAGTGAAGTCACACATACTTTCACCAATAGGGTTGTCAAATTTCTTATTTCAAAGTTATTCTAAGTCTATATATGTGGCATACTTAAATATGCCCAATACTTGGCAAAGCATGATTACACTTACCATGAATATTAATTATATCAATAGCATTTTATACAGTGTGTATGTACTTCCTCTGGATTGATTTTTGTTTGTTTTTCAATAAGGTTGTGAATGAGTAGAGTAGGACTCACCACTCTCATTTTACAGAAAAAACTAAGATATTGGATGATTTGTACAATATCACAAGATTAGTAAGTAGTAGAATTCAGCCTCAAGCATTGTGTAAGAAGATATTTGGTTTCTTGTTGTTTTATTACAAGTACAGTTCTATTCCTGTCCTGCCACACCTCATATAACTTCTGTTGAGTTCCTACTATTAATGCCATTTCCTTGAGTGTGACAATAAAGGTATGCATTGGGGGAAATCTTTGTTATGACTGTGATGTTTATTGGCTGACCAGATGATCTGGTATATCCTTAAGGCATTTTTCTACTGTATAAATATCTGAGTGTAAATCCATTATGGAAGATGAGGTTGCCCAAGGAACGGGGTACCAAGTAAAGCATTTTAAAGACTGAACAAAATGTTTTCAAGTCTAACTATAAAATTCAAAGCCTGTGGCTCCCTCAGCAGTCTATATGAGCTAAACAAAAACAAAACAAAAACCAGACAAAGCACACTGCCAACATTCATTACCGTTGAGTTGAAACCAACTCAGAGCTGAACCGCCAGTGAGTTTTCAGGAGGCTTTCAGTAAAGTACATGGAAAGAGATTCTCCATCTTTCTTCCATGGAACCAGAATTCTTCAAACCAGAATTCACCAGAGAAATGGTGTCTTTGTGTTAGCAGTGCAGCTTTCCATGAGCTACACTATCAAAGCTCCCTCAAAGAACCTGTAAAATGAGATAAGTAATAATATGACTATTTCGTAAAGTGATTATAAACAAACAAATCCTTTCCTATTTTATTATTTCACTGCCTGTGATCATTATTTGTGTAATACATAAGGTTTTTCTTTATAATGCCAAAATTACTTCCGTAGTTAAAATTCATCAATCAGCCTTACTCTGATACAGAGTGTAAAATGAAACATGCCTGCTGGTCATATGGCAAAACCTGATGTTATAGAAAAAGATCTCAAACAAGAACTTCTAAAGCAACATGTTCCTAAAACATGTAGAAATTAAGGAGCAATACTATTAATGTCACATACTGGCAGATATTTTTTCTGAAGATAATTAAGAAATAATTGTGGCAGTACAATGACAGGAAACTTCCAGATATTCAAGCCACATTACTAAAGGATGGAGTATGAGTGATAAAATTACTGACATTAGATTGATCTTGGCTAAAAGTAGAGAATAGCAGAAACTTTATCTGTGTTTTATTGACTATACAAAAGTCCTGAACTATGTATATTAAAACAAACTATGGTTAACTATGGTTAATGGCTGATTATGATTGTAAAGAATGAGAATTTCAGAGCACTTAATTATGCTCACACTGAGCCAATACAGAGGCTCAGAGGTCAGTTATTCAAAAGGAAAAAAGAATAGTGTATGGTTTAAAATCAGAGAAGACACATGCCAAGTTGTACCTAAAGCCAGATTAAGGCATTCGCGGAGTCTAAATGGTAATCTGTTGTGGCCTCTACTCCATTTACTTATTCACTTGAATAGAGTATATAAATGATGTGTGTATGTGTTTGTTTCTTAGCTGTACCTTATGCAACTTATTTTAAAATGTGACTGGAATATTACCTATGAATATTAGAGCTGAACTGGATGATAAAATTTCCATTCGATGCAGAATGCTAAGATTTTTTACTATACATCACATTTTGTACTAAAAATAAAATACATATTTTAACAAAGATACTGAGCTAGTCAACTTAGTTGTTTCAACCATTAATTACAATTCTATTGATCTCTACAATGAAGAATAGATCTTTATCAATTTTGCTTTAAATGACTCATATGTCAGTTTTGAGGCGTTTTTGCTGATAAATGCTTAAATTATAAATTAACAAATTAAATGTTCTAAAATTCACTAATAAAAGCCCAAATATTACATCAAGTTATTGTTTTATTTTTAGTTAGGTTTTCCAATTTTAACATGTTATAATTAAAACATTTCATTCTACTTTTTATTCTTACAAATTCTTCTGTAATTTCATCATAGTTAAGCTGCCAAATGATATCTACTTCCATACATTATAAGGATAATGAATTCAATTTTTCTTAAATCATTGTTCTATACTTAGAACTTTTTATTATCTCTAGGAACAAATACAAGCATTCCCTTGTGCAGTTTGTAATCTTTAAAAATAACGATGACTAGGACATTCTAAAGATTAAAGCACTGTGTGCATAAAAATCTTTTTCCAATAGGGCTAAAAGAAAACCTCCTTCCTAGGCACAAATATTTGGTAATGACACCTCAGTCATGGGTCTTATAATGAAAGTTTACTCAATTTTTCAGGGCCTTCACAAGAAAAAGACTGAAAACTTGGTCAGAAAGACTTTTACAGAGTAAAACTTTCATTCAGATGGCCAACAGACACATGAAGAAATGCTCAAAATCACTGGCAACGAGAGACACAAATAAAAACCGCAAGGAGATACTATCTCACACCAGTAGTAGTGGCAAAGTTTAACAGCCAAGAAAGAAATGTTGGAGAGGATTGGAGAGATTAGAAATGTCATGCACTGTTGATGGGATAGTAAAATGGTGCAACCACTCTTGAAGGCAGTTTGGTGATTCCTTAAAAAGCTAGACATAGAAATTGCATATGACCCAGCTATTCCACTGGTAGGGAATGGAGACACAGAGATTTGTACCCTGTTCTTCATAGCATTCTTCACAACAGCAAGAAAATAGGAACAGCCTAAATATCCATTAACAAATGAATGCATTGAGAAATTGTGGTAAATTCACATGATTGAATGCTATGCAGCACTCAGTATTTTTTTTAAAAATATGGTATTTTTTAAAAATACCGTATTTGTTAAAAAATAGAGTATTTTAAAAAATTCTATATAAGGTGAGAGAGACTGGAGAGACTTATGCTGAGTGAACTCAGTCTCAAAAGGAAAATACTGCATAAGATCGTAACTGTAAAAATGTGTATAAAAGTCCAGAGGAAGTGGGGAGGGGGGGAAGATATGAGAGTTGGGAGGTGGGGAAATCCCTGGGATAGCAGAATTTGGTCAATGCAAGGAGGGCATGAAGGAAATAGAAAAGATCCAGTGGAGACCTGAAAAGATGGGGTAATTGTGGACATAGATCAATGGCGATTAAGTTTATAAAACACAATGTGTAAGAATGATCATATGAAACACATTGTGAGTGAAGGAATGTGTAAACAACATATTCATGAGACACAATGTGTATGAATTTTATATGCTAATCATATAAAACAAAAGATTAAAAAATATGTGTAAAGCAATTTCAAAGTTACAAACTTTTTAAATTGTATTTTATTTTTAAAGCATATATGCCTAACTTACCCACCACCTACTCACTGTGAATAAGCTATTTCCTGAATCTGTAAAACTGGTTTTATTTAAGAATTACATTTTTGCATTCATCCATAAAGATTTTATTAAGTCATTGAGACAAATCTGTAAAAATTTCTTGGTTTTTCTCATGCATTTTTCATCAGGTTTATCATATTTTTTAAGGGGAATCTATTTGGGAAAAAAAACCTTCACACATGTCCACCTTTCTTCTTATGTATGTCTAGGTAGAAGAAAATGGGATATGCGAGCACATTGTTCTTCTGAAAGGGCCAAAGGGAGTGAAAATAGCCCAGCCCCTCACAGCCCCAGAGCAGAAAGCATGAAGGGTCCATATCCCAGAGCCATGGTGCCTCTAGACCCACACTTAACAGCAAGAGCTTTGTTTATTCCTTGCGGACTCATAGATTCACAGTTGTGATAATGAGAATGGGTTTATTAGGAAAGGAAGTTGGAGATGTGGGGAAGCAAAAGATATCTCATAGTACAAATTCAGCAGTTCCAATGCATAATTTCTCCATTAATCCAGGCTCTGGTTTCAAGTCAGCATTCAAATCCAAATCACCCAGCAAGGTTTGCCTCCAAGCAAACAAGCACGCAGGAAACAATAAGCTTCTCCTTCAAGCATTGGGCAAGAACAGCAAACATCTTTAACTGTGGCTTTTATCTCAGGGCACTTCTGCTTACACCTTGTCACAGTTTATCTATAACAATGTCATAGTCTAACACCATCATCGGGGGCTTGCCAACAGGGTCTGCTCCAGTTTCCCTCAAGCCTTGCTCGCCTCAAGTCTAGCTGAACTCAAGCCTTGCTGCCGTCTCTTTCTCTTATCCTAGCCCCACAGCTGTTGGTGATTTGCAATACAGTGCTGATTCGAAAGACGAGGTTCTGCAATTAAGGTAGCTGGAGCTTAAAGACAGTTAACGCTAATGGCTGAAAAAAAAGGCCAACTTTTAGGCTAATACCACAAAGTAGGATTCAAATGTGTCAGTAATGTTGTATTATGCATAAAATTAATCACTGGTACTCAGTAAAAAAATCTGGGCACTTTTATTATTTGTTTCTTTCTAATGCTTCTGTGATGTTGAACAGCTGAGTGATCAGTATATGGAAGTATTTGTTTTATTGTGTTTTCAATTAAATTATGTAAATACAAATATGCTCATCATGACTAGGAGATAATATGTACATGTCTTTAAATTTACTTCTGAACAGTAGAGAGCTTACTTTCAATGAAGAAAATGGTGTTTTATATTATTACACCCAACCAATATAAATGTTTAATATTTTGGGTTTTTTTAGCAATATTTTCAACTTCTCTTTTGGTATCTTCTATTTTGCCTAGTCTTCAGCAATATTTTCAAAGATATCTATAATGTAACTGTGTGATTCCAGGATTATATAGTTGCTATAGCATTTATCCCAGTGTATGTTAGGAAGACACTCTAATACTTGATATAATTTAAGATCATATTGAAAGCCTACCAGTGAATAAACGTGGCAAAAAAAATGTGTAGAGAAACTGAACATGGGGAAAATCAACTGCTTTCAGGCTGTGTTACATTTTATAAGAATATGTAAATGCACAACATATGGGACAAAAATGACATTGATTACATTCTAAAATTTCTGCTACATGCTGTTATTACACCCTGACATATGGAAGCACTATCATAGAACTGGTTTCCAGATTTAGAACTATTAGTTTTGCAAACTTAATAGTAAACTACTTGATTTTCAAATCCTTACAGTACAACTTTTAAAACAAGTAAATGTAATAAATCCACTTAACAAATTTTTCATCTGATGGAAATATATGTGTATGAGAAAGATCAACAGTGCAACTTACAAACAAATGAAATATTAAGTCATGTGAATTTCACATAAAATAGCTTATCAAGTTTTTTGTTGCTATGTGACATGAAGCCAGAGCTGACTCATAGCTGATCTTCCAGTGAGTTTTCAAAGATTGCAAATCACGTGAAGGGAGATTGTCCATTTTTCTTTCTTGTAGCACCTGGTGGATTTGAACTGCATGATTTTTTTTAGACATATATGATGGCTTACTTTTTCCTTGTTACTGTATGTTGACATGTGACTCATTAAAAATAGATAAAAATGAGCCCAAGTTCAGGTACATCCCACAATTTCCATTTTCTGAGGAGATAAACACTATTTCTTCCTAGAATGGACATTCCATATTCACTAGTTGTTACAACAGCAAAACACATTAGAAAATTTATATTCTTCATTAATTTGTTTTTCCTGTTCTTGAGTTGAGCCAAAAACATATTCTTGATTTAAACATGACAACGTACAATCTCTGTTAGTTGAACTGTTTTCAATCATATTAAAATTATAATCAAACAT
The DNA here is from genome assembly GCF_000299155.1 of Elephantulus edwardii. Lineage (NCBI taxonomy): Eukaryota > Metazoa > Chordata > Mammalia > Macroscelidea > Macroscelididae > Elephantulus > Elephantulus edwardii. The sequence goes on along the minus strand of NW_006399752.1, from coordinate 633,248 downwards.
ATTTATCAATCATATTCAATATATATCCATCACATTCAAGTTGTACTAATTGTTAACTCCATCCATAGTGCAAATAAAAGATTAAATTACTTAGAACTGAATAGTTTGTAACCGAAACAATATATACATCTTACTGATAACAAATATAGGATCCATCCATTCTTATAATTTTCACCATTTGCTTTGTATTCTATATATTGTGGCTATAGAACCTTGTTTGTTTACCATCCAGAAATTTTCAAAATGATCCACTGTAATGTTGACAATCACTTGTTCTTTTAATCTAGTAAATTAATTTCATTAGAAGAGAAAGTATTACAAAAAGCAAGATCTAGTTCATCTATGTTTCTATCTGTTATAGGGTCTGCAGATGCAAACTGCAAAATTTCAAACTCACCATTCATCACAAGGTTGAAAGATCTAGCAATCTACTTCCAGAAAGATTTAAACTTGTAGATAGCAGAATGAATAAGGGTTCCAATTTCTCCATAATCTCGCCAGCATTTGTTTTTTATTGCTATGTTGAACTTTGCTGCTATTACTGAGGTGAGATTGTATCTCATAGTTGTTTTCAGAAGACTCTAAAATGTGTCAAAAGGTGTCACTTTGAAGACTAAGGTGCACGTGATTCATCCCATAGTAATTTCAGTAACTTAATATACATGTATAAACTGGACAATGAATAATGAATAATAGTTAGGAATAGCTGGTGCATTTGAATTATGCTAATGTTGATGAATATTTAATATACATTGAACAGTTATAATAAAAAGTATATCTTAGAAGAAGTACCACTAGAAGACTTTCTTTCAAATTACTTTCTACATATTATTAGTGGTTATTATTGTTAGGTGCTGTTGAATCAAATGTGACTCATAGTGAACAACATATCTAAATGTCCTACTCTGCACAATCCTTATCATCCCCACCACATTTGAGCCCATTGCCACAGTCACTTTATCAGTCCATCTCCCTGAGCGTCTTCCTGTCTTTCGCTTAACTTTCTTTCTAAGGATGATGGTCCTTTCCAAGGAATAGCCTCTAAATGCCTGCAGTATATGAGATGAAATTTTACCATCCTTGCCTCTAAGGAGCACTCTGGTTGCACTTTCTCCAGGATTAGTCAATATGTAGCTGGAGAAGTATGTAATTTTTGGTAAAGTCAGCAAAAAATAGGAAGACCCTCACTATGATGGATTGACCTAATGACTGCAGCAATGAACTAAACAAAACAGTGTGAGAATGGCAAAGGACCAGACAGCATTTCTTTCTACAGTACAGAGGGTCCCTATGAGTCAGAACTGATGCCATCGCACTTAACAAAAACACCCTAAAGTGATCATTTATGATACAGCAGGGAAGATGGAAAAGCAGGGGCATAACTTTGTAAGGTGTACCTACTCCTACTTTGAATAATTTTTGTTACTAATCTTCCAGATCTTATCTTTTAAAATGACCATTCATTTGCAATTGAACATCAAACACTAGAATATATAAAAAATTGATTGATAATAAAAGATACAGAATGAATAAAACAACCTGACACTGTGCCTACTATTGTGTGGTGGTGTTTTGAGGATGGAAAAAAAAATTAAGATTAGTCCAAGCCGTCACTGGTTTAAAATTAAGTATCTTCCTAGTTGTTGTTATTGTTGTTAGGTTCTATTGAGGCAAATACAACTCATAGTGACCCTGTGAACAACATATCTGAACCCTGTCCTTATCCTGTGCCATCCTCTGACTTTCTGACAAATCAAGCCTGTTGCAGCAGTCACTATGTCAATCCATCTGGTTAAGTGTCTTCCTCTCTTTCACCATCCCTCCACCTTGCCAAGAGTGATGATGTTCATCTCCAAACAATATCTTCTCCTAGCAATATGCCCAAAGTATATGAGACAAAGCTTTATCATCTTTGCCTCCAAGGAGCACTCTGGCTGCACTTTTTCTAAGACATACCTATTTATTATTTTGGCAGCCCATGAGATATTCATTAGTTTTCTACAACTCCACAGTTGAAAGGCATTCGTCCTTTCTCTGTCCTCCTTAACCATTGTCCAACTCTCATCAGCATAGCATGTGATTGAAAAGACCATGGGCTGAATCAAGCACAATTTAATCTTCAAACGAATATAATTGCTCCTCAGTAAACTGGACAGGTCATTGACTGCAGGCTTTCCCGGTATAATATGTCTCCTGATCTCCTGACTGCTGGTACTAAGTATATTGAATGTGCAATCCAAATAAGATGAAGTTGTTGATAGTTTCAGTCTTTTCTCCATCAATTGCCTTTTGCTCCAGTGATAAGAATTTTTGTTTTCTTGATGTTGAGATGAGGTCAATATTGAAATCTGCATGTTTAATTTTCTGAAGTGAAAGTGCTTCTAGTGAAACAAGTGTTCCAAACGCATGAAGGTTAGTGTTGAGTCTTCCTTCAATCCTGATACCACATTCTTCTTTCTTAAGTCCAGCTTCTCGAATAATTTGCTCAGGACACAGATTGAATAGGTAATGAGAAAGAATTAAACCCTGACACACACCTTTATTAATTTTAAATCAGATAGTATTTCCTTACTCTATTTGCATACTAGCCTCTTGGTCTAGGTATAGGTTTCTCACTCGTTAGAGAGCTCAAAATCAATATTTACTATTCTTCCATTTACCCTTGTAAAATTATTTGTTAATTCTTTAGAAATCACTTTGGAATCCTGCCTCTTTTTTTTCCAAGCCCATCAATACTCTCCTAATTCAGCTAACTGCACTGCCATGACTATTGTATACTACCAAATTGAGCCTCTTGCTTTTTTTGTCTTTCCTCTCAAAGGAGCCTCCCTGTTTACTCCCAGGAAGTATCTACTGGAAACCAAATTAGATCCTGTCTCGCCATTCTCTTGATATTTTTCAAAATCCAATTTGAATATCAGGTCTTCTGTAAAGGTGCTTCCAGGTGGTTAGCTGCTTCCTTTTCTTTATATTTATAACACTGTTTTTACTTTTTTTATGTCTCTCTCTTTTACCACACTAGAACTCCTAGGTCTTACTCATCTTTCCCTACAAAACAGATGTTTGTCAAAGCAGTTGTCTGACTAACTGTCATGAGGAGAAAAAAGAAAACTTGTTGAGTATGTACTATGGTATGTAGACTTTTGGGAAAGTTAGGACTGTTGTTGTTGTTCAGTGCCATGAAATTGATTATGACTCATTGTGATCCTGTGAACAACAGATCTAAACCGTGAGCTATCTTGTGCCATCCTGTGATCCTTGTCATGATCAAGTGCATTGCGGTAGTCACTGTGTCAGTCCACCTCATTAAGGGTCCTCCTTTCTTTCACTGACTCTCTTTATTTCCCAGCATGATGTCTTTTCCAAGGACTGGTTCCTCTTGAAAACAGCCCAAAGTAAGTGAATCAGTTTCACAATCCTTGCCACCAGAAACTGGTTGTACTTCCTTCAAGGCTTAGTCATTCCTTTAGCAGTCCATTTTCAATACTCCTCACCAACACTAAAATTCAAAAGCATTGATCCTTCTTCTGTCGTCTTGATCACTGTTCAACTTTCAGATGCTTACAAAGCAATTGAAATGTCCTGGCTTGGATCAGGCACATCTTAGTCTTTAAACTGACATCATTTCTCTTTAGCCCTTTGGAAAGGTCTTTGACCACTGCTACCAGGTGTGGTGATTGTACACCCATGTAAAATTAAATTGTTGACAACTTCAATCTTTCCTTAATCTACCATGATGTTGCCTAATGATCCAGTGGTGAAGATTTTGGTTTCTTGATGTTGAGAAGTCGTTGTTGTTATGTGCCATCAAGTTGCTTGCAACTCATAGCAACCCTATGGACAACAGCCCTAAACTCTGCTCTGTCTTGTGCCAATCGCACTGTCTCTGACACTCCCATCCCGATTACCCCAGTCACTGAATCAATCCACCTCATAGAGGGCCTTTTCCTCCTGCGCTGTCTCTCCACACTCCCAAGCATGATGTCCTTCTCCAAGGGCCAGTCTCTCCTTACATGTCTCCTCACATGTCCAAAGTATGTTAGAAGGAGCCTCAGAATCCTTGCCTCCAAGGAACCACCCGATTTAACCCTTTCCAGTATGAATCTGTTTGTTTTCCTAGCAGTCCATGGTACTCTCAATACTCTTCTCCAGCACCACAGCTCAAAGGCATCAATTCTCCTTCTATCCTTCTTGGTCATTGTCCAACTCTCTGATGCATAACAAGTGATTGCAAAGACCGTGGCCTGTATCAGATGCACCTTAGTCTCCAGAGAGACACCATTGCTCTTCAGTACTTGAAGTACAATATTGTGAGTGACAGGATAATATCCATACACATGTAAGGAAGTTGAGAAGTAGCCCATGGTGAAAATTGTGGTCTTTGATCTTCTACTTCAAGTACTTCAAGTCATCCTCACTTTCTGCAAGCAAGGTTGTGTCACCTGCATAATTCACTTTGTTGATAAGCCTTCCTCCAAGTCTGAAGCCACATTTTTCTTCATTTGGTCCAGCTTCTATTCTCTGTTCTGCCTCAGATTGAATATTTATGGAGAAAGAGTATAACCCTGGCACACACCTATTCTGACTTTATATCATGCGGTGATTTCTGCTGTGTTGGGACAACTTCTTGAGGCTTCACATAAGCACAATTAAGTCTTCTGAGATTCTCATGCTTCTTAACATTTGCCATAAATTTTTTGTGATCCACAGTCAAATGACTTTGCATAACCAATAAAACACAAGTAAACTCTTTTCTGGTATTCACTTCTTTCAACCAACTTTGGATTAGATTCACTCTAATGATATCTTTTTATAAGTATGGCTATAAAATAATTATATTGAGTGTCTCAAAATATCATGATAAAATAGACTGTTTTGGAGAGTAGTTTGAGCTAGATCCCTCTAAAGTTCCAAAGATTATATGAATCTATCACCCTCCGATTTTCTCGTTAGCAGGTAACGCCTTAACTATTTTGCCACCAGGACTGTAAGAATCTCTTAAGTTCTCATGGACAACCAAAACAATAACCATTAAGTCTTGGAGAAAGTGCAAAGAAACAGGGTGTTTCTTAGAAGCACAGATGGTAAAACTTTGTCTCACATATTTTGGACAAGATTTTATGAGGAGCCCGTCCTTGGAAAAGGGCATTGTGCTTGGAAAGGTGGAAGGTCAGCAAAAGAGAGGAAGATCTTCAACCAGATGGATTGACCTGGCGACTTTAACCATGGGCCCACATACATCATAGATGATGAGAACAGCCTGGCTAGGACAGAGTTCTGACCTGTTATTGATAGGGTCTCTACGAGTTATAGTTGACTTGATGGTACCTAAGGGCAACAACAATCAACTGAAAGCTAAATCACTGTGTTGTTGATAGGTGCTATAAAATTGAGTTTGACTCCTGGTGAGGTGACCTCATGTGACCCAGTAGAACTGCCTCATAAAGTTTTCTAGGGTGTAATCTTTATTGGAGCAGATCACCAGTTATTTCTCCCAAGGGGCTGGAGCAGCTGGATGTGTTCCAATCTCTAACTTTCCTGTTAGCAGATGGGTCCTTAACCTTTTTACCACCAGGACTCAAAGAATCTCTTAAATTCCAGAGTCATGCTCACTAAGCCTTAAATAGGCTTCATGTATTCATACACAAATACCTTATTCATAACATTCTCCTTCTTTCTCCCTATCATTTGTCAGTTTTTCTTTTCTGTCCAATTCCATAACATTTCTAAAAGGTTCTCTTAAGTCTTTAAATGCCTCAGCCATTAATAATTACCCATGTAATTTCATTCTCTTGCACTAGTTTTCTAGTTTACATATTTGTGACCTTTAAATGTGAAATGCTTATTATACTAACTGGATTGTATGCTGTTAAGTCAGAGATCACAGCTTTATTTCTCAATATAATGAGTCCCCTGTGGCTTTGTGAGTTAAAGATGGGCAGTTTCCTGTAAGATTTCCAGAATCTAAAAATTCACTAGAGGGTCAGCTCTAAGTTAATTCAGAGTCAACAGCAAGGAGAGTGTCTTTGAGATGACAAATCCCTTTGTACTACCAGTATCTGCAAAGATGATGTTGTTGTCAAGTGCTGTCTAGTTTCTTGTGACTCATAGGGATCCTGCGTACAATAGCCCTGAAACCTGCTTTATCCAGAGCCAACCTCATTATCTTTGATACAACCACCTTAGAACCCCAGGTACTGAGTCAATCCTTCTCAACCAGGGTCTTCCTCTCTTACGTTTTCCCTCAACCCTCCCAGGCATGACATCCATCTCCAACATCCTTACAACATGCCCAAAGTATGTCAGATGGAGCTTCAGAATCCTTGCTTCCAAGGAGCAGCCTGGTTTCATTCTTTGCAGGACAAACTTGACTGGTCTCCCTAGCAGTCCATGGTATACTCAATACTTGTCTCCAGCACCACAACTCAAAGGCATCAATTCTTCTTCTAACATCCCTAGTCATTGTCCAACTTTTTGATGCAGCAAGTAATTATCAAGACCATGACCTGATTCAGGTGCACCTTCATCTCCAGACTGACCTTGTTGCTCTTCAGTATTCTAGTGAGGTCCCTGAAAGCAGATTTTCCCAGTGCAATTTGCCTTTTGATTTCCTTTCTGTTCGTACCAAGAATGGTGACTGTGAAGCCAAGCAAACTGAAGCTGTTAACAATCTCAATCTCTTCACTGTCTGTCATGATGCTGTGAATCAGCTCAGTGGTGAGAATCTTTGTTTTCTTAAAGGCTGCAGTCTTTGACCTTCTGCAGCAAGTACTTCAGGTCTTCCTTAGTTTCTGCAAGCAAAACTGTGTCATAATGCATAACACAGATTGTTGATGAGTCTTACTCTAACCCTGATGTCACATTCTTTCTCAGAGTCCAGCCTCCTGGGTGATCTGTTCTGCATATAGATTGAAAAGATATGGAAATAGGATGCGTTCCGGGCATACAACTTTTCTGATTTTGAACCAGGCAGTGTTTCCTTGCTCTGTTCTAAGGACTGTCTCCTGGTTTCGCATAAACACAATCAAGCTTGAGACTACCATTCTCCTCAAGGTTGGACACAATTTGTTGTGATTCACACAGTCAAATACTTTTGCATAGTCAAGAAAACACAGACATTCTTTTGGTACTCTCTGCTTTCAGATAAGATCCATCTAACATTAGGTATAATATCCTTGTACCATGGCCTCTTCAAAACCCAGTGTGCATCTGGCATTTCTCTGTTGATGTGCTATTCCAGTAGTTTTTGGATAGTTTTCAGGAGATTCTTGGTTGTATGTGATATCAGTGATGTTGTTCAGTAATTTCTGCACTTTATTGGGTCATCTTTTTTGGAATGGAAACAAATACGGATTTCTTCCAGTCAGTGTGCCAGGTGGAGATAGTTGTCCGCCAGATTTCTTGGCACAACTTGGTGAGTACATTCAGGGCAGCATTTGTTTGTTGAGATATGTCAATAGGTATGCTGTCACTTCCTGGGGCCTTGTTTTTTGCCAATTCCTTCAGATCATCTTGAACTTCATCACCATAGGTTCTTTTCTTTTTTTTTTTCACCACAGGCTCTTGATCATATGTTTCATTAAATTCTTCTGTGGCGGCCAATACTTTTTGATACACTGACTTTGTATACTCTTTCCATCTTCTTTTATTGTTCCCTGGATCTTTTCTATTCTGCCCAAAGCATTCTTAAGTATTGAAACTTGAGGCTTGAATTTGCTTTTCAGTTTCTTCAGCTTAAGAAATGCCAAGCGAGTTCAATCGCTCTTTTGACTTTCTGACTCCAGCTCCTTGCACGTTTCATTATAATACTTTGCTTTGATTTTTTTTTTTCATCTTCTATCCAGCTCCTTAACGTCTTGATTTCTTTCCGTTACTTTGGCTTCTCAGCACTCTAGTACAATATTCAGAATCTCTTCTGACATCCATCTTGGTCTTTTCTTCCTCGTCTGTCTTTGTAATGACCTTTTGCATTCTTCATGGATGATATTCTTATTTTGTTTTGTTTTTGTGGGGTTTTTTTCTTGTTGTGTACCATCAAGTCAGATCTGACTGGAGGAGATTGCCCCTCCTTTTCTAGCAGAGCATCTGGTAGATTCTAACTATGCACCTTCAGGATTGCAGCACAGCTTCTTGCCACTAGGCCACAAGTACTCCTATGGATGAAATTCTTGATATTCTCCCACAGCTCATCTAGTCTTTGCTTATTAGTGTTCAAGTCTTCAAACCTGTTCCTGGGATGGTTTTTAAATTCAGAGGGGATAGACTCAAGGTCAAATTTTGGGCCTGAAGATTTGATTTAATCTTCTTTAGCTATAGTTCGAACTTGCATAGGATTAGTTGATGATGTTCCACAATGAGCACCTGGCCTAGTTTTCAAAGTTGATACTGAGCTTCTCCAGTGATTCGTTTCACAGATATAATCGATCGGATTTCTGTGCATATCTTCAGGTGAAATCTATGTGGATAGTCTGTGTTTATTTTTCTTATAAAAAGTATTTGCAATGAATAAATATTCACAAAATTCTATCATTCTATCTCCAGCTTCATTTCTGTCACCAGATCCATGTTTTCTGAAGACTGACCCTTCTTCCCTGCTCCCAAATTTGCATTCCAGAAATTCATTATTATTAATACATCCTGATTGTGTATTCAATAAATTTCTGACGGCAAATACTAACATTGGTAGAAAATCTTCTATTTTCTCCTCTTTGGCTCTGGTTGTCGGTGCATATATTTGAATGATAGTAGTATTCACTGGACTTTCTTGTATGCATATGAACATTACCCTATCAGTCACAACATCACATTTCAAGATGAATCTAGAAATGGCATTTTTAACTATGGAAGCAATTCCATTTTTTTTCTCATTTTGTCATCTCTGACATAGTAAATCATATGATTGTCTTATCAGCATCAGATTCACCTATCTAAGGACCTTCAGTGATTTCCTGAATAAAAAGCATTGGGAATGGAATTTATGTATCTGCATTTTATATGAGTAACCTGCAGACTTTGTACACGCAATATACTTTTAGAACCACTCAAGATCATTATATGACATGACATTTTGCGCTCAGTCTGTTTAAGCAGGTGTTGATCTTCAGATGCCAGGGTCATTCTTGCCCTGAACGATGTGTGAGGCCACCTGTATGGCCCACCGGTGAGACCACAACTAAATTTTGCATCCCGTAAAAGAGCAGCCACACCTTATGATGATTAGTGAGTACATGTCTCTCCAAGGCCCACCAAATTTCCTATGTAATTACTTACATAAAACATCTTACAGTTTGGGGTACACATCTTTGGGTGGTATAGTTAATCAGTTGGCTGATAATGATGAGGTTTGTGTTTTGAATCTACCAAGAGGTACCTTAGAAGAAGGTCCTGAGGCACTACTTCTCAAAGTTCACAGTCTCTGAAAACTCAATGGAGCTAAACTCTACAGAGACACACATGGGGGTCACCAGGAGTTGGGACTGGTTCCTTAGCAGCTACTATACACAACATATACACATAAGGCTGACAGGTGTCTTACATGTCATCTGACTTAAACCTCCCAGTCTCTATCAAGTAGATATGTAAAAGGGAGGTAAATATAACCTCCAGGAGGTTAAGCAACCTTTGTCTATATAAATAATCAGACCATGAACTCATTAACACAGATTATTGATTTTATTCATCTTGGTATATTCACTGACACAGTCTGGATGTTGAATAATTTATTTTTCTAAGTGAATAGCTGGATGAAGAGAAAAGTGTGGGTTACTGAGCTAATAAATGGCATAGCTGAGATTCAAAGCCAGACTTTATTTGAGCCCAGAGCCGATGCTCCTCCCTCCAGTGCTTGTGTTCTGCTGGGAAGTATACATGTCCCATTTCTTAACCAGGTAGCAATGTCATGAGCCACGCACAGATTTTTTAAAAAGTGTTTTATATGCACAATGGTGCATGCAAATTCCTCTTCTGTTCTGTCAGCATTTTCATGAACTTGAGAGAAAAGTCTATTTATTGTCTCTGCTCCAGGTTCAGATGTGGCATATAAAGCTGGATATATATGTGTGTATATATATATATACATATATATATATACACACACACACCCTGTTTGCACATATTCTTGTGCCTGTTAAAATACCTCAAGTCCCTCGCCTGCTATTTGCTTATGCTAAGGCTGCAGCCATCCGATATGCTGCGTTAGTGTGCTGTGTAGTGAGAAGATCCAAGTTTATTCATAGTATAACAGAGTAGAGTTTGTTTTTAGTATAAACTGAAGTTTGTCTCACTCAAGAATGCAAAGTTAGTAGTTGTGGAATCACACCCGTGCAGAGGTATTACCGTTAAACTATCACATTTTCTGTTTATGTTGATTTCTAATTAATTCTCCCTTAAAAATAAAAAAAAAAGAAAGGAATGGCTTTCTGAGCCAGACCAGAGCACATAATGATTCCCAGTGTTAGATGAACACTGTTGGATCTGTCTCATGCAAAATGCTGTTATTGCCACCCACTAACTCAACAACAGGTCCTGGCTTTCTACGGAATCTGGGTCTCTGTTACCCTTCTCCACCCCTTCTTGTCCTCTATTCACCTCCACGAGGGAGCATGGTCACTTGGAGAAGGGCAGGCTTTCCCTCCCTTAGCAACAGCTGGAGATGCTGATTCAGGGCCTTACGTTTTACACCCGCAGCAGAGTGCATTAACTTTTATGATGGATTTTCTACTTGCGGTTGGGAGGGGAAAAAACCAAAACAACTCTTCCATAATTTTGAGTCTACAAATGCTTTTTGTTACAGTTTCAGCAGCGGAGAGATGCCTGGTAGATAGTCCAAAACCAAACCCATGGCTGTCTAGTTGATTTGAATCATGGCAGCCCTCCCTGGCTTCCTGAGGTTGTAAATCTTCCTGAGAGGAGGCTGCACCATCTTTTTCTTTTTGAGCACCTGGTAGATTGGACTGACTTTGCGGTTAAGCAGCACAACATGTAATGTACTACACCATTATCTGGCAGGTCATATTTCAAAGAATTCTGGTGGCGTGTTTACTACTTTTGATGGTTCACCTTTGGAATTAGCCCAGAGGTTTTTAATTCATTTGATAAACAACAAAATAACTGAGGCTCTGAAAAGGAAGGTTATATTAGATGTGGAAAGCCATAGTGTTGTTGCTCTAAATAATTACGACTGTGTCAGTGTGTCTTGCTAAAGGCGAGAGTTCAGAAAACTGCCAGATTTTTAAAGAAATTACTTTTTATTCTCTTCCTTTGTTCCTTTGTAACTTCCCTGTTTCTCCTGTTCTCCCTCCCCCACTCACCCACATACTCCAATAAACAAAGAATGGAAATTGAAAACCTCAAAGCAAACTAAAGTTATTGCTGGGGGGAGATGATGACGAGGAGCAAATGGTAAAGGAAATGTTCCCAGGAACAAAGAACACGCAGATCAATGCACACTCTCCTCCAGGAACCAAATTTGAATATAAATTCCCTAGTCTGGGACTAAGTTAAAAGTTAGTAAGAGAACATATTTTCCTAAGATACCAGATAGTGGTTCTGATGCCATATCCATAAAATTGGCAGGAATTTTAGCTAGCAACAATATCAAGCAAAATTGTGTACATTCCTTCTGCTACTTAGAGATTTTTTTATGTTATGTGCCATCAATTCTCCTGAGACTCACAACAACATTATGTACAATAGCTCTAAATTCTGCTCTATCTTGAGCCAATCTCATTTTCCCTGACATACCTACCCCCATTATCCCAGTTACTGTGTTAATTCATCTAATCCAGCATCTTCTTCTCCTGTGTTGCCCCTCCACCCTTTCAAGCATCATGTCCTTCTCCAAGGACTGGCCCCTCCTGGCAATATGCCCCACGAATGTGATACAGAAATTCAAAACTTATTTCCTCTAAGGAGCAGTTTGGCTTCCCCATCTCCAGGACAGACATGTTTGTTCTCTTGACAGCCATGGTATGTTCAGTATTCTTCTTTAGCACCATGCCTCAAAGGCATCAATTTTCCTATAATTCTAAGTCATTGTACAGCTTTCTGATGCACAGCAAGTAATTGCAAAGATCATGGCTTAGAACAGAAGCACCTTACTCTCTAGACTGACATCATTGCTCTTCCTAACTCTAGAGAGGTCTCTGACAGCAGACTTTTCCAGTACAATTCATCATTTGATTTTCTGAATGCTGGTGCCAGGAGTATTGCTTGTGGTACCAAGCATGCTGAAATTATAAGCAATCTCAATCTTTTTTTCATCTATCATGATGCTGCCAATTGGCCTAGTGGTGAGAAGGTTTCTTTTCTTTGATGCTGAACTGTTATTTATATTGAATACTGCAGTCCTTGACCTTCTGTAGCAAACCCCTCAGGTCCTCCTCAGCTTCAGCAAGCAAAGTTGTGTCTTCTACATAATGCAGGTTGTTAATGAGTCTTCCTCCAATCCTGATGCCACATTCCTCCTCATAAAGTCCAGCCTCCTGAATATTCTAAATACAGATTGAAAAGGTATGCATCCCTGGTGTACACCTTTTCTGATTTTGAACCATCCAGTGTTTCCTTGCTGTATTCTGACAACTGCTTCCCGGTCCAGTTATAGGTTTTGCATGAGCACAATAGGATTCCCATTCTTCTCAAGGTAAGTCGCAATTTGTTGTGATCCATATAGTCAAATGCCTTTGCATAATCAATGATACACAGGTAGATTTTCCACTTGTACTCTCTGCTTTCAGCTAAGATCTAACTAACATTGGCTATCATGTCCCTAGTGTCATAGCCTTTTCTAAATGCAGCTTGCACATCTGATAGCTCTCTGGTGATGTATAGTGTTTCAAGTAATTTTTTGGTAATTTGCAGCAGATTCATGTTTGCATGTGATATTAATGAGATTATCTGATAATTTCCACATTCTGTCAAATCACCAGTTTTGGGAACTGAAATACATTTAGAGGTGTAGTGTCTACATTCATTCAGTTAGCATAAAACACAAGTGATTTATATTGGTTCCTAAATATGAATAGCATCTGGGCCCAGCTTCCCGTTCTGACTCTTCAGCCTCATTCAGATGCTGTGGGCTCCTTGGTGCCCCCTGTGCTACTCTCACACCCTATTCTTTCCTATAACTTTGAAATCCTTGTGATTGCTGAACACCCTTTCTGGAATGCTGCTGTTAGCTTCTGGCTGACTCTTCATTTTCTACATCTCAGCTAAATGGTACCTTTCCTTAAGGGGGCTTCCCTGATTACCTTGCTATGATAGCCTTCCAGAATTATTTTCTACCTAACATACTGGTTTATTTCTTTCATAATATTCTTCACAATCTTTAATCATTTAATTATTTCTTTACTTGCATATAAACCAATTAGCATCCTGACATTAAGTATAGAATTTTCTCTGCATTTTTTGTACCATCTGTGATGCTAGGCATAAAATAGAGGCTTACAAATTTTTATTGGAATAATTGATTATTCTATACAATGTATCCAAATGTAATGTAACTTACTTTGGCTTCCTTCCTTTATGATTCGTTGCTGTTGTTGTTGTTGTTAGGTACCATTGAGTCAAGTAAGATTCATAACAACCTAATGAACAAAATATCTAAAAGCTGTTTTATCCTGCACCATCCTCACACTTCCTGACAAAGAAGAGCACATTGTAGCAGTCACCATGTCAGTCCATCTTGTTAAACGTCTTCCTTCTCTTTGCTAACCTTCCACCCTTCCCAGCACCATGTTGGTCTCCAAGCAATAGAACTTCCTAACAACATGCCCAAAGTATGTGAGGCAAAGCCTCATCATTCTTGCCTCCAAAGAGCACACTGGCTGCACCCTTTCCAAGACATATCAGTTTATTCTCTTGACTGTCTGTGGGATGTTCAGTGCTCTTCTCCAACATCACAGTTCAAAGGCTTCAATTCTTTTCTGTCATCCTTATTCATTGTCCAGCTCTCAGATGCATAGCAAGTGATAGGAAAGATTATGGCCTGAATCAAATGCATCTCAGTCCTCAAACTGACATCATTACTCCTCAATAATTTGGCAAGACCCCTAACTGTAGATTTTCCCAGTGCAATGCATCTCTTTATTTCCTGATTGCTGGTATCAAGGGCATTAATTGTGGAGCCAAGCAAGATGAAGCCGTTGACAGTTTCAATCTCCTCTCCATCCATCATGATGTTGCCTATCAGTCCAGTAGTAAGAATCTTTGTCTTCTTGACATTGAGATGCAGTCCATATAGAAGGCTACATTCCTTGATCTTCTCCAACAAGTGTTTCAAGTATGTAGATAAAAAAGGAAGAGGGCATTTCAAAACCATGTGTCATTGAGTCAATTCCTATGCATACAACCCCTATAGACAGGTTAGAACTATCCCTTGGGATTTGACACATTGTAAATCTTTAGTGAAACAGATTGTCACATCTTTCTACTGCAAGGTGGCACATAGCTACTAAATAGTCATCATATCTTAGATTTTAGAAATTCTGCAACTGCCATCGTTTGCTGCCCTTTTTCTTAATACTCTGAACTGGCTTGATTTTAATGGAAAGTCTAGCTAATTGCTGCTTAATGTCAAGTCTCTTTTATTGCTGTGGTTTTATTTTAAAGTATTTATAGAATATAAATATTAGACTCCCTTTAGGAAATTATTATTCAGTAAGAGAAAGAAAAAGATTTTCCAAGTTCTCAAGGAAATAGTTTCCATTTAAAACAATGTTTCCCCACATAATAATGGTGGATCATCAACCAGGCTACGTTCAGCAGCTGCTAAATACATTCCTCTGTCAGGAATTTTGTGAACCCATTGGTATGGCACCAGCTTTCAGGGTATTCCAAGTTGGCTCAGTGGAACAAAAGCCACAGCTGACTCTTTTCCTAAAGACAACACATTGAGTAACGTCTGTGCTATTGACCTTTTTTAAAAAACCAAGACTACATATATGTCCATATATACATGCATTTAAAAGGCACCTGTGATGTTGATTCTACTTTATTATTAAAATAATAATATATTAAAACTATCGGCTCTAGTGGTCTAGTGGTAAGAAGCTGGCCCACCATCCTAAAGGAATGCAGCTCAAATCTTCCAGATGCTTTCTAGAAGGATAAGCGCAGTTCCCTCCTGTTTTATTTACTGCCTCTGAAAACCCACTGGAAAGTCAGTGATGGGTCCAACTCGATGGCATACAACAACAACATTAAATAATAATGTTAGGAATAATAGTGTCAGGAAGAGTGAGGATGGAGCGAGATAGAGCCGGGTTCAGATCTTTTGTTCATAAGATCACTATGAGTTGCACTCAACTCGATGGCACCTGACACTACCACCACCACGACCAGCAGCAGCACATTATTATTAATAAAGTATAATAGTGGAGTACCTTGAAAAATCCTCCACTTACCAAGATAATAATTTTTCTAAATGCAAAAAAGTTTTGTATCTCAAAGAGTAATCCTGTTCATTAAACATTATCCTTTGTACATATTTCCTTCTATACCTGACTCCCCAAAATTGCACAAAAGGGATGTGGAGACCTACCCCTTGTCAATTCTGCTTTTATTATAACTTGAGCATTTTAACTTATGAACAAATAAGAAACATTAGCTTAATATTTTCTTAGGTTGAGTCAACAGAATTTGAGGGAGACTGCCAAGTAATTCAAAATTTTAACATAAAATTTTTCTTACTGTAAGCATTGCCAAGCATTCCAGTAGAACCATGAAATATCACTTAATTTTCAATGACCATAACATTACTCTAACTATGATTCTGCAACAATGAAATCCCAAGATACACAGAAAATTGTTGGTCTAACTTAGACAAGGGAAAATAAGCCCCTTTTCCATAGGTAAATAGATTATTGAGTAGCTTTCATGATTTTATTTTGAATGATTTCTTTTATAATTAAGCATCCTCAAGTTTATGTGATTTAGAACTCAATTTATTTAGCAGATGCTTACAGGAACAAACCACATGAATGTCATTATTATAAACACTTTCTGTTACATATTTAAACACAAATCAATAGAACATATTTTATATTTTTGTCTTTATTAATTCCTTGGCGTCCCTGAGGGTGAAAAATGGTTAGTATGCTCAACAAAATTAGTTCAACAGCTAACTGAAACCTTGGAGATTCAGAAGTAACTTGAAAGGGTTGGTAAACCAACTCTGAAAAATCAGCAATTGAAAAACTCTATGGATCACAGTTCTACACTGTCCCCATGAGGTAGCATCACATGCATGGAAGTCAGTCCTGGTTCACTCATCCAATAATCAATGCTTTGTTGAGCAGCTATTCAATGAGCCTGGAGCAATGGTGGCCTACCAGGCAAGGCATTGCACTGCCAAACCAAAGGCAGTCAACTTGAACCCTCTAACAGAAGAAAGATGGACAATCTCCTCCAGTATAATTTACAGCTTCTGAAAAGCCATCAGAGGGTCTACTATGAGTCAGTTCCAACTCAACAGCAATGTATTATTTATTGAGTAAGCTACTAAGTAGCTACATAGTTGAGTAGATTCCTAGTACAGATCTGGAGGCTATATTTTAAGTTTCAGTAGGGCTATGTTTCTTTGAAATTATGAGAAATAATCGTTTCTTTTTTTTTTTTTTTAAAGAACACCTCAAGTTTATTAGATGACAGCACACACAGGAAACGCAATTAAATAGTCGAGGAGCCTACTATCCGTTCCCAAAGGGATCATCCTAAGAATTGAGACCCAAGAGGCGAACCCCGGCAAAGGCCTGATCTGCCGGCGTGTCGCTCGCGGTTAAAAGGGCTGCCTGCAGCGGGCTGGGGCCCCAGTTATGCGCAAACTCATGCTCTTGCGCAGCAGCGTAACCCCCGGCACCGCGGGGAGGCGCACCGGGGGCTTAATCGTTTCTTTTTTAAAAAAAGTGTTTTGTACATTCAATGATTTATTCATCACATACATGTTTTGTATCTTACATCCATTTTACTTTTTAAATTTTTAAAAATTGTGATTTTAAAGAACATGTATAGAACGTTTGGGTTTTCATTCATTTATTGTTGTGCATTTTCCACCCTCCTTCTCCTTTCCCCCTGCCACAGTTCACTTTGCAATGCACCCAGTGTTACAGATTATTGTCATACGTATCATGCCTAATAATACGGTCCCTTCAGACAGTTCTTTTCTTGATCTGTCTCAATGCACTGTTCCTTATCTATCTACTTTTTTCCTTTCTTGATTCTTGTTGGCAACCATTCTTGGTGTTCTTTGACTTGAAGCTACACGACACATTTTCTGCCTCCATGCTCACTTGGCCTTTCTGTCACTTTGTGCTAGAGGGAGCTCTGGTGGCATAGTCCATAGGACAGTTGCACTGCTTAGCTAAAGACTCTCAGGTGCTTAGGTTCCTCCAGCAGCTTTGAGGGAGAAAGATACAGTATAACCTCACTTTAACATTACTACACCTACAAAGACTCTATTTTCAAATAAAGCTGCAATCATAGGACACGTTAAGGCTTAACTATAGTTTCTTGTAGATAAAATGAAATATCTTTTTTTAAAAATTCAGTATTTAATATTTGCCCTGTATGAGACGTTGGATGCAGAAATTATTAAGACCAATCGTATTTCTGTCCTCAAGATTTTTAGTGGTTTGATTTTTGTGTGTTTTTTAATATCCCTGTAAAAACAGCAAGTGCAGAGAGAAATGATGTAAAAATATATTTATGAAATTTCATTCTTCTCTTCTCCGTGCCTATCTCTTAAGGCAATTGCAGCTATTACACAGAGAAAAAAGTAGAAGTTGTGAAGACACTAATACTTTACAGAGAATTTGTGTGTTTGTATGTATGTGTGTGTGTGTATATGTACATTATGCATACATACATCTAAATAAATATCTAAATCTATCTATGTATCTATGTATCTGCGTATCTATGTATCTATGTATCTATCTATGTATGTATGTATGTATGTATCTATCTATCTATCTATCTATCTATCTATCTATCTATCTACTTATCTGGTTATCTAGTGACAAGAAGCTGCACTGCAATCCTGAAGGCACACAGTTCGAAGCCCCCAGCTGCTCTGCAGGAGAGGGATGGGCAATCTCCTCCTGCGTGATTAACTGCATCTGAAAACCTTCTGGCAAGTCTGCTATGGGTCTGTTCTGACTCTACAATATATAATTTTGAATTTATTGAATTTATAGTTTATTGATTCTTATCTAAATTCTAGAATTCTTAAAATAATTCTTGCGTTGGACACCTACATTTATGTAGTCAAACCTTCTTTAAAAGTCCATTCTTTCATTTATTTCTAGAAACTCTTTAACCACAAGTAAATGACCCTCAGAGATAATTGGAAGCATGTAGCAATTGACATCTTCTGCATAGTAACTTATAACATGGTATACTTACAATTAGGTTTCAGGAAAAAAATTAAAGAAAGCCTGAAATTTGTGATTGAATGTTGCCAGAAATAAAAATTAAATTTCAATAATGCAGTGAATCTGATGTGTCATAAACATTAAGCATTAAGTAATTAAAGATTTGACTTGTTTTGTTTTCCAAATGCTACTTTGTTGAACTCCTTTCTTGAAATCTCTACAGAACTTAGTTCTACTTTTCAATATATTGGGTCACCACGAATTGGAATGGACTAAATGGCAACAGGAAGAAATCAACTGCTACTATTTCCAATTTCCTCTGAGGGTCATTACAAAGGTCATTAAAAAGACAGTGGATAAAGAAGAAAACAAAATAAGTGTCAGAAAAGAGAAAAGGTTCTGAAAATTGCACTAGAGCATTGAGAAGCCAAAACAAAGGGAAGAGATGCTGAAGTAAAGGAGCTGAACAGAAGATTTCAAAAGGCAGCTAGAGAAGGCAAAGCAAAGTAACAAAATGGAATGTGTGAAGAGCTGGAATTGGAGAATAAAAAGAGAGAACTTGCTCAGCATTTCAATAAAAGAACTGAAAACAAATTCGAGCCTAGAGTGGCAATACTGAGTAATGCTATGAATATAAAAATCATGAATAATCTAGGAAGCATCAAAATAAGATGGAAGGAGTTACTGCACCAAAAGAAATGGTCAACACTGAAATATTTCAGGGAGTATATATATATATATGATCAAGGGAGCTTTGGTGGCCTAGTGGCAAGAAGCTGTTCTGCAATCTCAAAGGCATGCAGTTCAAGGCCACCAGTTGCTCCCATGGGAGAAGAACAGTCAATTCCTCCTGTGCGATTAACTGCCTCTGAAAACCAGCCAGAGGGTCAGATATGGGTCAGTTCTGACTCTGGCATAAATAGCAACAACAGCAATAACAACATCATATGATCAAGAGCCAAAGTAATGAAGGAAGAAATTCAATCTGCACTAAATACATTGGCAAAGATCATAAGGTCCTAGCAATCAATGGGATCACGATTGATATGTTCCAAATAACAGCTGCAGCCCTAGATGTGCTTACCTCTCTATGGCAGAAAATTTGGAGGACAGCTGCCTGGCTGGCTGACTGGAAGAGATCCTCACTTGTTTCAAATCCCAAGAAAGGTGATCAATTATATGGCTAAAGTTATATTTAGGTACCATTTAATCAACCCTATGCACACATAGGGTCGCTATGAGTCACAAGTGACTTGACGGCACATAACAACAACAACAACAACAACATGCACACAGATCAAATCCTTGCCCACTCCTGCCTCATCTTTATCATACTATGCTAGTCTCTCTCATTGAAGGTCTTCCTCTCTTACACTGACCCCGTGCTTCTCCGAGCATGAGGTACTTTTCAGTGACTTCTGACTCCTGAAAACATGCCCAAAGTGTATGACATGAAACGTCACTATCCTTGCTTCAAAAGCACTCTGGCCACAGTTCCATGGCATATTCAGTACTCTTCACCAACACCACACAATTCAAAGACACCAGTTCTTTGGTCTTCCTTACTCATTGCATAACTTTCACATGCATATTAAACAACTGAAAGTGCCAGGTCTTGTATCAGGCACACATTAATCTTTACACTTGGTGGCTTGCATTTTGCTGTAATGCTGGAAGTTGTGCTCCATTATTTCAAGTACTAGTAAGGCCGCCCATGGTAGACAGCTATCAGAAGATTTTACAGACTAAGACAGACTAAGGACTGGCCGTTCACTTCTGAAATTGTAGTCTTCAAAAACCATATGAATATCATCATGTGTTAAAATGTTATCAAATAGTTAGTAGGGAGGTTTGTTTATTATCTAAAAAAAAGGAAGTCACTTAACTCAGGTAGTCACTTAACAGTCATACACAGCAAATTGGATTAAATTATATATTCATATATCTTCTTTTTATATAGCCTCTGTTCTTATTTTCTTAATAAGAAAAAATCTTACACTTTTTCTCAATTTTACAGAAAAACATATTTTTTCTATGTATGTGATTTGTTTTAATTAGAAGTTCCCATTTTAAGGTTAATAAGAATTCTGCCAATGTTTCTGCTCATGAGCTGCTCTTTTTATCTAAAGTTTACTGTACAACGCCCTCTGTATTAGATACCAAAGGTCTAACCCCTAAACGACTATGCTATTTTTCCAGTAATTTACAGCATTTATTTATTCTTCATTTGGGGCTTCAAAAAAAGTAATTATGATAGCCTGTACCTTTTTTTTATTTCACAGGATAATTGCCACAGTTAACTTAACATCATATGAATTCCATGCTTTGGAAAGAAAAATGGTAGAGGAATAAAAATTATTATTATTTTATTATTGTTGTTGTTGTTATGTGCCATTGAGTCATTTGCGACTCATAGTGACCCTATGTACAAGAGCCCTAAATGTCATTCCATCCTGTACCAAACTCTCTGTCTCAAACACATTCATTCCCACCACTCCACTCACAGAATCGATCCATCTCATCGAGGGTCTTCCTCTCCTGCGCTCCTCCACTCTCCCAAACATGATGTTCCTCTCCAAGGACCAGTCCCTCCTTGCAACATGCCCAAAGTATGTCAGAGGAAACTTCAGAATCCTTGACTCCAAGGAGTATTTTGGCTTCACCCTCTCCAGGACAAACCTGTTTGTTCTCCTAGCAGTCCATGGTATATTCAACACTCTCTTATTATTATTGTTGTTGTTGTTATTGTTGTTATTACCACTACTATTGAAATTACCTGAGAAATATCTTGTATCTTACAAATGATTCTTAGTTTGGACTGTTCTTCTTGTCTGGCATTCTTTGGCCTCCTTTCCCCGTGTTTTCTTCTCTAATAGGTAGACTTAACAGTTGTATCTCCAGCCCCTACCCCCGTCTTAATCCTATTAAGCATCATTTTCTGGATATCTCACAAAAATCTGCAAAGTTAATGATCCCAAGCTATAATTGTTCCTATTTCTTTATTCTGTATACTCTCAAGCTGAAGATATGCTTTCCCTGGTACATCAACCCTGTGTGGACCTGCAGGAACTAGAGACACCTCAAGTCACACCTTTACTGCTCACTTCATTTTAACATTTGATTAATTCCACCTCCTAAATAACTTTAGAACATGTATTCCTTCCTCTGTCATATAGCGTTCATCTGGTTTCCATGCCTACCCTGCTGCCATGGCAATTACACAAAGGCTTCTGTAATGTAGACCTTCTCTTGGCTTCCAGTATTCTGGGTATTTCTCATTCCTTCACTAACCACTATTTACGCACCTCACATAGAACCTGTGGCAGGTTCTTTCTTCATCTGAGGCTTGATGAGAATCTCTCTAGCAGCCTTGATAAACAGCTCACTTGCCAAGATAAAAATAAAACATTGGTTATTCTATGAAGCTTCCTCTGCCTTCTCACACTATCCTTATTTCCCATAAAATGATAGTGAGAAAGAATGGATTGAAGAAAACAATGATTCAGAAAGGCAAAATGAAGTGTGACTACTAGAATAAGAAAAGGAAAGAGGTGTAAAAAAGTACCATTCTATTTGCTGTCTTAGAATCATAACATTTTAGAGCTGAAAGGATTGTTACAGTCTATCCAGTCCAAAGTTTTCTGTGGTTTCCACATAAAAAGTAAAAGCTCTTGCCTTAGGATAAAGTGTGGGAAATTTGTATCTAGTTGTGTAATACTGACTGAATAATTTGAGTGATCTTTATACAGAATTCAAGAAAGCAGTCACTACACTAACCAAATGTACAATTCTAAAATCACACTGAGTATTGTAGTTTGAATGTCCATTATTTTCCACAGAACAGCACTAATCTTCCCCAAATGATAAAGTTTGTGATGTGTACATGTCTGAATTAGAAATATTTTTAATTAAGGGGGGAAATGAATTTTCATAACCAGTTAGGAGAAAATGTTTCTCTGGCTTTTGCAATCATCTTTTCCCCCAAATGTCTTTGCCTAAAAAGGAAAATGGGGGAGGAAAAAATCCCCTAGCTAAAAGAATAAATTGTAGTAAAATGTATGAGATAAGTGTGCTTTTTCGTCAATAAAATATTTAGAGAAAGCAGAAATTGAACGAGCTCTGCTGTTACACCTCTTAAGTTCAGTTAAAGCCGTGGCCAACTGTGGGAGACATAAAGAACTCCAGCGTATAAAGTCTCAAGCTTCCCAAAATCAAATTTTTAATGAAATTTGTTTTAAGGTATGCTATGTCTTAAGACTGTAATCATACTTATTTTCATAAGAGATTGATTTTAAATCAAATTACAGTTAAAAACTTTTAGAGTATGTAAAATGACAATTGTTTCCTTTTAGTAGCCAGATTTTAGAGATGGGGGTAGACTGGATGTGGATCAAACGGATTTGTCTTCCTGGAACTCATGCTCACTTAGTGCCCTGAGCTTAGAACGAGTTTTCTTGCAAAATAAGATCTATTTTTCAAAAGGTGATTCTTACATATACACTTCTTTTTAACAGGTTGTTACCTACACCTCTGAATCCTTGAAATGTCCAGTTAGATTCTAAAACTATGTGTTCTCTTTGTACCTCTTTATTTTTAGGACATTTTCTCATTTAAAATATGTATACATTTTACATAAGTTACCAATTCTGAGTTCCTGGCATGAAAAATGACCCCGTTAACTTGGAAAGCAGTTTTTACTTACAAGTCCCCCAGGTCCTGTAACATCTAAACCTCCTTTGCCACTTTATAAGATCACCCCACCCCACAGTGGAGCAAGTACAGGAAAAGCAGACTTCCCTTCCCCCACATATTTCCTCAGTTTATTTACAAAACGTCTTGGAATGAGAATGAGCTGCTTGTGGTTCCTGTGGCTGATTCAGGGATGGTTTCCTCCAAGCAGAGAATACTGGTCAACTGAGTGACCTCTCTCTTGCTAACCCTTGCACCCCTGTGGTAAGGCTGTTTGGTTTAGGGTACCATTTTTAACTGATCCTAGATGGATTTGTTTTTGCAGTGAAGAGCTTAGTAATAGCTAAATATCACTGTGTAGACAGATTTAATAATGACAAGGCCTGTGAGAGGCTATCACTTTCACTACTGACAAAACAAGTCAGAAACACTCTAGGATGTTTTCCGATCCCTTTGCGCCTCGAAAGGTCATGATGATTGCCTTCTGGATTCCTGAAAGAAAACTATTACTATTATACATATGTAATAGTGAGTGCATTAGAGGAAGAAATCATCCCAAACACTACTTGCATGAGAGATGCACCTTATCTAGTGATCCGGCTCACTCATAGAAAATGCCTGATGTAAGATGAAGCTTTATTATCTTTGCCTCTGAGGAGGCATTCTGGCTGTACCGTCTCCAAAACATATCTGTTTATTCTTTGGCTGTCCATAGGATGTTCAGTACTCTTCTACAACATCACAGTTTAAAGGCATCAATATTCATTGTCCAGCTCTCAACAGCATAGCAAGTGACTGAAAAGATTATGGTCTGAATAAGTGCACCTTAATCCTTAAACTGATATCATTGCTCCTCAATAATTTGAAGAGGTCCCTGGCTGCAGACTTTCCCAGTGCAATACAACCTCCTGATCTCCTGACTGCTGGTACCAAATGCATTGAATGGGAATCCAAATTAAGATTAAATTGTTGACAGTACAGTCTTTTCTCCACCTATCATGATGTTACCTATTGCTCTAGTGGTAAGAATTTTTGTTTTCCTAATATTGTGGTACAATCTATAGTGACGGCTGTATTTTGTGATCTGCAATGAATGGTCACGTCCTCCTCACTTTAAGCAAGCAAGGTTGTGTCATCGACATAACGCAGGTTATTGATGAGTCTTCCTTTCATCTTGATACCACATTCTTCTTCTTCACAGATTCCAGCTTCTTGGGTCATTTGCTCAGCACATAGATTGAATAGGTACAGAGAGAGAGAATACAACCCCGATGCACTCCCTTCTTAATTGTAAACCATGTATTGTTTCCTTGCTCTGTTCATACAACAGCTTCTTGGTCCAGGTATAGGTTTTGCATAAGCGCAGTTAAGCATTCTGAAATTCCCATTCTTCTCAATGAAGCCATAACTTGTTATGATCCATGGAGTCAAATGTTTTTCATAGTTAATAAAGCATAAATAGATATACTTTGGTATTCTTCACTTTCAGCAAAGATCCATCTGATATCAGCAATAATATTGCTTGTACATGGCCTCTTCTAAATTCTGCTTGAAATCTACAATTCCCTATCTATATTCTAGCCATTTTTTTATGTTATTTTATTTTACTAATTGTAATGAATATTTACAGAGATTTTGGATTTCCATTCATTCATTGTTGCACTTTTTTTCTCTACTCCCCCCACCCCAGTTCGCTCCTCTCTTTGAAAAGCAAAAGATAAACTTCTTCGTTGGTATACAATCCCCCGGGCCCCGCCCTGAATGCACTCCACTATGCAACCTTAATTCTGGATTCCTGTGATAATAATAATACCCTATCATATATCGCTTTTAAACTGTTCTCTCCCTCATCGTTTTCAATTCAGTATACATAATCTACCCAATTTTTCTCAGTCTTACCCCAACCCTGATGTCCAGTCCCATTCTACAACAGTGGCACTATGCAGTATTTGTCTTTTAGTGGCTGAGATATTTGACTCAGCATAATGTCCTCCAGGGTCACCATTTTGAATAATACTGCATGAGTTCTTTGTTTTTCAATGCAGCGTAGTATTTCATTGTGTGAATATACCACAGTTTCTCTATCCATTTGTTTGTTGATGCCACTTCTCCAATTCCAACTCCTTGCTATAGTGAACCAAAGCCATGATGAACATGTTCTAGCCATTTTTGAATGATCTTAGGCAATATTTTCCTTGCATAAGATATTAATATTGTTGGATAGCTTCCACATTCTGTTGGATCACCTCTCTTGGGAATGGAAACAAATATGAATCTCTTCCAATCAGTTAGCCAGACAACTGGCCTATAAATTTCTTGGCATAGACTGGTGAGCCTTTTCAGCGCTACACCTGTTAACTGAAAGAAGTCGCTTCCTGGGGCCTTTTTTTTTTCTTTTTTCTTTGTGCCAATGCCTTCAGTGCTGCTTCAACTTCCTCCTTCATTACCATTGGTTCCTACTCTTATGGTACTGCCTGAAGCTTTGCAGTGCCAGTAAGTTTTGTTGGTGCAGTGACTGTGTACTTCCTTCATCTTCTTTTGATGCTTCCTGCTTAGCACCTTTCAATATTGTTTGTTTGTTTGTTTGTTTGTTTTACCTTTCAATATTGTGACTCAAGGCTTAAATTTGTTTTTCAGTTCTTTCAGCTTGAGAAATACAAAGTGAGTTTTTCCCTTTTTATTCTCCAATTCCAGCTCTATACGCACTGCCTTATAATATTTTGCTTTGTCTTCTTGAGTTGCCCTTTTGAAATTTTCTGTTTGGTTCTTTTACTTCAGCATGTTTTCCCTTTGTTTGACTTCTTTAGTGCAATTTTCAGAGTTTCTTCTGACATGTACTTCAGCTTTTCTTTCTACTCTGTATTTGTAATGACCTTTTGCTCTCTTCAAAGATGATATCCTTGATGTCATTCCATAACTCATCTAGTCTTCAATCATCGGGGTTCAGTGCTTCAAACCTATTCGTAAGATGATTCTAAAATTCAGGAGGAATAGAGTCAAGATCATATATTGGTCATACATTTATCAACATTGATAGAGTATCCAGAGGCATGGTGTTTAGGAAGTGGCTGCCACTTCTGCTACATGTATGTATATGTATGTGTGATAGTCTTAGGAAGTTCTTTTTTGCTGAATGTTCAAATTGCAAAAACTTTTAAATTCAATGCAATATGTGTATTAAAGAGAAATGCTAGATTATTGAATAAAAAGGAGAAGCAGGTCTCACCTCATTCACTTATTACAACCAAGCTGAAAGCTAACGAAAAGGAACATTCAGCCCAAGAATGCTAGCTTATGTATGTATCAATAATTTCACTTTGTGTTTTTTTTTACATTTGTCTTTCCAGTGCATCCTAATGTCAGTCAAGGCTGCCAAGGAGGCTGTGCAACTTGTTCAGATTACAATGGATGTTTGTCATGTAAACCCAGACTATTTTTTGTTCTGGAGAGAATTGGCATGAAGCAGATTGGAGTGTGTCTCTCTTCATGCCCAAGTGGATATTATGGAACTCGATATCCAGATATAAATAAGTGTACAAGTAAGTGCTTACACAAAATTACGCTTTTATCTCATCCTTGGGAACTTTTCCAGGTTGGAATAGCCTCTAACAGATTTGTGATAGTCACTGTTAAATAAATAATAATGCTGAGCTAATAATCTGTTAAACAATCCTTAGAAAGCCCTCAGGAAAAGAACATTTGTGCCGCTTACCAAAACCACCTATGACTATGTTTTGTTTGTTTTCATTGTAAAAGAAAAAGTTGAGAACATCATTATTACTCACTGAACCTACAGAAAAGTACTGCGGACATTAATTCATTCTATCAGCACCTCACAGCAAAAAGTTCTCATTCCTGTTGAAACAGTCCAAATATTTCAAGATTTGAAGAATAACTTCTGCTATTTTGGCTTCAACAGGGACTTAAACTGAGCAAATGAAATACTTATTTATCTACTTGTTTCTCCTTAATTCAAGTCCTCAATTCAAATGTGTGACTTTTTTTCCTTAGGTTGGTAATATGTGATCAGAGATGACTATGGATAAAAGGACTCATTTTTTTTAGACAATCTCTTATTCTCAGAGTAAAAAAACATCACTCTTCAGTTCATTGTCCCAAGAACAAGAGTTCCTTGTTTGTCTTACTAATTACTATCACTTACAAGAAGAATGGATGTGCTATTTAACTGCTCTATTAGAAATATAAGTGATAAATTATTATCTTTACACTTCTGAAAAGTCTGAATTTCTAATCTTAAAAAAAGTATCACCTATAAACTTTACAAAAAATCTGGTTTTCTATATTATGATTTCTTTTGGTTGACCTTAAACTGAGAGCCCATACTTTAGGATTTGCATCTTTTTTGGTGCAATTTTAATTTTCTTTAGGTGAATGGCTTCAGGAGCATTTTTGCAAATAAAAGCAGTCAGCATTCTGGTGCTTAAATGTCTTCTTTGGAAGAAATAATGCTAAAATATAAAAGAGAAAGTTAATATTTAAATTATTATGATTATCATAAATAAGAAATAAGTTTTGTTCTTAATAGTTGCATTCAGAATTCAAAGTAATTGAATCAAGTAAAATCTTTTTACTTGAGTTTTCTAATTTAATTTCTCCTATGACAATTTATTTCATAAAATAAAGTTTATGGAATGATAGCATTCCTTTTTTATTTTATTTTAATGAAAGTTTACAGAGACTTTGAATTTTCATTGGAATTATAGCATTTCTTATTGAGTAGTTCCAATTCTTCTTTGGGGAAAAGGTACAATGTAGAGATAGTCTAGCATTCAGTTATTTTTCCCTATATTCACTACCAATTTACCGAGAAGGGGTTGTGTTACAAATTTAAACTTTAGTGTTTTATATGTAATATAATGTTATGTTTGCCTACAACAACCATGCTAAAACAAATTGGAATAAGGACAATGAAACAAGATAGAAAAACAAAGCATTTTATGTAGGGTCGCACAACTTGATAGAGGGGGGTGGGTGTGAAGCAAATAAGAAAGATCTGATGTGAAAACAATATATACAAACTTTGTAAATAAACTAGAATTTAAAAATAACAAAAAAATACCTTTTAATTTTATTTTACTTATCCTGTTTCTAAAAAAAAATGCTTCATTTTGATTTGACTTTTTGTCTTAACAGAAGATAAAATACAACTTTCCTTATTTAGCACTAAAGAATCGAATCACTAGCGAAATAAGATACTTTAAACATATGTTATTTTCACTGTACCATTTAATTATTTTTATGAATATTTTATGAATAAAACATGATGGTTGAAAGCTAGATTCCAGGTTGTTTAGTTATGTAAAAGGCTTCAGGTTTCCTTACAGGTGTTTTTAGATCAGATTATCCACTCCATTGTTTTCTCTATCTCCATTAATTACACTAATTCAAGTGACAGACCTAGATAAAACTTGTCTGTGTTACTGAGTATTGAGGGTGGAACAGCTGAGGACTCAGATGCTAACCAGAGACTGCTG
This sequence comes from Elephantulus edwardii, assembly GCF_000299155.1. Taxonomy (NCBI): domain Eukaryota; kingdom Metazoa; phylum Chordata; class Mammalia; order Macroscelidea; family Macroscelididae; genus Elephantulus; species Elephantulus edwardii. The sequence continues at coordinate 604,699 of NW_006399752.1, read as the reverse complement.
TAGGATCAACCCTACCAGAGACTCCACCGGAGAGGGAGATACACAGTCGGCTTCCTGACAGTCCAGGAAGGAAGCCTTACGGGGTTTTTCTACTCTGTCCTGTTGACATACTATGAGTTGTGATCCATTCATTGGCACGCAACAAATCTATCTTGATTATCTAATGCTGGCAGGTGTTTCATAGAAATGTCTCAAGTACATGGTTTTAACAAATAAGAAATTTATTTTCTAACCGTTTAGGAGGCCAGAAGGGATGGGTCAGCCATTGGGCTACTAATGGAAAGAGGGGCAGTTTGAACCCACCAACTTCTCTGCTCCTCAACAGAAAAATAAGACAATCTGTCATCTGATGGCCATAAGATATAAAGCCTCTGAAAACAAATGGGGCAGTTCTGCTGTGTCCTGTAGGGCCACTGTGAGTTAGAATCAGTGTTATAGCAATGAATTCAGGGTTTTGGCTTGTTTGTTTTTTTCTTTTAAGAAGGCTAAATTTCTGAATTCAGAGGCCTGGTTCTAGAGGAAGCCTTCTTTTTTCTGTTGGTTATGACAGAAGGTCCTTGTCTCTTCCAGGTCTGCTTACTGGTTCCAAAAGGTCTCCACGTCCCTTGGCATCTCTCTTAACTCTATCTCCACTCACTTGCTTGATCTCTATTTATATCTCAGAAAGATTGCCCAAGAGAACACCCTGCCCTGCATCATCTTACCACATTAATACAACAAAGACAACCCATTCTCAAACAAGATTATAACCCCAGCCAGGCCTTGGGGGGAAAAACAGAAAACCCAAATCATCTGTTCCCATTGAGTTTTTCCTGGTTCATAAGGACCCTGTAGGACAGACAGGAACTACCTCATAGGGTTTCCAAATTTGTGAAGCTTTGCAGAACTAAACGACCACATCTTTTCCCAACTAATTGAGTTTAGACCACTCTTTTTGGTTAGCAGTTGAGCACTCAACCATTGTGCTGACAGGGGTCCTTTCACCACAGGTATATTGCTGTTGTTGTTGCTATTAGGCCCCTCTGAGAAGTCTACAACTCATAGTAACCCTGTGACCAACCAGTGTGAACCTTGCTCTGTCCTGCACCATCCTCTCTATCCCCACCATGCATGAGCTCATTGTTACATCACTGTCAATCTGTCTCATTAAGGATCATACTCTCTCTCGCTGACCCTCTGCCTTTCCCAACATGGCATCTTTTTTCAAGGACTGCTCCCTCCTGATAACGTGCCCGAAGTCTGTGAAATGAAGTTTCACCATCCTTGCCTCTAATGAGTACCTTTGTTGTATTTCTTCCAAGACAAATTGGTTCTTCTGGCTATCCAAGGTATATTCTCCAACACCACAATTGAAAGGCATCAGTCCTTCTTTGATCCCTTCTTACTCATCATCCCATATTTCAGGTGTATACAAAACAACTGGCAATGCCATGGCTTGGACCAGTTGCACCTTTGTAAACTGATACCCTTCCTCTATACCACCAGTATAGAGATTAGAATTGACATCATTTAATTTAATTTAGGGGGACATAAATCAATCTATACATTTCCCTTTTGTTGTCTCACATCCCATATTCAGTCAGTTTTGTTGCTTGACAACTAGTCTTAAACAATCCACTTCCAAAGGAGTTTAAGCACCACCATATCATCTCTCACTTGCTGTTATGTGCCGTCGAGTTGCTTGCCACTCATAGCGACCCTATGTACAATAGCCCTAAACTCCGCTCTGTCCTGTGCCAATCGCACTGTCTCTGACACTCCCATCCCAGTTATCCCTGTCACTGAATCAATCCACCTCATATAGGGCCTTCCTCTCCTGCGCTGTCCCTCCACCCTCCCAAGCATGATGTCCTTCTCTAAGGACTGGTCTCTCCTCACAACATGTCCAAAGTAAGTTAGACGAAGCCTCAGAATCCTTGCCTCCAAGGAGCCACTCAGTTTAACCCTTTCCAGGATGAATCTGCTTGTTTTCCTAGCAGTCCATGGTATTCTCAATACTCTTCTCCAGCACCACAGGTCAAAGGCATCAATTCTCCTTCTATCCTCCTTGGTCATTGTCCAACTCTCTGATGCACTTAGGTTTGGAAAATTTCTTTTCCTCTCTGAATCCACTTTTGCAGTCATAAGTTAAAACATCATGCTTCTATTCAGATATCATATGTAACTCTGCCTACTTCTCCAAACTCATGTTTTGCAATCTATCATCACCTATTTTACAACAGAAACACTAGTTCTAGAGTATTTTCCATCTCATAAAACTTAGACTCCTCACAATTACTGTTTTGCACTTAACTATTTCACACCAGCTGTTTCAAAAGTTTTCCCTCCACATCTCTGCTTGACTAAGTCTTTTATTCCATTTAAGATTTGCTCACATGAATCTCCTCAGTAAGGCATTTCCTTACCAATAAGATATTGAAAATAATCAACCGCTTCACTTTTATAGTCGTTCTCCAGCTCTCTTTCTTACTTACACTGCTCTCCTCTTCCCAGATCACTTATTATCCTGAGTTAGATTTTTCTGGTTTCTAGGCCAGACAAGTCTATGATCTTGGGTTAATTTTAATAATTTTTATGAGCCTGTTTCCTTACCTATAAAATGAAAATAATATTAATAAAGACTACCTCATTTGCTTTTTATTTGATTATTTTAAGGTTTAAGTGCCTTATTATATAGTAAAAACACTTGTAGCAGTGATTAACTTATAGTAAGCAATGTTTAAGAATCAACTATAGTTAACTTTATTGTGTCTCTCTTCCTAAAATATATGTTTTGCACAATATGACTTTTATCTTTCTTTTGCACTATTGTGAATCCAATGCCTCAAATAACACCTAGCCTACAATGGGCAATTAAAATTTTTAAATAAATAGACAGATCTTTATAATTTTAAAATGGCAATATCCCAGTATGTTTTATTAAAATGACTAAACATTTTCATTATATATTAATGTAAATAAATAATTGATCCCATCAACCTTCTTAACAGCAGTCTTATTGCTTTGCATAAGCAAATCAATTCAGTGCTTTGCAACCATTGACTGGCATATATCAACTGAATGACGACTGTACAGGAATCCCTAATCAATTTGGCAAATAATTTTGAACCCAAGAATTTGACATGTAAGGTGTGTATGACTGTGTTGGAAGTCACAGAACTAAGCCACAGTTAAATAAAGATAATGGAATCATGATTATTTTTTCTTCTTTTTTTTCCTCTTAGAATGCAAAGCAGACTGTGATACCTGCTTCAACAAAAATTTCTGCACAAAGTGTAAAAGTGGTTTTTACTTACACCTTGGAAAGTGCCTTGACAATTGCCCAGAAGGGTTGGAAGCCAACAACCACACCATGGAGTGCGTCAGTATTGGTGAGGAGGACTTCTGAGATTTACGATTAAGAAATAGCTCAGATGATCAGTCAGTCTCTGTGGAGATGCCTCCCTTCAACCCTATTTCAGGAGAACTGAAAGACCTCTTCTAAGAGGGCTCCTCCATCTTCCTTTAAAAAGAAATCACTTGCATGGTATTCCAGTCCCTTAACCAGTGTGTATCTTAGTGAAATTTTATATCCAGGGAATGATTTCAAAGGAACTACTGATGATTGTGAAGGGACTCAGGTGGCACATTGGACTATATTGAACTGCTAGCCAGTGGTCTGAGCTCATCAGCTGATTCTCAGTGGAAAGACAAAGTGATTTGCACCTGTAAAGATTTCTAGCTTTTGTTCCATCTAGTTGGGGTACTATGAGTTGGAATGGGCAGTAAATTAGGACACTGATCATTGTTTTAGTTGTAATCACTATGTTGTTATGTTGCTGGTTTTGTGCACCATTGGGTCAGAATCAACCCCTAGCTCATCCTTTGGGAGGTTTTCTAAGGCAGTTAATCACATAGGAGGAGATTTCCCATCTTTCTCCTAAGGAGCAGCTGGTGGATTTGAACTATGTGCCTTTTGGATTGCAGTGCAGCGTCTTACCACTAGGGTCACTAGAGCTGTCTTATATCCTTACAGAGTTTAGATATTTTAAATTGGATTCGAGTAAAAGTTTGCAAAGAAAATAACACGTCCTGTCAACCATAAATGTGCCTTTTGCTTTAGAATGTTAATTATTATAATCACTATGTTACCACATTCTTACCACTTCCACTTTTATGCTTCTCATTTGTGTTCATTCTTCCAGACTACCTTTTCCGACCTGCTCAGCTTTAACAGTGGGCAAATGCTGATCTTTTGGTCTTAATGTTGTCAGTTATTCTAAGGAGCAAGGTCTTTCCTGGTGTTGTTTTTCACTTTATGCATCTGCCTATTGTTTAGCTGAAAATTAAGGAGTGAGTTTTATTCCGTGTTCAAAGAGTAGTCTGGGAGTTACACCAGTCTCTGTTGGACCAGTAAGTCTGGACTTTTTCATATTTTTTAGTTTTGTTTCATACTTTTCTCCACTCTTTCCAGGAACTTCTACTGTGATCTTTTTCCTATTACAGGTTTATTATTTCATGAAGCTTTACTTTTATTTAATTAATTAATTTCCTCTTATACTGTTATTGGAAGCAAGAGTGGCATCCACTTCCTAAACAACATACCTCTGGAAACTAGATGAACTTTGAAAAATGTCAGTAGTTATAGAAAGGCTTCAGGCCTTTTGTTCATAGGGTCGCTATGAGTCTTTCTTGACTTGATGACGATCAACAACAACAACATATTTATATGTATATCTTGATCTTCAGCTAAATCTTCATCTTAGGGTAAGACTATCAGCACAAAAACTGAGGTTCATCTTAACCAGTGATCTTAGTTTTTACAAGATGTGGCAGAAGAGAAGAAAGCCTGTGACACACCCATTAGTGCTCTGTAGATGGATCAAAGATGTGGAGAACAAGTTGATATAGTTAAAATCTTACTCCCCCCACCCCTTTCTCAATGACTTGCCAAAATATTCTTGTTGCACAGGTATACAGGAAAAAGAAAATAATTGAGATTTACTCAAACCAACAGAATAAGGCAGTTTCAAGGTCTGATTAATTGCAGGCTAGGCTTCTTGGAGGGGAGATTCCTCAGACAAGTCGTTTGTCTAAATAAGGGATCACTGTCAGAGTACATTTTCCTCCTTTCAAATGTTATGCTACTACAGCCACGGATTTGGTGAACACTTGGGGAGCAGATGCTTACCCAAATGAGAAAACAGCATACAAAGTCTCAAAATCCCCTGGGCAAAAACTACAGAGCCTTTGATGCTGTGCTGCAATTGGCATTGGCACACAAATGCCCTACTGATTCAGTACAAGATAGTCTTCAGGACTCCCCCTGGGGTCCCACAGTGCAGCCCCAATAGACTCAAAGTACTGGAGTAATAGTACCAGCATGTTAGTGTAGCCATTACAAGTCCACCACGGAACACTTATTTCTAAACAAAGCTCTTAGGTAGAAGGAAATAAATAGATGATACTTAAAAGATCATTTCAAAAGAATCTGGAAAACAGCAAGCCCGAAACAGTACATGTTTCATCACAGTTAAGTTCTCTATTTATTCAGCCAATAAAAACACAGTGAAACAACCTAGGAGTAGGGGAAATGTATATGAGAAAGTACTTCGAGTTTGTCCTTTTATGGGTTCTAAGATTAGCAGTAATAGGTTTCAAGCAGTGGGGGGAAAATGGACTTTTTGTGGGACATTCAGAAACTGAAATGCAGAATGAGTTACAGAAAGTTTGCTATATTTCTCTGACCGAGAAAAAAAAAGACAAATGTTATATTTTCTTAATGGCTTAATGTATAGTAATCAGTCCTTGGAAAGTGGTTAGTCTTAAATGTGCTAATGCTTTCCTATCAGAGAATACATTTAGCACTTGGTACTGTTACAGTTAAGAAGAAAAGCATGGAATTCTACTTAGGAAAAATCAGCCAATAAAGCCCTGTAAGTCACAACAGTTTGGTCCTATTGTATGTATATGCAATACAGGTCAACAAAAAAGCAACAAACAGCGATTAGATTACCCTTTAAAGTTTACTGTTAATTTATACTGATATTGAGACAAGAACTATTTCACAGCACAATTAAATTTAGAAAGTGTCCACATTTTATTAGAGTAGGAGTCAATAGTCTAAAGGCCGTTTACTGAACCTGCCTCAAAATGACCTATAGATCACAGAAGTAGCACACATGAACAACTTCTCTTGAAGGCTAACTTTATTGTTTCATGGGGATTTCTTCCATAAAGTTTCTGGTTCACAGATTCTACATTTGCTAAGCCCCAGGCCCTGCCCCAGTAGTGCAGGGAAAATAATGACCTACTTCATTATAACAAAGGATCTTTAAAGCTTATTCCTTTAACAGAAGCATATACTAGAACCCTGAAATCTGAAAGGATGACTTAAAGGATGGGCACTATCAGTGCTGTAATTAGTACAGAATCTAGCTCCCCAGTGTTCACTCAACAGGTTGAAGAATCTGCCACCCATGGGCAAAGCTGGTACTACAGCTACTGTTTCCTACCTAGATTTGTTTTCCTTCTATTAGAAGGAAAGGTTATAAAGAGAAAAAATGTTGCCCTGAGCTAGGACGAACAACTTATGCCACAATATAATCCACTCTCATGGTTTACAGGTCAAATTAACCATAAATGTCCACCGAACCTAATTTTATAGAAGAGCCTATTCCTTCCACTTGGCACTTAAGTATTTCCTTCCTTTCTGCACTGTCACTCTATCAGCTTGTTGCTTCTCATAGAGAGTTTGCTTTGTTCAAGTAGTTACTGAGGGAAGATGTCCAACTCCAAATACTGAGAAGCAAATGACATGCCCTGGACATGTTCCCTATGGAGTCATGCAGTCAGTCAACAGGAATTAAAGCAAAAGAGTAATGGTGGTGCAATTTCCTCCCATTCAGGAATTCCCTTTGGAGCATCCCAGACTAATGCTCAACCACTACATGACTACTTCCAGCAACAGGGAGCTCAGTGCTTTTTTGAGACATTTTCTCTTTTAGATGAATAGCTGAACTGTTGCTACTGTTCCTAATCCAGATGATGAAAGACTTAGACCAGTGCATTGTGCATTGAGGAGATCTGTTTTTGTTAACTCTGTCCCACTCTCTGCATCATTCATTTAATGACCTAAATTTAATTGTCGTCACCTATTTTTGTCATCTTTAGCATTTTTTTTAAAAAACTTCCTTTTAAAAAAAAGTTTTTGGAAGCTAACATTTTAGGTTAAGTCTACAGTATTTCTCTTTTGTAGAAGGGCAAAAATCTTCTGTTAAAGAACCTAGAAAACCATGACAAAAAGAACAAAATTCTCCACACTGAAAAAGGAAACACATTTCCAAAAAACAGTTTAAAAGACTTCAGCCAAAACTGATCTTAGAAACTATTCTGTTAACTTAGAAGTAGCATATCAGCTGAAATCAATCCAGAGTTTGCACACAATAGATGCTGTTATTCCTAAACCACATCTTTAAACACATGACAAGTTTTAAATAAAAAAGAACATATTAAGTGTCATTGTTGCTGTTACGTGCCATCCAGTTGCCTGCAACTCATAGCAACCCTATGTACAACAGCTTTGAACCCTGCTCTATCCTGAGCCAACTTTATTGTCTCTGGAAGATCTACCCCCATGACCCCAGTCACTTAGTCAATCCCTCTCATCGAAGGTTTTCCTCTCTTGTACTGTAGAAAATAGCAAAGACTATGAATTGTAGGCCAAAATCATGGACTTAGCTTTTTGTTCCACAGTTCTCCAACACAGAGATTCTTAAAATGTGATCCCAGTACTAAGAAATCAGCATCACTTGGATTAAAAGAAATTAAAATTCCCGGACGCAACCAGATGAGGCAAGGGGTAGAATCCAGTAGTCTACATTTTAGCATCTCCTTCTGGCAATACTGATGCATGTGAGCATTTGAGAACCTTTCTGTAGCACTAAATAGCAGCTAGCCCTTCTTCCAAACAAAGTCTTGACAGAATCAATCAGTAGTTGTAGTTGGTAGGCTGCTAATAGTTGTCTGCTAACCTGAAGGTCAGCAGTTCAAACCCATCAGCTGCTCCAAGTGAGAAAGGTACACAGAAAGAGTTAACAGCCTCTGAGGCCTAACAGACATTTGCTTTGAGTTGGACTCCACCCAACGGCAATGGGAGTTTTGTTTTGGTTAGTTGTGAGCGTTTGTGACTGCTTAAACCAATACTGAAAACATTCTGTTCCTGCTTATCCCTATATCCCCCTACCCTGGGAAACTTGTCCAATTTCAATCTGCAAGATTTGTCAGAATTTAGTTAAATATTGATGAAAGTAAACGTTTATTTTGTTTCTTTGAAGATAATGGAAGTGCTTTCTGCTGTTTCAGTGCACTGTGAGGCCAGTGAATGGAGTCCTTGGAGTCCATGCACGAAGAAAGGAAAAACATGTGGCTTCAAAAGAGGGACTGAGACACGAGTCCGAGAAATAGTACAGCATCCTTCAACAAAGGGTAACCTGTGTCCACCCACTAGTGAGACAAGAAAGTGTACAGTGCAAAGAAAGAAGTGTCCAAAAGGAGAGCGAGGTACACCCCTCAAATGTGCTTGCTTGAATCCTCATTTGTTGCATAATTTCACTTTATTTCTTGGGAAACATTTAGCATTATCACTTGTGTCTCAGATCCCAAAATGTATACCAAACAGAATATAGGAGCTCTAAATCAAAGAATATGGAACTTGTAAGACTACAGCTAGCTCTCGGAACTTAAAAGTACTCCAAAAGAAGTTTAAATGAATTCTAACAAGCCAAACTGTATAATAGACATTTGAGCCATTAAATTTCTTAACATCTACCTTCTTAGTGCTTAAAAAATATGAAAAAAGCCCCCAATATACAAGACCAAATGCTGTTTGGTAAAAATCCAGGGTGAAAGACAACAGGTATCTATTTACTCCTTTCCTTCTTATTTATAAATCAAAACAAGGCAATTGGATTATAAACATATTTAGCTAAACATATTTTACAGATTATATATGATTTAAAATACATAAATGCACATTTTTTTAGTTTAATGGCACTATTTATTTATTTATTATTTTAATGAAAGTTTACAGAGACTTTGGATTTTCATTCATTCATTTTGCACATTTCCCTCGGTCCTCACAATTGAAATAAATGTCAAAGGACATATTTTTATGAATATAGTACAACTATTAATGTGATTCTACCTTAAAATTTTTTAATTATAAAAATTATTTTAAAATAAACAAAAGTGCTACAGTTTATATTTACATACTACATTTACAGTATTTGGGGTAGATATTAAATAAGTCTTCTCTGTTAAAATCTGTTTCTAAAGTCTTAAGTATACCAAAGAAAAATATATCATTTAATGTGATACGTAAAGACAATTAAATTTACATTTAGGAAAACCACAGTAACTGACATTAAAATACTATTTTTGTGTCTTTCACATTACTGACCTTAGCATACCACTTCCAAATATAGTTGTTATCTGGTGAAGCTATAAATTACACTCTCAATTAATCATTGTTATCAAGAAGCTTGGTTGCCATTGTTGTTGAATTTCATTATTTCATTTATTCAACATAGATTTATTGAGTTCATCTTTTATGTCATACACAGTGCTAATCTTTGAGAATTCAGAATTGAATATGTTAGTATCACTACAATGAAGGTACCTTCAATGTCTAGTGAAGGGATTGAGATATTTAAACAAGTCATTGTAATATGTTATTCAAATCCACCAGTTTATCCTAAGAAGTAAGATGGGCAATTTCCTCCTGTAAAGAATTACAGCCTTGGAATCCCAGGGGAGGGTTGCCATGAGCCAGAACTCATGCAAGTGAGTTTGAGTTTTCTGATGCTTGGTTTTTTGTTTTTTTTTAATTTAAAAGAAACAAAACGACCCACTACATTTTATGAGTGGAGATTATAAACAAGGGAAGAAAATTCAAAGGGCACACCAAGGGGTATACTGTCTAAACTTGAACACTGCTCATACAAGAAAGAAGTTGGTTCACTTTGCAATGTGTTCTTTCATGATAAAAAAAAAAAAGTCAATTTCCAGAATGTATACAGCCTGTTGTTGCCACTAATAACCAAGTATTTGATGAAATATTTGAAGGCAAGGGTCATTTTAAGAACTTCAAGCTTTTGTAAATTTGTAAGATGTTTTGATTAAGATTTAGTTTAAGGAATGAAAGTTGGCTAGTGAAAAAGGTCTTTCTGGCATTTGTTAACAATTAATTTAAAACATCTTAGAATTTAAAAGTTGGATTTGAAATCAAATATTTCATCACTCTGCTTGTTGGTATGTTCCCATAGTCGTACATTTACTTATGTTTACTAATTTTTCTTGAAATTTAATGACTTACAGGTGGTCTTTGCTCACTTAATACTTTCTGCAAATATTCTAAATTACTAATCAGTATTCAGCACGTTTTGCTTTTAAATGCAAACAAGTTTCCCCACAAGAAAACTTAAATTATAATACCAACTATGAAATAGTTCTTTTATTTGAAAAAGCAATCTTTTAATATTTTTGCTAGCATTTGACTTAAACATTATTAACACTGAATATGTTTGCCCTGAAAACTAGTAAGTACTAAGATAAGTAATGTTGGAAGTTTAAATACTTATCTTCTTACTTGTTGACACAGTTTGGTACCAAGATGCAATAATCAACTTGGGAGGAAAATTGAGGATGACTACAAAGATCAAAAAATGAAGGATGACTACATCATTATACAACTGACAAATTACATCATTGCATAACTGAGAAATCATTGCAAATCTTGGTCCAGCCAACTTGATACATGACCTTAACCATCCTTTGCCAAGGATACTTTCACTTTGAACTTTGGCATTAATTGCTACCAGATGAACATTGTTAATGCACAAAATAGTCAATAGTAGATTTTTTACTATTGTAAATGTTAAATGTCAGATAACAAATTAGCCAGTAAGTGAGAAGCAGTTCTAGTAAACTGTGATGTAAGCCTCTGGTTAAAAGTTTCTTCCTGATGTTTCCCCTCCCCCTCCCATAGAATGCAGCAGCATGTTACATTTACAAACGGAACTTCATACACCTAGAAAACTTGAATTGTACATTCTTTTCCAAATTTGTCACTCATAGAGTGTAAAATAAATAGCATAAATAAACAGAAATAGTATAAATAAATTCCAGATTTAACTCCACTCTATTTTAACTTCTCTCATTATACAGAAAAAAATTTTCTCAAGTTGCCTAAAAAACATAAGTTGGATAAAAGTACTTTTGCCTTAATTCTTTACTTCTTTAACTTAGAATATTTCTTAACTTCCCCCCCTTACTCCTTCACTTAACTTTTCTTAATAGCAACTTATTGGACCTTCTATTGAAACACTAAGAAACCAGACAGAATTATGACCTCTGGACATACCACTGTTCAAAATATATTTTCATAACACTGGCATTATCCTAAGTTCTCTCATTTTTATCTAGAATACTTTTAAAATTAACATTTTAAAGAATTTTTCGTCTAAGTGGCAAGACGTATATGATCCAGACCAAAAGTAGAAGACTTTAGCTTACCTTATGTTATTCTACATAGATTATTATTGGAAATAATAACATTCTGTGGCTCTCAATGCTACCTACCACTAGAATTCTGTTAGTTGAATCATTGATAGACTTATAGATTCATAAAATAAGCTTATTAATTTAAGTGTATGCCTCAAACATTATTTCTAACGTGAATGAACTTCTTGTTGTTGTTGTTATGTGCCATTGAGTCATTTGTGACTCATAGTGACCCTATGTACAAGAGCTCTAAACTCTGTTCTGTCCTGTACCAACCTCGCTGTCTCAAAAACACAGTCATTCCCACCACTCCAGTCACAGAATCGATCCATCTCATCAAGGGTCTTCCTCTCCTTCACAGTCCCTCCACTCTCCCAAACATGATGTCCCTCTCCAAGGACCAGTCCCTCCTTGCAACATTAGAGGGGCTTTTTTATATATATAATTTAGCTTCAAAATTATGAATTTAAATTTATGTCTATGTTCTCGACCTAAAAGTTTAACAATAGACAGAGATAGATAACTCATAGTTGGAAGGGGTATGAAACATATGTTCAGAATATTGTCTGCTGTGTTGTAATTGCCAAAGACAAAGTCTCCAGAGGAGAATGATAAGATCCAGAAATTTATTTCTAAGCCATACACAAAGAAGAAACTAAATGGAAATAGATTTTAGTCTCAAAAGGAATTACTTTAGTAATAAGATACTTTTAAAGATATGTATCTTAAAAAAATATTGTTATATGCCATCAAGTTGACAACAATTCATAGTGATTATATTAACAACTTCTTACCCATTGATATAGAGTCAAAACGGATTTATAGCTGAACAAAGCAGCTTGGAAAAATAGGTTGTAAACTTTTTTGCATACACATTTTCCTTTCCTTGTTCTTGTGATACTTAAAATGATGTTGCTGTTGTTGTTGGTGTTGGTGGTGGTGTTGTTGTTATGTACTATCAAGCTGGAACAGACCCACACACAGTTGACCCTCTAATGGGTTTCCAGAGGTAGAAACTCATGTGGGAGGAGATTGCCAATCTTTCTCCCACAGAGAAGCTCATGGAGTTTAACTGCGCACTTTTGGGTTGGCATCACAGCTCCTTACCACTAGGCCACCAGAGTGATGGAAAGAGTTATGCTGTTATTGTTGTGTACCACAGAGTCTGGAACTGACCCATAGCTGACTCTGTGCCCAGTTTTCAGAGGTAGTTAAACATTTGAGAAGAGACTGCCCATCTGGTGGCCTCTAAACATGTGCCTTTGGGATTGCAGCGCATAGTATTGCTCAATCAGGATTCAGAGTTCTAGTGGCTTTAATCCACTAAAGGCTTCTCAGAGAGCATAATGGTGGCATAGTAGCAAGAAATTGTGCTTCTCACCCAAAAGCATGCAGTTCAAAACGACTAATGCTGAGAGGAAGAGAGATGGCCAATCTCCTCCTGTAAAATGTACTGCCTCTGCCTGTTGGAGGGTCAACTATTCATCAGTTCTGACTTTAACTACATAACCACGACAACAACAGTGGCTCTGCAGGAGAAAGATGGGCAATTTACAATCTCAGAAACCTGCTGGCGGTTTGCTCTGGGTTGACAGCACTGAGTTTGAGTTTTGAAAGCAATGTGAATACAAAAATAATCTTTGTAGCTTAAAATTAATATTTTTATCTGATACACAATTTGTACCATTTAAGACTGCTCTTAAGTCAAAACTGATTCATAACTGACCTTCCATTGGGAGGAGATTACCCATCTTTCTCCTGAAGAGTTGCTGATGGATTCAAACTGCCAGAGAGATGTGGCTTTTGAGTAAACTGCACAATTCCTTATGGGCTATGCCCACAGGGTGCCTGTTAATAAAAAGCCAGTGACTAGGGATGATAAAAAGTGAGTTGATGCCTTTAAGCTATGGTGCTAGAGAAGAGTGTGGAATATACCATGGACTGCTAGGAGAACAAACAGGTTTGTCCTAGAGAGGGTGAAACCTGCCTTCTCCTTGGAGGCAAGGATTCTGAAGCTTCATCTGACATATTTTGGATGTGTTGAAAGGCGGGATCAGTCCTTGGAGAGGGAGGGACGTCATGTTTGGGAGGGTGGAGGGACAGTGCAAGAGAGGAATTCCCTTGATAAGATGGATCGATTTAGTGATTGGGGTAATAGGGAGTAAGTGTGTCAGAGACAGCGAGGGTGGCACAGGATAGAGAGGGTTTAGGGCTCTTGTACATAGTCACCATGAATCACAAGCAACTTGATGGCACATAACAACAACAACCAACCATAACAATTGCTTTTAACTTAAGCCCTGTCTCCATTGGGAATGTCAAAGATAAATGACAAATATTTTTACTATATTTTAAAGGCTTATATTTGGCTAGGGAACACTGGTAGCTTAATGGTAAAGAGTTGAACTGCCAACCCAAGAGCATACAGTTCAAATCCAATAATCACTCCATAGAAGAAAGATAGACAGTTTCCTCCTGTGCTATTTACTGCCTCTGAAAATCTACTGGAGGGTCAACTTTGAGTTGGTTCTGATTCAATGGTACATCACAGCAACAGTATAACATATATATTAAAACAACAGTTAAAGATAAGTAAAACTAGAGAAAATTCACTTTCAATGGTTTTCAGTATATATATATATTTTTATTGTTTTGATGTACTAGGTGTAACAATGTTAAACAAAAGAAGTAAAACAGGAAAAAGAGATGTGTATGTGTGTGTGCCTGCATTTGATGGGCAAAGATATTTCTTGGTGGGGAAAGAAGACAGTAAGCAAACTTCTGTCTTGTTTGTACATTCCTCTAATTGGCGATAATCTTCTATAGATATTTGGTTCCTTGAATCATACAAAATGATAGAAATTTCTGTCTTTGGCTAAAGGAATGAAGAAGGTTGTCGTTAATTAAAGGCAGAGCTCAGTGAAGAGCAATCAGATCAATTCAATTCAGTTCTGCTTCCAACCCATTCACTTCTATTTTGACACCTCCACAAATATATAAAACACTTCTTCCTCCAACCACACCTACTCTTGCTGTGTCAGATCTCACAAGTTAGGGGACACAATCTTTCAAAATGCCAGGTTTTTCCTTCAAGACCTCAGCCACCAGCTACAATATTGGGAGTTCACAGGATATCTTCACTTGTGAGCTTCTCTCTATTCTAAACTGCTGACTCCCACTACTTGTAATGGCTTATGATCATTTTCTGGAATAACTCACAGAACTCATGGAAAGTGCTATGTTTACAATTTTGGATTTATATAAAAGCATACATATTAAGATCAGCACAAAGAAGAAACTCATGACATCAGGTCTGGAAGAGAATTTCCGTGTTCCAGAAAGGTACCATTACCTTCCCAAGAACAGATTTCTTCACCAGCCAGGAATCCCATGGAAATGCAATACCCATAAATTCTACTGGCAAGGGAGGGTTTGTTCTCATGTAAATGAATTTCCACCCTTCTCTCCCCTGAGGCCACATGATACACAATGTCAACATCAGGAGTTCATACCATAGTATCAATATTGCACAATGCTGGAGGTCTTTCTGCCCCATATAACATTGATTAAACCCTCAGATATAGTTGGAGTCTTGGCCTCAACAGAGACATTTCAATTCACTGGAAGAAATTCCAAGGTTTCAGATCTTTATCCCTCAGGAACCACATGCAAAGACCAAATCATTTGGCTAAAGCTTAATTCATCCTTCCATATGTATATTCTCGGGATAGAACAAAGGAGAGAAGAGTGTCATGGGAAAGATAGGGGTGGCGTCTACTTTCCTGGGATAAAAAAAAGAACTCTGGCAACCCAGTTTAGAAAAGAAAGAAAAGAACCATGAAAACATAAATAGGTAAAATGTCCTGAAATAATTCCAGAGAAAAGTGTGAATTGTTTCATCACTGCATTCATTTGAATATATTGTAGATAAGCTTATGTGTCTTCCCAAAATTAAATAAAGTAGAAGTCTACTAATCTTTACATAAATGAGGAGAGTTTTTGTGCAAATTGCTATGAGTTATACCCTTAGAAGCTATTGCTATCCATGTGCATTATGTTTATCATAACTATAATATCAGAAGACACAATAAATCTTAATACATTAAACAACAACTAAATGACAAGAGTTCTATTCCATTCTTAGATTTTTCTCCTTTGCCCTTTCATTTCTTTCTGAAAATCTTTATAACTATTTCAGTGTATAGAGGATATTGTTTACAGAAAGGATTTATGCTAACTTTTTACCAATTCACTCAATTTCAAAACAAGTAACTTAGCCAAGATTCCCAGAACAGTTCATCAAAATCCAAAAATATGCATCAATTTGCTCAAAATTTTAAGATGCCGACTGTCTAGATTATCTATTCTATGTCCTCTTCCCTCCTTCATCTCATGGAAGGAGATCAGTCCACATACAAATACTGATCTTTTTAAGCACTGGGTGCTGGGAGCTTTCTATTCTTTCCCTATATAGACACCCTTCAACCTAAGTCAAAGAAATATCAACAGATCTGAGAAGAATAGTGGTGCTTGGGACTGACTACAGTAGTTTTGACTGACTTAAGGTGTGCTCACCAAGCTGTGCCAAGAAATTTGGAGGACAACCACCTGGCCATATGACTGGAAAAAGATCTATATTTGTTCCCATTCCAAAGAAAAGCAATCAGACAGAGTGCAGAAATTATTGAACTATATCATTGATATCACATGAAAGCAAGATTCTGCTGAAGATTATCCAAAAATGACTGGAACACCACATCAACAGAGAAATACCAGAAGTACATGCTGGCTTTAGAAGAGGCCGTGGTACCAAGGATATTATAGCTAATGCTAGATGGATCTTGGCTGAAAGCAGGGAGTACCAGAGGAATGTCTA